>NC_084645.1:33201228-33574561 GCF_019802595.1 Syngnathoides biaculeatus
TTCTAAGGCCATACTCTTCTCTTAAGCCTCCTCAATTAAGGTTGGTCCTTCTTTTGGAAGCTGAAGAAAAGGCAAAATATCTTGCATTATTTCATTAATGCTCATTAATGCTGAGATCTTTTGAGGCATATACAAATTTTTGTGACTTGAAGCAATTGTCAGGGCTCTGTTAAAAGAATTCTAAATTTACCACACCACAGAGAACAGTGTTCTTTCATTGACATCTTTGAGCCGCAAAAATATATATAAACAAAACCTGCAGTGGTTTGAATTTAATTATGCTGAGTCAGTTTCAAGAGTGCATGCCAACCCGAGGAACCTTTGCCGTGTAATCACTGATGCGAACAAAGGTGCTCAAGTTCTTAATAGTGGGCGTGGGACAACTCATCAGTGCGTCACTAGGCCCAGATTTAGCCATGCCCCAACCAATCAGGAAAACTGATAAACTGGTCGATGCTACTCTCCATAAATGAGATCCATCAATCCATTTTCTTTGCCGCTTATCTTCACAAGGGTCCCAGGGAGTGCTTGAGCCTATCCCAGCTGTCAACAGGCAGGAGGCGGGGTACACCCTGAGTTGGTTGCCAGCCAATCGCAGGGCACATCGAGACAAACAGCCGCACTAACAATCACACCTCGGGGCAATTTAGAGTGTCCAATTACTGTTGCATGTTTTTTGGATGTGGGAGGAAACCGGAGTACCTGGAGGAAACCCACGCAGGCACGAGGAGAACACGCAAACTCCACACAGGCAGGTCCGAGATTGAACCCGGAACCTCAGAACTGTGAGGCCAATGCTTTACCAGCTGATCCACCGTGCTGCCCGAGACCAATCATAGTACAGTATTTTTATTTTGTTAATGAGGCTTAAGACTTGATACCACATGCATGGGTGCATGGCAGAATTATTTTATAATCCCATGAATCCTTGACTATATGAAGATATTTGAATTTTCCTTATCATAAAACAACCCCAAAAAAAATCTCTATAATGTATTTTCTTGCTAACTAGTTTATGCCCGGAAATCACTGTAGCAGTGAACTTTGGTCAGATGAACCTCTGAGTCTAAAATATAATCACAGGCAACAGCTATAAATCGGTGTATCCGCTCCTAATGGTATTACATAGGAGTCTGGAATATAGCTTCCAGGTCTCATGTTGATGGACCCAAAGGAGTCTGGACTACAGCAGTTTGGTTTGCCCATGATACAAGCTGATGGGTATTAGAAGCCCGCCCTATAATTTCCTCCTTATTGTGCTTCAACATGGGACTACAGAATCTCATCTGTAACCAGGATGTGCTGTATCGGTTACTGCTGAGTAACATGATAGCAGCGGTAATGCATTGACATTGCTGCTATTAAGTAGCATACATCTCTAAGGACTTGCAGAGGCAGATCCAGCTCTCCTGCTTGAGGCAAACCCGAAGATCATCTTGTCCTACAGGAAGACCCCCAGCTGTCCTCTCCATTTAGCATCAGGCTCCGTCTCGCCCGAATTTGATCCGAACTGTTGGGAAATGCTGCTGGAGTTCATATAATAACATATGGGGGGGACATGATCTCAGCTGCAAGGCTTGTATTCATTTAAGCAGTGAGTGTGTGTTTTCAACAATACATTCATTGTAGATCTACATGTTTTGTTTTGTTTTTTTGACAGAGGCTGATCAATATCCCCTCAATGCAAATTTCAGATTCATCATGCCCTCTTGTATACTATTGATTTTTGTGCAAAGGCTGCCCTCAAAAGACTTTTAAAAGATTACTTTTTCTCCGTCAATCAAGGCAAACACGGGTGAATTCATACCTTCCCTTTGCTTTTAGGAGTGGGAATGTAAAAGGGGAGAAGGAAAATAAAGAGCAGGGGGGCTTCCAATGGTGCTCTGTCTGTGTTTTATTTGCATGCAATCGTTTTCCATACTGATGATGAAATCTTGACAAAAATGATTTTTGTAACACTATCATTTGCAGCACTTCAGCATGAGGATTGTGTGCGATTTCAGAGTATTCCTTTTGTCTGCTTTTTCAATATTAACTGTAACCTTCATGTATTTTTTATTGGCAGGGACGTCGCACTCCCTATTGGCCGGACCTGAGGTTGAGAAACAGAATAATATATGCAGTCCTGCTCCAACAGTGGTGCAGTATATGCAGTATTTTGTGAGCCGGCGGGCAGCGTTGTCTTGAGCCTATTGGAGACAGAGATGAGAGTAGTGGACCTGCACACATCGCCATGCACACACATTTCAACCGTGCAGCTCAGACACTTACTGAACTTGTGTGTGTGTGTGGTGTCCAGTTGGAAATGAGACGAGGTGTGTCCACAGTGACACCTAGCGGATGATTTAGACATTTACAAAATCTCACCCATTCTTTATGGACTACATTTCTGCTCAATTTAGTTTTAGCTTGCAAAGACACACTCATTGGGGAATGTGATGACAATTTCACGTTAGAGCTTTTTCATGTAGTGTAATTTATTCAGTATCCCTAATTCTAGTTTATGAATGATATGTAGTGAGCCCTACAGAAAATGGATAGATTGGATGGATGGATATAGATTCCTTTCACCTCTCTGGATTACATATTCTGTGCCTGCATCCGCGCAAATATTTTAATATTCTGAACAAATGCTTTATTTGAAACACCTTGAGGGATTTCCTTTTCCATTTGACATTCATTACACCGAATGTATCGAACCAAAAGCACACACTCAGAAGAGATTTAAATTGACAAGGTAGGCGCAAGTGTTGGATCTTTCCTTTTGTGTTTGGCTCAGGGTCAACCAAGCTGCTAGAGAAGGTGGGGGGCAAGTCAGCCTACTCAGTGCTGGTTCCCAACCCAGATAAATATGGAGGGTTGAAAACACGAAGGCCTTCTATCCATAAAACCTGCATTTTATATGGAAGGGAATGTTAAACAAGTCTAACGGAAGACCTTTAACAGGAACCTTTGGATTTGTCCAGTATAAAACAGTAATCATAAATGCAGGAAAAGTTATGAAGAAAACTTCAAGGGAACTGAGCGCATGATGGAAAATTATTATTTTTTTGTCTGCTGTGGTCCCAAACGCAAGTGCTCATTGGCTGCACTACCTGAACATCATCCGCTGCTACCGAGCGCTATCATGTGCTTGTACATTGACTTGATTACTGGCACGTTGTGTGAGACGTAAGCTGTCCTTGACAGAGAAAAGCAGCACAGAGCAGCGGGGTGGGCGGAGGCTCTGGGCTGTGAATGTTGACGTTTCAGTCAGAGCTGCAATCTTAAGAGACCTTGAACACACCAAGGGCCTTTGCAGCCCACGGTTTTCACTGCTTTTGACGGCAGATTTGCAAATTCCCGTCTTTCTAGAATCTCACCCAGCAGACAACATTTTAGAAGCACTTCTCAGTAGCAAAATGTTGAGAATTTTGCCATCTCACTACCCAGATATACTGTTGTTAGAAGTCCATGACATCTAACAAGCACAAAGTCATTTAGAAAGCTTCTTACAGGCTTATTTTTTGTTAATGTCTCGCATTTACCTCGCTTTCCTCCTGTTGTTGTCTGATAAGAACCTTGTGGGGATGCATGGAGTTGCGTGGCTTCACTGTGGCGTGCAGGTTGGGGTGTTTGAAGTGCCTTGAAGAAAACCATATCTTCAAACCACAGCTGGAGTAGAAATGTGTGGAGAAAGCCATTTCTATTCCCTCCTCTGCTAAATTTCCCTTCTGGATGCAGAGGCCGCTGCCTGCGCTGCCTCACAAAAGGGCTGTTTGGCAGCGTCAGCTATTGTGTCGCTTGACTTGTATCAGCTCGGCCCCGGCTAATGGGATATAATCTGTGCCTTTATGCACAGCAGTCCATTGTGAGGGGCACAGCATTGTCTAGCACAAAAAAAGGCGGGTTGGAGGGTTAATGTCTTCATTTGGCGGCCTTATCTGATTAGGTGATGTGCCCGGTCTGTGCAATATGTTCACCTCGCCATGCCTTCACTCCCATCAATCGACAAGAAGCTAATGTAAGCCTTTAACCCTCCAAAGGACCCCACGCTAATGTCGTTTATTCAGCCCTGCACGTGATTCATTACGCTTTGCAAGGTTGCATAGCGGCTTTAAATGTAGTTCTTTTATCTCTGCGATTCAATTAACTGTTTATGCGGTCATCTTTTGGTACATTGACCAGCTACTGAGATTCCCCCCACCCCCACCCCACCCCACCCCCTGTGGCTAGATAAAGATTCAATGCAGTGATTTTGGGACTGGCATCTTTTCCAGATATGAATCTCCAGACGGGCCAAGAAGAAGGGGTGGTGTCATTTCGCTTTGCAATCACATCATTGCAACCTCTGATCTCAGAGCGTGTTTTCGGGAAGGGGGCGTGTGGCCGGGTGTGGACACCAGAGCATCACTTCTCTGATTGCTGATGTAAATTCAATCCAAGTGACAGTGCTGCCGAAGTCAGAATGATGTATGAGACAGCAGGCACACCTACCACTCCCACATCTCTCCCTCTCTATGGCCGAGGCAATGAAAATATGCTTTTAATTTTAAGGCAAACACACCAGGGTGTGAGTTTTATTTTATTTTATTTGTTCCATGAATATAAGTCAGTATTTTATTTTGCATATACTCATGTTCAAACCTTGTTTTGAATGAAAACAAGTGTCACTACACCTGTGAAACCTCAGTATCAAAGTGAAAACTGGAAAAATGGTGCAACACAATTAAAAAATAGGCCACACATGTGGGACAGAAAACACAACAATGGAATCACATTTGCGGTTTAAAATTAGTTTTTAAAAAATTGCAGAACCAGCTTAAAGCCCGTATTTTCCCCCTTTCTCATGCATTTTTTTTTTCATGCCAATTGCAATGTGTGTCAATTATTTGCAGAATTTTGCTGTTTACAGCCCCTATCACCTGGAAATAGCATTTTCCTTAAAAAAAAAAAAAAAAAAAAGGCTTTATGTAGGCAATTTTTGGAGTAGTTAGTTTGATAAAGGTACTTAAATTGGACAATGTATGTACGTACAGAATAATGTATCTTCCATTTAACCAGTACCTGAATAATATTAGAATGAATGCATTTCACATTATTCAAAATTGTGTTTTTTAAATAATTTATGTATTTAATGTAGGTTTTTTTTTTCTTTGAACACCCTCTGTTCTTGGGTTATGTTTAGGGACTTAGCCCAGCTATATCATATATGAAAAACAATATTATATCATAATATATATATATAGTGGCACGGTGGATCAGCTGGAAAGCGTTGGCCTCACAGTTCTGAGGTCAATCCCGGACCCGCCTGTGTGGAATTTGTATGTTGTCCCCGTGCCTGCGTGGGTCTTGTCCGGGCACTCCAGTTTCCTCCCACATTCCAAAAACGACCAACATTAATTGGACACTCTAAATTGCTACGTGGTGTGATTGTGAGTGTGACTGTTTGTCTCTATGTGCCCTATGATTGGGTGATAACCAGTTCAGGGCGTACCCCACCTCCTGCCCGTTGACAGTTGGGATAGGCTCCAGATTTCCCCGTGACCCTCGTGAGAATAAGCGGCGAAGAAAACGGATGGATGGATAGATATATATAGCAATATCGGCAATCCCCAAATAGGTGACGACCCCCTGCAGAAAGGTACATAACTGCCTCTAGATGCCACACGACGATGGACAAGGACAAAATTTGTCTAAGTGAACCTCCTCAACTCACCCGAACGTAATTCCTTGCTACCAAAATGCCACAAGATGGTGGCTAAGCAGGCCTTTCATTACTTTGGCCTGAACACAAAACCTCTGAATATTCATGTGAGTTTTACAGCAAAAACTGAACAATAGGTCCCCCACCCCAAAAATAACATGAATTATCAAATGACAAACTACAAATATTCCAGGTTCAGTGTGCTGTGCACAAAATTGTCACCATACTTTTCAAGGTATGCTTTTTACCTTGGGTAAAAACATGCTGCATGAGTCTTAGAGCTGGCTCTTGTGAATGTCAACAGTTTTGTTATTCATTGAGTAACATTTCAGAAAGGTTACATTGAGCCGATGGGTAAATAAGCAACATTGCTATGTACGGTCACACCTTGTAGACTGCAATCCAGGCGGCAGCTGGCAGAGCTTGAGGTCTGATTTAGATGAATTCCTTGTCCCCCGAGGCTCTGGCATGGATCCAGTGCATGTTGAAATTAATTTATGAAAGAAATAAAGAAACAAATGATTTCATTTACAATAAAGTGATGTTACAAACCAAACTGTAGACAATTCAACTAGCCAAATATAGGCTCGATTTCTTTTTGTACCATTAGCATGTATCTTTGCAATTATCTTGATATAACGATATAATTTCCTCAAATAGTTCATAGACGATGATGATGATACAGTGTAGGTTTTTTTTTTCTCCTTATATAACGGGCTCAAAAGAATGATCATTACTAATTCCAGTTCTGGTGCCCTCTGGCAGTAGTGACGCTCAATGAAAGCTGAAAGTGGGACAATAAAGTGGTATGAGCCAAGAAGTTAATTCTGAAATTGTGCGTGAGGGAAGGTCATATGACGCTACTATTTTGACTGAGTTGTGTGCTTGGATGCACTGATCGCCCTCACGCCTCAGTGAAGTCAGGGCCGGGCCACATTTTACGTAAATGTTTGTTTGGCTGTCTCATGGCAGCATAATCATCACTGATAGATGTTGATTCTCTGATAAGCCTTGAATTTCAGCGCTCAGCGGGGGCTGACGCTTTGCCTGACTGTCCTTGAATCCATGTTGCTCATTGTCCTTGACTCACAACGACACATGCGCGCACACCCATGCACGTAAACACACACACACAAACACACTTTCATTTGGTCAGAAAATGTATTTTTTGCTGATACAGAGCAAATGTCTCTTTCGTATTCTGAGCACAAGCAATTCCGTTGGTGACAATGGTTTCTTTTAAATAAATTCATTCAATCTTCTTGTTGCTGCTAAAATTAAATATACAGCCACATATTTGTGGGAAAGTTTGAATAGATAGAACTTTTTAACTGAATACAAACTCAAAATGGTAAATACATGCAAGTGGCAAAATTATATATGTAAAAGATAACTATTCCTATGACATTTTCCCACGCGTTTGGGAGATTTTGTTCTGGTGCGATGAACCCAAGGTCGAACATTTTGGCCATAATTCAAAAAGGTATGTTTTTGTTGCAAACACAGCATTGTTCATCGCCTCAAGAACACGATACTTAGAGTGACGTCAAGTGTTTTTCTTTGGCTGTAACTGCAGGGCCTTGGTTGAGGTAGAGGGAATTATTAATGGTTCAAAATAACCATCAGTGTTAGCACAGTCCCTTCAGGATTTTGCTAGAAAGCAAAGCATAAAAAAAGTCAAGAAAATTGGTACTAGAACATTAATAACCTTATTGGGGGTAAATCGGGGGCACTTTAAAGGGTGGCAGATGTGTGCGGGGACTCCCTGTTAGCAAAATGTTCGAATGTGACTTGATAATTACGAACACAACTAGATCTCAGCTAGGTTGTGCACATTTGTGCAACCACATAATTTTAGTTTTTTTTTTTTTTTTTTTTGTCTTCCCATTCCGGAAAGATTTTAAAATAAATAAATAAATACAGTTGTACCGGTTTGGTCACATTAATGGTGGAAAATATTTTGAAACGATTTATCGTGGTGTCATTTTATTTTTGTTTTTAATATTGTAAAGAAATTTTGACTTTTTTTTTTAAACCACTGTATGTTTTTATTTATAGTCTTTACACGATTAAAATACTTTATTGCAGAACTCCACTTTGAAGAATGCGTGTCAGTCTACATTTACTGGATGTGGCTTTTCTTCAGCTTTCCTCCTTCTTCCGTCCATGTCCATTAGCACTCTACAAGTCCTTCCACTCGGCTTGTCATGTGTTGATGGCGGCGCAGGCAGGAGGGTTCTCTTATGGGAAGGAAGGACACTGAGGTGAAATGTGCAAAAAGAGGAAATGGTGCGATGTTGGGGTCACGTGAGGGAGGAAGGCAGACGGTTGAAAGCAAGTGGGCAGGAAAGGTGGAGTAAGTGTGCAATGAGGTGGGCTGCCGCACAAATCCCCCGGGAGCTGCCTTGTTCTTACAGGCTAATTGAAGCTCTGTGTGGCAGCAGCCTCTGAGCTGTCACTCCGATGAAGAGCCCATTTGCTGCATTTTACGGGCTGTGTGCTGAATTCTGATTATGTGAGCAGAAGATGTAGACACTGTCTCCAGGAGACCCCTGGGCCCCCACCCCTTTTTCGTGGAGGTACACGGCCCACATGCTGCTTCTTGGCAATCCGCTGATTACGTGTAACAGGGTCACGAGCATTCCGAACACGAGCGTTCAAATGTGAACGTGAATCATTTCCCCACAGACAATTTTGTGAATTTGTTGGGAAATCGCATACATGATAATGTGATATTACTCTTCCATTTAACATTTTCTCTCATCGGAGGCTGGAAATGTTCTTGCAAAACACATAGCTGCAAGCAACCTGTGAATTAGGGATTATGAATTAAAGCATTTAGTCAGGAGAATATTTGTATAGCTCATAGCTCAGTGGTTAGAGCATTGGTTTGGTAAACCAGGGGTTGTGAGTTCGTATCTCACTGGGGCCTCTACTCCCCAAAGGGGTTGCGTCAGGAAGGGCATCCGGTGTAAAAGCTATGCCAAGCAAATATGAGCGTTCATCTGAGATGTTTCGCCGTGGTGACCCCTAACAGGACAAGCTGAAAGAAACTTACTTAGTTATGAGAATATTTGTCTCCAAAAAAAGAACACACTACATGTGGTACACTTGCACAAATCTAATATGAGAGAAAAGCTGCCTATTCAAAGATAATGATGTTCAATTTTAGTGCCACAGTCACAGTTATATTAAGTTGGTCACCCTATTTATTTAATCGAACTGAGCTTTATTTTCTATGTAAGGCCATAATGTTGGAGACTGTTTATGTATGGGATATAATTTAATTTTGGAGGTATACTTCATGCTCTGAAATGTGTTTTTTAAAAATTTAAAATGCTTTCCAACTGAAAGAGTCATATTCATTCATTTGCTCATAGTTTAACTTCACTGAGATGAACTATGCTGGCCATGGTGTTTCTAAAGCAACAATATGGTAGTACAGCCAGGAGTATTTCCAGTACATTGATGATGACGCTGCCTCCCTGCCCCCACGTGCATTATTTACTCATCAATAAGTGTCTGAGATACCCAAGAAGGACCAGTATGGATCCATCACAGTTTAGCTTTCAAAATGGATAAGCATGTGACATTAAAATAACAAATAAAATAAAATAACATTAAAATGTAAGGATGCGGCTTTGTGATTAATCAATGTGATGTCACTTATTCATATCCACTTGCTGCCAACAGATACAGTGAAGCGAAACTCAGATTCTGACACTGAGAAACCTAAGATTTTCTTTTTTCAAATTTTGAACAAATTCTTCCAATAGGATAAATTGCAATTTGAAATGATCAATTTTGGGATCAGAAGCTCGATTAACTGTATCTTCAATGTAACCACAACTAATATACAATAAAATAATAATATAATATATATAATATAATAATATAATAAAATAAATAAATTAACTGGACATTTCTCTGACACTTGTTCAATTGAGGTGTTCTTTAGGCGTCATGAAATGTTGGTCGAATTATGATTCATACAACCTCGGGCATTGGGGGCTTTACTTGCCCTATGATAGCATTTCAGACTCATATTTTTGTTTACATTTCCTGAGGTCCTTCTTTAGTTAAAGAGTCCAGAACATCGCAATGCATGCAAAGAAAATGAAGCATTACTGACCATGCAAAAGGTTGATTTGTACAAAGGTGATGTAAATTAGTATTGTTCTGGCTTTGGCTTTCAAATGAAATGCCTCCAGCTCAAGGACATTTTCGGTCTCTCACGACAGTCTCTTGCTGAGGTGCCTGAAAGTGGGAATGTCTCCATGGAGAGAGCCACAGGTGCTGATCAACACATCACCCAGCAGTCATTAAACAGTTCCCATTTGTGCCCTTTGTGAAATTCTTCTGGGGATTGTATTCACAGAGCTGCTTCATCCCTATTTGATTTGGAAGTGCTGCTTCCAGACTCAAATGGACGGACGCTTACTTTCCTGAGGAACAACGACTGTTTATTTTTTTTTGCTTTATGCTCATGCCAATATAAAACATGATACAAGTTGATAACCTGCCGCAATCACCTTGGTGTTACATCGGATGTTGTAATCACGTACTCATTGTTAAACGTTTAATGACGAGGGCTTCATAATCACCGTCACGACATGAAGTGCTCAAAAACACCCCAAATCTCTGCAACCTGGCAGGCGTAAAGCCAAGCACTTCTGCCCAACCTGGGTGCGATTCTGCTCCGGTCTGTAGGATGATTATACGGTATATGCCGGGATTGTGCAAAATAGCGCTCTTTCATGGAATCCATTCATGTCATCTGTGATGCCTGACAACGTAAACAGTGAATGCAATGCTGACCCTTGAAGGACATCGGGGTTATTTGCAAAGAGCTCTCGTTGATGCGTAGGCACCGTGTGGTGCACAATGGTGTACAGTTGTTTTATTCATGTGCTGAAATGAAGAGGAATTGTAACTGCACGTATTATTCAATCCCTAAACAGAACTATATAAAAAATTATGCCATTACAGCATTTTATATCAAAATTGTAAGAGATTGTGTATTTTAAGATAACTAAATGATTTGTCTTGTCTTTTTATGATGCAGCACAGTATACGCACAATAGCTGCAATTATTGATAAAATGGCCTTCACATCCCCTTTCATGGCCAATCCTAGTAATCAAACTTTTTCCACATACCGTAATTCCCGCCCTACAGAGCGCCCCTGGTTCTAAGCGTCACTCAGTACATTTGAAAAGGAAATACCTGAGAAAGGTTGCGTCAGGAAGGGCATCCGGCGTAAAAATTGCGCCAAACATATATGTGCGTTCATCTGAGATGACACGCTGTGGCGACCCCGAAAGGGACAAGCCGAAAGTAACCTCCATAAGCCGCACCCGTGTAAAAGCCGCAAGTGCCCACATTGGAACCCACATTGAAACATGAGATATTTACAAAGACACGGGAGTTTAATGCTAGCGTTGCCATGCTAACGCTAGCGCCTAAACGCTAACGCTATTGCCGTGCTAACAGTGCCGGTTAAAAAAAAAAAAAAACATACCGGTAAAAGGTAAAAGTCACTTCCTCAACACTGGTCTCACTCTCATCTTTTCCGCTCAAGGGCCCCCTTGTGGCTGTTAGAAAAAAAAACACGCAAATTAGCCGCATCACCGCATAAACCGCGGGGTTGGAAGCGTGTCGAAAAAGTCGCGATTTATAGTCCAGAAATTACGGTAGGTTAAAAAAAAAAGCTTGGCAAATTAGCATCCCTCATGTGTCTAGACTACTTGTTTCTGATGGAAACTTGTCAATGTGTGAGCCCAAAATTTTGGTGACTTGTGAAATTTCATGTATGGGCACTTGTTATAATACATTTTTCATAATGGGGTTGTGTTTAGGACCCCTAAAAAGGAGCATTGTCATATTATTATGTAGGTTGAGGGCCACAAAAAGTGAATCATTCATTGGAAGAAGAAAGCTGGGAGTGAAATCTGTGTCTTGGAGCAGTATTTATTTGATTTATTTATTTTTTCCAAATGTCCCAATGTGATTGGAATTGGTGTTTTTAGTTGAAAGATGTAATGGTATTATCATAAAAGTGGTGTTGGTGGATCCCTAATAATATATACACAGTGATTCCAAGTGGGTCTTTGCACCGCTTAGGGTGTGTGTGCCTAATTATAGATCGTATCATCCGTTATAAAAAATGTATGCATCTAATATTGTCTTTCGTAAGGTTGGACAATTTCCACCCCTTGATGCTGTTCACAATCTTGCCGGATTACAAAACATTTGCGCAGACGTCAAAACCGAAAATAATCTGCATTAACGAAGCTTTTTATCCCCTGATGTTATGAAAAATCAATGTATTCACTGAATCCTCATAGTAATTTTTGTAAAGAATATGATCTCGATTCAGCCTTGCTTTGTATGAATTTGCGGCCTGTGCCCACGCAGCAGGGGGCAACGTGATAGAAATTAAGGTGATTACATACATGGACCCAGTCATGTTTCATTAGTGAACAGCCACAGACGAGGGGAGCGGGGGTGGGGAGGATGAATTATGCTGAAACAGATCCTTGCAGGCAGCAGGCAAAATGCCTTCAAAGATCAAATTAGCATTTTTCCACACTGATTGCACTCGAGTTGATGAAACTTGTTGAAGGGCTGCAGTGTATTTGTGCATATACAGTACTGGCTTTTTGTTCTTGCTGAAGACTTTTTAATGGCATATTGTTGTTTAGTTTGGTAAAAGATAGATCTTTATCTTATATCTGAAAAAAGGCAATTGGATATGCTTGTATTATTTACTTCATGGATGAGTGCAATTGCCTCTTTTTTTTCTGATGGTGAGGCGCCTCTGTCTTCAAATGAACACCAACATATAAAAGGATTTTTGTCATGGGGTGCTATCTTGCACATCATGCCTGCAGAGACCCCCCCCCCCATCCCATCTCATCTTCTATCATGATTGTCCCCTCATCCATCGCCCTTTCAATTAGATGCTCAATTTCACCTCACCGTCCCATGGGAGTCACAACCACACCATCTAAGATTGGAATCCCATAATTGTCACCTACCAACCCCCCCCAGAGTGCATCTGGACCCCTGGTCTCCCTCTGCATTCAAAAACGTTTGTTCAGCTTGATTGTAACACATATGGCAAGCAGAAGACAATGGGCGTGTAATTCCTTCCTGAATCAGGACAATGTCTCTGTAACAAGGCTTTGTTGCTGGATACCCACACTAGTTATTGTGATTGGCTGGCAACCAGTTCAGGGTGTACCCCGCCGCCTGCCCGATGACAGCTGGGATAGGCTCCAGAGCTCCCGTGACCCTTGTGAAGATAAGCGGTTCAGAAAATGGTCGGATGGATGTATAGAAAGTGGAAAGTGAAAATCTGATGTACAGTGGTGGCTGGAGATATGAGATTTGTTCTGTGACTCCGCTGGTATGTCAAAACACTCATATCTCAAATCATATTTCCCCATAGAAATGAATTCAAATACCTTTAATCTGTTCCTGCCTCCCTTGGGGATTTTTTTTAAATAAGAAAAATAGCACCATACAATATTGTACTTCATCAAAGAATACAGTAAATAAATATTTGATAGCTTGGTGGTTAGAGGATTGGTTTGGTAAACCAGGGGTCATGAGTTCGTATCCGACTGGGGCCTCCACGCCCCGAGAGGGCTTGCGTCAGGAAGGGCATCCGGCATAAAAACTGTGCCAAACAAATATGAGCGTTCATCTGAGATGTCACGCTGTGGCGACCCCAAACGGGACAAGCCGAAAGAAGCTTACCTATATATTTAATTTTAAAAAATCTATTTTGGAATTCTTTTCTGCAATTAATTGGGCATCATAATACTGCTTTTGCTGTGAGGTAGCGCCTTGGCCACCTGTAGCCGGTATAATAAATGCATATGGATACAATACATCAAAGCAGTCACAGCCAAGTTCGATAAGCTGAAGTAATCGTTGTTCTTCGCAGAGGATAAAAATGATAACTGAGTACTGCTTTATTGGCTGTCTACCTGTTGCTTCAATGTTTATCTTCAAAGTTACTATTATTTAAAGGATTATAACACTGACGCTGATTGTTCGTGGTCTTCTTCCTGTGTTTGTCAGCATTAAGCTAAACGGACTTTGTGTATCAACATGTAATTCAAAACTTCAGATGAAAGCCTCTTTTTCTAAGAATGGATTACTATCTGCCAAACTGCTGCTTGAGTATAATTTGTCGCCGCTGTCCTGGGCTTTTAAATTATTTTTTTGCAGGCAAGTAAATGCGAAAAATTCTGCCAAACAATGGCTCCCATTGATTAAAAAAAACAAAAGTTGGGTTTCTAGGAAAAAAAAGTATGCTCACTCTGATAGTATATCAGGGAACCACTGCATATCAATTTAACGATGATTTAATGGACAATGGAAGTAATAGAGGCTGAGCTGGAAAGCGTTGGCCTCACACTTCTGTGGTCCCGGTTTCAATCCCATCTGTGTGGAGTTTACATGTTCTCCCCGTTCCCTGCGTGGGTTTTCTCCAGGCACTCCGGTTTCCTCACACATCCCAAAAAGATGCAACATTAATTGGACATTCTAAATTGCCCCTAGGTGTGATTGTTAGTGCGACTGTTGTCTGTCCCCATGTGCCCTGCAATTGGCTGGCAATCAGTTCAGGGTATGCCCTGCCTCCTACCTGTTGACAGCTAGGATAGGCTCCAGCACTCCCTGCAACCCTTGTGAGGATAAGCAGCTAAGAAAATGGATGGATGGAAACAATAGACTGGTGCCCCGTGAGCCACATGGCTAATTTACCGGTACATGCACCAGAGTGCATTCAAATCGCATGTTCAAATCCCCGCTGGAGAAAGTAAGTTTGGATTTACATTAAAACTCAAAGCATCTTTAAGCTTCATATATATTTTTTGGATTGACTTTGTACTGTAGGGTTATATTCATGAAAACTGATTCAATAAACAGACAATCAGCTATAACGGACGACCGCCGTTAATCGTTACATCAAGGTTCCGCTGTTTGTGCATTGTGGCTGCAGTGTACAGTGGTGTTGAACTTAGCTGCATCCTACTGAGAGGTGTTTCAAATATTTCCCCCCTATTGTGGTGCAAATAGTGATCAATATTAAAAACACTTATCGTAATTCCTGGCCTACAGAGCACACCTAGTTATAAGCCTCACCCAGTACATTTGTATATACATAAGCCGCAAGTGCCCACATTGAAACACGAGATATGTACAAAGAAAGACAGTACACAGAGAGTTTAACGGTAACCCAAGTGTCGCGCTAAGTGGGCGGTTAAAAAAAAACATACTGGTAAAAGCAGTAACATGCTAGCGCAATGCTAACAGGGCCGGACCGGTAAAAGTCACTTCCTCGCCACATATACCCGGTCTCACTCTTACCTTTTCCACTCAAGTTCCTCCTTGCGGCCGTTAGAAAAAAAATGCACAAATTACCCGCATTACCGCACAAACCGCAGAGTTGAAAGCGTGTGAAAAAAGGTTGCGGCTTATGGGCCGGAAATTACGGTAACTATGATGCAGTGCAGTTCAGCTACAAATGTCAACAACAATGTCATAATTATACTTCTCTGACATTGTGGGTCAAAGTCTTTTTCCTTCTTTTAGATGATTCTTTTTATACAGACACGTTTGTTGGATTTTGCATGCAGGCGTACTTAATAAAGTCTATATCAGTGACCACTGTCCATTGAAGATTTGCAGGACTGATTGTTGCCATCCCATCCGCTTTGGAATACTGGAGTCTTGAATATATTTGCAGCCCAACCTTAGAGAATCCATTACATGCACGAGAAGCTTAATGTTCTGTTTTGGCTTTCAGATATTCTCATTCTTATGGAGATGAAGAAGTGAATCATTTGTCTTGTGACAAATGGAATGCATGGAACATGCATTTTCCCTTATTTTACAGTAAGCATAGATAAAGAAATCATTTTATGCATTATTGTTATTTCTATATGAAGAGATTGAGCCATAAACAGGAGGTTAAAATTAAAAGTAAATAAAAATGAAATTTGTCATGCTCTCACCCCTCCCTTTACAAGTGTGTCTGTTTCTTTTATTTGTATCTTTGCTTGTTCATTTAGAAAAACACCTGAATTGTTTTAGTCTGAAAAAATAGCTGGCCCACTGTTGCTTCACTAAAAATTTTCATGGGGTTCTTCCAAACCAAACACATTGAAACATGTCATTCCTGAATCTTGATTTTGTGCACTGGTGCACAAATCATCCCGGGACATAAAATGAACCTGCCCACAAGGTTGGAAGCATGCAACTGTCAAAAAGATAAAAAATTGAGAGAGGCCTAACCCAACATCTGATTCATCCGATTGATCTTTGTTCATCTACTTATGCAAGTGATGTATTGTGACAAGCAAAATAATGAAATGCTCTTCCATCATATGCCAGAGGGGACAAGAAAACTGAATGTCCACTTGTAGGCATTTATACAACAGTAAATAAATCATGGCTTGCTGCAAGTATGTCAGTCAGCCTTGTGTTCAAATTAACAGATTTCACACAGTAAGTGCGTGCATCTGTCAGTAGGTTGAGGCAAGATGGTCATTATTTCAGTGTTCATACATTTTGTGACATTTTTGTCTGGTGGTTTGCTGAGATGTCAAATAGGTGCACTAGCTCAATAATCGGTTGGGAAACTGGATTAGGAGATCCATTTTAATATTTCTGTTCATAAATTGTCTCTTACCCAGTTCAGAGTCTCACACTAGTCTTTATTATCAGATAGGGTTAAAGAGACATCTAGTGGTGAAGAATGGGTACTGTAAATCTATGCACAGTACAGTCATTCACAGTCACAAATAAAAATCTTTAATAATGTATAATTGAGCTAGGGATTCATGTCATTCAGTATAATGTGGGGGGGTAGTGATGTAAAATGTGGTTTGCTGTAGTGTTCATCCTTGTACGTGTCTATCCCCGAGCAGTTGTGTGATAAAGCAGCTCATTTTGACCATGGGCACACTGATAGGCTGGGTAGGTAGGACATGCCTTATCTCCTGAAGGACTGGATCTGACCTTGGCTGAGAGGATGTACCCAACATCTCTACTGGCAACAAGAATTGGGCAATTCAATTATATTTCATAGATTTCGTCATTTTCCGCATCCAGTTCTCAAAAATTGCTGGATAGCATAGCTGTTATTATGGTTACCGTGTTTAGCAACAAGTGAGGGGGAAAATATTACAAATGTGGAACTGAACATCACCACCAACCTAAGTACAGCCAAAAATACTGTTCAATTATTTCCTCTTTATGTAAGAATCATTACCTTTTATAAACCCAGAATGATTGATACACATCTTAAAATGTATCAGATTTGTAGGTCTACCTAATTTTGAGGATGTGCTAATTCTCTCCTCTTGCTGCTTTGAAGGCTCTCTAAAATTAAGATTGGCTGGTGAGACAAGTGTAAGGCCTCGCAAAGAGACTGGATCAGACATCTCCAGAAAGCACCTATAAAGGTTAGCGCACTAAACAAATCACCACATACTAATATACTGTAGCTTTTTCTATTACAATGCTGAAAATATAAACTATTAAAACTCCAGCACCAGCAGGATGTTACAAGGTCACCAAAGTCGAATGGCATATATAAGAATGGTACAGCTGAAACGGGAACCTACATTCACATTCTGTGTGTACTGGTACTTGAGCACAGGCGAAAAGCTATGTACGTTTCATGGATTTTGCTCTATAGTTTTGTTGAACAACTTTCATGGTACCTGTACAGCATCCTAATCAAATGGTGGGATGCCTTGCAGACCATTTAAGTTATTGCTGCTGATGCAGAACAGCAAAATCGTGCGTGCCAACTATTATTACATATTACATTTGATGGTACCCTCCAAACTGTTGTTATTATGACCTCCGGACAGGAGAGGCCCAAGGTGAGAACACGTTTATTAAGTAAACTTGAGAAGGCTATGATGAGAATCCACATCCTTGAGGACCAAGTGGACCAAGAAGAACTACCGGTTTAAAAAAAAAACCAAACAAAACTAATATGAAATCTTTATTTGAAAAATCTGGACAGGAACTTTAAATCTTGTGGGAGAATGAAATAGGACTTCTTGACCAAACTGAACAAACACGAACAAGATGAACAAAATTGAGGGAGCAGCCAAACAAGCAGAAGACTTCAGCACTTCAGACAAGAAATCAACCATGAAAAGAAGTATTACGTTTCATTTGCAGTATTTTATTTATCCTGGTTGGACAAATTACATTTTCCATGCACACATGAATTTAAAGTTTGTGTGTATTGTTTTTCCTCACAGTCGATTGTCCACAAACATGTCCGTAGTTATTCTTGAAGTAACACACATTTGCCGTTCATTTACATTGATCACTTTTGAAGAAAATCCAGAGTTAACTTATAAATGCGTTTATTGATGTTAGAGGTCTAAATATGGACAAAGATGGCTCCTCCTCCAAATTCTGTGAGATGCCACGTTATCGGCTACTGTGCAAGGGCTTGAGAGTTAATAGTATGGGCTTGTCTGGTAAGAGTATGAGCTCAAAAGTGCTCTGCACATTCACGTGTCGCTGTTTTTCCACTCTGAAGTTTTCAAGCATCTGGAAAGAATGGAAGGAGAAAAATAGTATTTTATCCTGCCACAAAAAATGGTCATAGTTAAGTACGGCTCACATGGATGAGGAAGATCTGCATCTCGGTCTCGGCTATTCTGCGTCCTATACACTGGCGTGGGCCAAAGCCGAAGCTCAAGCTGCGGAAGTAGTGGCTTTCAGTCCTGAGCCAGCGAGAGGGCTGATATTGCTCCGGACGATGAAACACCTTAGGGTCTCTTCCCATTGCATAGAGTCCTAACTGCACCAGGGTCTAAACATGTGATAAACATACAAAGTGTGTGGGAAAAGTTTCAAAGCTACGTCTACGAAGAGTTCCTGCAACATTTGCTTCATTCATTGCGCGAGAAAGGGGCTAAAGGTCCGGCAGGATGAATTGAAGTTGCTTCACCATGACAATGTGCCTGGACGAAAGGAACATCACCATGCTGGAGTAAACTTGCTAATCACCTGACCTGCTCCCATGCATCCCCCTCCCCCACCGTATTTACCAAGATAAAGGGAATTTTCAAGGGGACCCTTTTTGAAGACATGAATAATATCTAGATGTATTTGACGACGAAGCTGCATAGGATTCTAAAAGAACCCTTCCAGCAAGGCGTGCCGACGCGGCACAAAAGACTAGTAAAGTGTGTCTGACTCCAGTGCGATTACTTTGAAGGGGGAAACATTGTAGTTTGGATTTGAGATCCCAGGGACCCAATTTACAAGTTTTTCGAGTCATCTGGATGATTTTGTTGCTTTGACTTGCAAGCAAAAATTTGAGATGCGAACACTGTCATCTGGTGGCAGTGAACATCGCTCGCTTCACAACAGTCGGCAGTTTGGCAAATAATTAACAATTCTTCACCCCAAAAAAAGTATTTGAACCATGTATTGCTGTCAAACTACTCGTAAAAGTAGGACAAATTGAAACAATTGCGTGAGTTTGATTTGCTTGACAGATAAATAATGGAAAACGCCATAAATGGCCAAAAGAAAATAGTATCTGTGTTGTGGTCTTGTAACTCTTCTCTCACAGATGTGCACGTTTTTTTTTTTTTATTATTATAAACAGATCCTTTTGTTTGTCTCCATACTCAATACTCCATAAAACTTTGTTCCAAAACTTTTGTGGCTCATCTCTGTACTTCTTTGCAAAATCCAATCTGATCTTCTGATTTTTGGGGTGGGGGTTGCGTCTTGTGGTATGGCCTGTATTCTCTCCAAGTCTTCTTTGAACAGTGGATTGGGATACTTTCACCCCAATCCCGTGGAGGTTGGCAGTGATGTCACTGACTGTTGTCTTTGAGTCTTTTTTCACAGCTCTCACAACTTTTCTTTTATCTGCTGCTGTGCATACCCTTAGCCGGCCTGTTCGATGTCTGTTGCTCAATACACCGCAGTAGTTTTTCTTTTTCAGGATATTCCAAATTGTTGTATTGGCCAAGGCCAATGTTTGTGCAATAGCTCTGATCGATTTTCCGTCTAAACAGTCTTCTGACCTTCATGTTTGCTTAACAGCAAATGCAGTTTTCATGAACCCCAAAATCAAGCACAAGTCACATGTTACAAGACTTTTGCTCACTTTAAAAGTGTGTGGCTTAAAACAAATGGTGCACTGTCCTGAGTTTAACATATCTAGATATAAGTGCCATGAAATAAAAGCTGGAATACTGATTTTTGTATTTTTTTTTTTTTTTTTTTTTGGGGGGGGGGTCTCATAAACATCTTTTGTTTTAAAACCCAAATGTCTTTCGGATACAACAAAAACAAAGGAGTTGTCCTTGTCATTCCAATACTTTTGGTGGGAACTGTAGTGGTACCTTGAGATACAAGTTCATTTCATTACATAACCACGTTTTTAACGCAAAACAAATCTTTCCTCACTGAAATGAATGGAAAACCAAAGAAGAAAAGGGATTATACGGTGCATGACACCAGTCCTACAACTTTCTGACATAGCTCGTATGCTCAAAGTGATGTGCCGAGACACTGTAGGCATCAGTTTCTGTAAAGATGCTTCAGTATCATATTCTGATTTACCCCTGCTGGAATGTGGTATTTCTGAATAATGATGTCCTCTGCTGTGTATCTTTGCAAGCTCACAGCAACTGGATGTAACCTTGAAGGATACAAGAAAGAATGTTGTTGATTCTATAGGAGACACGCTGATATTGTGTTGCTTCCCAAATTGGAATCACCTTAGCGTTTCCTTCAAAGCTCCTTTGACCAAAGGAATCTTTTTCAGCATTTCCGCCATGTCCCCTTGGCTTTGTGCCCTGGCAGACGCCACCTCCGCCCTCAGCTCCTCCTGAAGGTTGGGCTGTCTGGCCAGCTCGTACAATGTCCACAACAACGTTATAGAGGTCTGAAACATACAGCGTGCAAAGGTTCGCCAAACCTAGGCAGTACAAATTTTTCTAGAAAGGTGTTGTATGGACATCTGATTACCGTATCGACTCCCCCAGCCATTAGCTCGGTGACACTGGCTTTGATGTCTTCAATAGACAGCTTGTCCAGCATGAGCAGGCTGGCCAGAACACCTGGGTACTTTTTAGTATGACTACCCTCCTGGCGTAACTGTCTGTAGATATTCTGGATGCAGCGGTCAGCTGAGGAGGAAAAGCACGATACACTTTTACAGACAAGTGTGAATTGCCTCCACAAAGCTATTGTATCATCCATCCATTTAGTCACCATTTATTTTGTTTAGTGCCGTGGGAGCTGGAGCCTATCCAAGCTGACTTCAGGCAAAAGGCAGAGTAGTTATATTGTATGTATCAAGACAGACAACCATCTACTTTCACGTTCACAACGTCACTGAATGGGAACTGAACACACACTGCCTGCGCTGAAGTCAACCAATTTTCCACAGTACATCAATAGTGACTCACTATGTATCAGCAAAACCGGAAATAAGAATTGACCAACAATACACAGATTTGACTCCTTAGCTCAGGATATCATTTGAAATGAAAACTCTGCTTTGACACGGATTATTTCGACATTAATCGGACACTCTAAATTGTCCCTAGGTGTGATTGTGAGTGCGGCAGTTGTCCGTCTCCATGTGCCCTGCGATTGGCTGGCAACCAGTTCAGGGTCTACCCTGCTTCCTGCCCGTTGACGGCTGAAAAAAAAAAAACTGGGATTCTCAAGTAAGTTTTACATTTTATGTTTTTAGTTAGAGTGACACGGTGGGAACAACTGTAGAGCATTGGTCTCACAGTTCTGAGGATCAGGGTTCAAATCCCGGCCACGCCTGTGTGGAGTTTGCATGTTCTCCCCATGCCTCCGTGGGTCTTCTCCAGGCATTCTGGTTTCCTCCCACATCCCAAAAACATGCACCATTAATTGGACACTCTAAATTGCCCCTAGGTGTCATTGTGAGTGCGACAGTTGTCCATCTCCATGTGCCCTGCGATTGGTTGCCAACCAGTTCACAGCTGGGATAAGCTCCAGCACTCTCCGCGACCCTTCTGAGGTTAAGCGCTAATAGAATGGATGGATGGATGGATGGATGGATGGATGGATGGATGGATGGATGGATGGATATTATTGGGCCACGTTAACCCATTCATGGGCAGGGTGGCAATTTTTTGCCTTATTGAGATAAAAGTCTCCTAACAGGCCTCAATCAAGGAAATAACACTTGTTTTTCGTTTATGGTTCACTTATATGATAACTTTACTAATTTATAATCTCATCCCAAAAATCTAATTGCTAACTTTGACCAATGAGTTATCCTCTCCTGATACCAAATTATGGCTTCAGATTAAAACACTTAAATATTTTGATATACTGAAGGATGTAATATGTGAAAATCATGATGTCCCAAAAATGGGATGCTAACCACGAATGGGTTAGCAACCATATGAGAGAGAGAGAGAGAGAGAGAGAGAGAGAGGAGAGAGAGAGAGAGAGAGAGAGAGAGAGAGAGAGAGAGAGAGAGAGAGAGAGAGAGACCTGACACCATCCTTTGAGATGAATTAAGAGTGCGGACAGAGAGTTGGGCTTTCTTGTCCAACGTGTGTGTGTGAGTGTGTGAGTGACCTTAAGTGGATGCATCTTAAGGTGATATGTGAGTCAAGGCAGGTTACCGGAATACATTTGGCAATAGAGTGAGTGTGCAGTGTTCTGTTTCAAGTTGTCCTAAGAGTGTCGTACCTTGATTAAAGATGACATCCCATGCATCCACGTGGTCCCGCCACACTTTGGCTCCAATCCGCCTAAGTAGAGCCGGAGGTATGTACAACATGGGTGAGGTGGTCTTGAACATGAGGGTGATGGAGTCGATGAAATGTTGAACCTCCGGATCGATATAGTCTAGCATCAGACCCAGACGCTCCCCATATAGAACTGTGCTCACCGCTGTTTTTTGGGACAGGAAAAATCGTCACTATAGACGAGTATGACAGTGTCAATCCACACTGGATTCAACCTACATCTCTACACAATTGGATGCCGTATGATGGTGCGAGTCTCACACTCTAGCGCGTATTTGAAGAGCTCTTGGGAGAGGTCTGTTGTCCACTTGTTCTGGCCACTTCGTTCTATTTTCTTGTGAACTCTGGCCACAAAGTCATGACCCACTTCGTCCAGTAAGGGCACAAAGTTGGCGAGCATCTTCGGGGAGATCACCTCCTTATTGAGGATGACCCGATTCGACCTCCAATCTGGCCCGTTCCTGACGATGATGGATCCCCAGTGAGTGTCCAAACCACTGATACAGCTCAATTCATTGACATTGAATTGGAAGAGAACACCTACTTCAGTAAAACGCCATATTTACGATTCCTGTAGTCTCTGTATGAGGTCCAGGCTTCCACTTTCAGCCTTTTGGGAAAAGAACCTTCCGCTTTGAATAGGATGGCAGCGTCCTCTGGGTTGATAATATTCACACTTTCATAATATCCTACTTTTTCTCTTGCATGCACAATGACAGAAAGAAGAAACGTGAGATAAGAAACATGTTCAATGAAACAGAAGAGCTGGTTTGTTTTTACATATACAAAATATAGATTATTTATATTTGTTCCTGCATTTGCAGTTTTCAAGTAGCAAATGAACATTTTGGATATTAGAGTTAAATGCCTTGCTTCAAGGGCACCTTTGCCAACCTTGGAATCGAACATAGTATCCTGAGGTAGTAGACCACAATCTTAACCACAGAATCATAGCAGTACCATATTAAAACCATTGATTTGAGTTCCGAACCATTGATATTTTTCTGTCTCATAATTTATGGATCTTACCATTTATCCTACATACCTGTAAATGGGTCCAAAAGTATTAAAATTCTGCAGCATTATCCGGTGAAGGTTTTTGAAGCCGTCCAGTTTCCAGAAATTGTACAGGTTGGCAAAGCTGTTCTTCCACAGGCCGG
The DNA here is from genome assembly GCF_019802595.1 of Syngnathoides biaculeatus. Lineage (NCBI taxonomy): Eukaryota > Metazoa > Chordata > Actinopteri > Syngnathiformes > Syngnathidae > Syngnathoides > Syngnathoides biaculeatus. The sequence continues at coordinate 33,224,891 of NC_084645.1, forward strand.
GAATCTCACTGAAAGGTTTGATGATGCTGCCGCTCTCACTGAAAACCTGTCTGGCGATCGGCATGCTACTGCTCCTGCGGACCCCTGATGCCATCAGCTCATCGAAACAGCTTACAGGGAGCGTCGACGGTCCACGGCACAAACTTCGCCAGGCCATATCTGCGACTCAACTGTTCTTTCTGCTCTGTCTCAAGCAATCGGTTCAAGCGTTGGAGGCTGGTTTAAATAGTCCTCCCCACCCCCTTGTTCTCAAGGATCCCTAAAGTTACATACAGTAGTGTTCAAAATAATAGCAGTTTAATGTGACTAACCAGATTAATCCACATTTTTAGTGTATTTTTTTTTTATTGTTACATGTATAACAAGTTACCAGGAGCTGCAGTAGATTCTCAGAAAACCAACAAGACCCAGCATTTATAATTTTCACACTCCTATGGCTGTGTGCAATTGGGCAATTTGTTGAAAGGGGTGTCTGCCATTGACTTTACAAACTCAAAACTACCGTAATTTCTGGCAAATAAGCCGCGACTTTTTTCCACACACTTTCAACCCTGCGGTTTTTGCGGTGATGCGGTTAATTTGTGCAGTTTTTCTGACGGCCGCAAGGGAGCACTTGAGCGGAAAAGGTAAGAATGAGACCAGTGGAATATATGACTTTTACCGGTATGTTTTTTTTTTTTTTTTTTTTAACCAGCCCTGTTAGCGCTGTGCTAGCATGTTGCTGCTGTGCTACTGCCGCATCTCGGTAATTTAAACCGTTATTTTTTTTAACCGGCCTTGTTAGCACTGTGCTAGCGTGTTCCTGCTGTGCTACTGCTGCAGCTCAGTGATTTAGGTATGTTTTTTTATTTTACCCGGCTCTGTTAGTGGTGTGCTATCGTGTTGCTATTTTGTAGCTGCCGCAGCTGTTTTTTTTTTTTAACCGATATGTTTTTATTTTTTTTAAAACCAACCCTGTCCGTGCTACCGTGTTGTTGCTATGTTAAGCTAAGATAAGGTATTAAAACTTTGAAAACTCTGTCTGTGTACCGTCTTTCTTTGAAAATATCTCGTGTTTCAATATGGGTTTCAATGTGGGCACTTGCAGCTTTTACACAGGTGCAGTTTATGTATGTACCAAATGGTATTTCCTTTACAAATGGACTGGGTGAGTCTTATAATCCGGTGCGCTCTTTAGACCGGAAATTACAGTATTTTGTACAAACTTTTTTGTTTCTAGGATTGAGCAATCCTTTGAATCACTAAACTAATATTTAGTAGTGTGACCATTTTTTTAATAACAGCTTGACGTCTGTGTGGCATGGAGTCAACCAATTTGTGGCACCTTTCAGCTCTTGTTCCACTCCAACATTCCACAATTCATTTACATTTCTTGGTTTTGCTTCATAAACGGCATTTATGGTGTCACCCCACATGTTCTCGATTGGATTAAGGTCCAGGGATTGGACCGGCCACTCCATGACATTAACTTTGTTGGTTCGGAACCCAAGACATTGCATGTTTATTAGTGTGTTTGGGCCATTGTCTTGTTGAAACATCCATTTTCAAGGGCATGTCCTCTTCAGCTGAGTATCAATTATTTTGACACATGCAAACCAATTCGTGATCCCTGGCATGCGATAAAAGAGGCCCAACACCGTAGTGAGAGAAACATATCATGATGCTTCCACCACCATGCTTCACTGTGGCTTGAATTCAGAGTTTAACTTTGCAGAGGATTCTTGTAAATTGATTTACTTCGCACAGACGTCTTCTCACTGTCACAGTTTACAGGTAACTCCAGAGTGTCTTTGATCATCCTGGAGCTGAGCCTTTGCCATTCTGGGTATTCTGCAATCCATTTTGATTGTTGTCTTCCATTTTCTGCCACCTGACTGGTTTTGCTCTCCATTTTAAAGCATTAGAGATCATTTTAGCTGAACAGCCTATATTTTTTGCACCTCTTTGTAAGGTTTTTTCTCGTCAATCAAACTTTTACTGAAAGTATGCCGTTCTTCTGAACAATATGTTGAACAACCCATTTTCCTTTGGCTTTCAAGGAGAAATGCGTGCTCAACAAGTGCTGCCTTCATCCGTAAGTAGGGGCTACCTGCTTCACACCTGTTTTTTACAAAATTGATGACTTCACTGACTGAATGCCACACTGCTATTTTGTGTAACACACCCTTTTCAACAAATTTCTCATTTGCAATTGTGTATATCATGAATACTGGGTCTTGTTGGTTTTCTGAAAGTCTACTGCACCTACAGGTAACTTGTTTGACGTGTAGCCATAACAAACATACTGAAAATGTAGATTAATCTGGTTAGTCACATTGGGCTGCTGTTATTTTGATAACTGTTGCAGTGCACTGGGATATACTGCAGCCAGAGACCCAGGTTGAGAGCATTTTGTGATTTCCCTGTTTTACAAACCTAAGTAACTTATTAAACTATTGAAATAAGTGCACTTTTCTGTTATTTAATAATTTATTGGAATTCAGGATATACCTGTAGATTGGAAAAGTGTGTATCTAATGCAATGTTGGTGTGTGTGGTGTGTGTGTGTGTGTGTGTGTGTGTGTGTGTGTGTTTTTTAAAGAAAAGAAAAGCCAAGTTTAGGAGGAATTAATTTATAATAAATTAACAGTGCATGCAATATAAAATTGTGCATTTCCATCAAGTTGAAATACAAAACAATTTGTGAAAATGTTATTTCCTAAGCAGCTTTATGAGCTCCTCCAACTTCAGAGCTGACTTAATATCCCCCTGAATTTGAAGTCTACCGCTGCTGTAGGCAGCAAACGGCTGCAGTCTTCCTTGGAACATGGCCAGAAGGTCTTCGTCGCACATTGTCAGTGTTACATCTGGCTGTCTGTACAGGGATCCAGCTCCGGCTGCACCACGACCTAAACAACAACCAGCGTGAGAAATGGACCTTAAATTCTTTCACGGCGAATCTCATTTTGAATGTGGGTCACCTTGGCATAAATCCACATAGTAACTGCGATGCTGTCCCTCGCCTGAGCTGACATCAAACTGGAAGCAGGTGCCGATCTGGTTCACCAAAGTTTCAGAAAGCACAAGCTGGACCGCGTGGAGCAGCTCTTCAACAGAACTTAGTGTGGTCACAGTTGGTTCGATGCCACTCTGCTCGTTTAAAAATGCTACACTGCTTTCTATAGTGGGGGAAAGATAGTGATGAACAGCAGTGCCGTAATGGGTGCTGCATCTTCATATTTTTTGCCATCATGAGGGCTTACCTTGCTGAGGCTGCAAGCTGTGGTTCATAAAGTGCATGGCCAGCTGCTGAAGGGGACCTGTGATTCCCTCCAGTCCGGGCACAGATGGAGGAACAACAAGAGACCCAGGTGGTGTTTCTTCAGGGGGCTTGAGAAGAGAACCTGGAGTCAGTTCTACCCTGTCTATCTCCAGCCCCCAGGGCCGAGTCATTTCATTTATATCCACCTGCGGATGGGAGACGACTAAATGGGAGCAAGAAGGAGCCGAGAGGAACTAGAAGGCAGGTTAAAAGTAGTCTTACGCCAAGGTATTCTCCCAGTTTCACTCTTTCAGTTTGGATCTCTCTGACCGTCTTCTTAGCCAGGCTGTGAGTTAAAGCATTCTGTGCCGTCATCCTGGTTGAAGCGTTCAAGTCTTGGACTGACACCACTGACAACACCGGGTTCCAGATTCTAAATTGAATGTCTGCTCCCACAGAGAAGAGGCCACCATCTCTGGTCTGTACCTTTTGGGGGTTAAAAAAAAAAAAAAAAAAAAAAAAGGGAACATTATGGAATAAAACACAAATGAAATATTTGTGATTAATGACTGCCCCCTCTAGGACAAAATCAGTCACACAATCTGTCCATAGGCGAGTTCATGTCATGTGACTATTTACGATTTGCTCAAGTGGTGGCCTGCGCTCTTACAGTTATGCAGTCTTAATTCATCAAAGGTGTGTGAAATCTACATTATATACATCTAGTTAACCTGCACTGTGACATTTGATGCCACCATTTTCAGTGGATGTCATCACCCACATAATAGAGTGGGGGTGTTTTTAAATCTCGATTCATTCATTCTGACTAATTTATTACAATGCGCTACGGTAATTGTTAGTTTTTTCATTTATTGATTAAAAATAAATAGTGGTGCTTTGAGAAACAAGTTTAACTCAACAATTGTATCTCAAGTCAATATTTCCCATTAAAATGAATGGAAATATCATTAATCTGTTTTAGCCATCTCCAGATCAAAAAACAAGTGAATTTGTCTATCCATCAATTCATTTTTCATCTTTTATCTTCACTAGGGTCGTTGACGTGCTGCAGCCTATCCCAACTGTCTTTGGGCTTCGGTGGAGTGCATCCAGAATTGGTTGCTATCTGATTGGTGGGCACACATTCACACATATGGCTAATATCTATTTGTCAGTTAGCCTACCATGCATGTTTTTGGAATGTACGAGGAAACTGGAGTGCCTAAAAAAAACAACGCAGGCACAGGGAGAACTGCAAACTCCACACAATCCGTTTGAGCCCCCAGTCCTCCAGACTTTGCCATCCCAGAATGTGTCCTATTAAAAAATAGCACTCTAGAATATATTTTTTTCCTCTTTTTTCATGAATGCAATGGACCTTCTGGTGCTATTTCTGGATTTGTTCACCGTGGCGCAATATACATGTAGTTAGACAGATAAAGCACAGCTATGTGGTTGTTTTAAATACATACGTAATTCTCTTGGTTGAATATTTAGTTAGTAAACTTGCCACTGCATAGGCAATAAACACCTTGAAGAAAATGTGAAAGTTCACTGCTACCATGCAATGCTTGTATCTCAAATATTGCTTATGTGGGTTTTCTATGGGTATCCCGGCTTCTGTACCCATTCTTAAAAGAATTGAGAGGTCATGGGTTTGAATCCTGTGTGGAGTTTGCACTCTGCCCCAATTCCAAAAATTATAAATTGCCTACAGGCACGATTATGAGGGGGAATTCGCTGTTTGTCTATTTGCATTTTATTTGGCTGGTCACCGGTCCAGGGTTCACCTCACCCAAAGTCAGGTGCCTGGTGAGGCTCTAGCAAGCTCACCTGCGACCCTACATGAAAATACATGGATGGACAGATTTTTATGAGGCCTTCTCTCAAATAAACAAACACCTTGTATTTTCTGCAATAGAGAAATAAATGCTGCATGAACACTACTTTTTGTAACAATGACTATAAGTGAATATCAATTTTTTTTTTTCTTTGTCCATCACTGCAGCTGGTTTACCTGACATGGAGGTATATTGAAAGCACGGGTGCGTAGGTCAACCCTCTGCCACTGGTCAATGAGGGGCAGAACCAGCACAATGCCAGGACCCTTTGGAGGACAGACACGACCCAGGCGAAACACCACTATCCTCTGATAGTTTGGCACGGTCTACAAACAAGATCCAAATTCATTACATAATCACAGTCAACACGAACTGGGCCCGGTTCAACGGTAAGGTGACAACACCCTTACTTTTAATACAAACCATGCGGTTATAGGAAAGGTTATAAAAGTGCAGATGTGAACGAGGAGGGTGACGATTCGATTGCAAATCCAAGACAGCCATCCCTGGGAGCTATCTACATGAAAACACAGCATAAGAAAATCCATAACTAAGAGTAGGTATGATTTTTAAATTAAGTCTGCAGTATGTAGTTGGCAGTGATGTGAACTGCAATAGTTTGGAATGAAGGCGATCATTGTTTATGTGTAAAACATTGTGCGTAGAGCTGTAGTCGTGTCTCGGAAAAGGTTAGACCACCTACCACTAAAGTCGTTTTCAGAAACATTAGGGATGTAATCAAAGGAAAGTCCTTTATGGTGGCTTCCTTGTGTGAAAGTGTTGGATACAAATAGTCCAGGAGTCCGTGGTGCGGCCGGGTCAGTCTGGGGAAGAAGCTGGTAAGACTTTCCAAACATTGTGAAGTTAACTAGATGCTTCCACGGGAAAAAAATTAACGATTTACGTCATTATAGTGGTGGTTTTAATGCATTACGTTACTGTTAGCTCATGTTGCTAACTAGTTCTTCCGTGTTTTGCTAAATTTCTTCTTCGTGGTGTGAAACTACTGGTAACGTTGGCGCTGCCTATCGTCGCTAAGTGATGCGTATCATAAAACCAAACCAGGGAAACGATAAAAGTACAATCGAATTTTATTCATTTGAAAACGTCAAAATACTAACATGATTTAAATAACAGTGCATTTTGTACATAACCTAAATTATTTTGTTTTTATGATATCAAGTCAATCTAGTCAGATGGGATTGATTTCAAGACACCCTATAATGAAGACAAGTGCCATAGAAAATAGAACGATGGATCTCTGCAATTTAACATGATTATAAAAAAAAGATGCTTGGATTGAGTGCCATGCAATATATGCAGGTGCTCAATCCATCCCGCCTGCAAGATAGGAAAAACCCCCGGGACACTGAACGCCCCCCAACACGAAGCTACCGGCGGGGGCCAATAAACCTGCTCCATCCGGCGCTGCCAAGGTGCCAAGGCACACCGCAATTATGGGAACTGTGTGGATAGACCAGACCACACGTCTGTTTTCCTAAGGAAACGACAACTGACTGCATTCACATTGGGGGAGGAAGCATTGAGGAGTCATCGTGGCTTATGGAGGGCCACGGCGCACTCCACTCTGTGAATTTTGTATAAGTAAGATCAATTTTTTTTTTAAATTCAAGGTATGCATTAAAAAAAATCACCACAAATGGCTATTGGTATAAAACAGGCAACATCACACCCAAACACATAAAAAGTTGTGAAAATTGAATCATTGGAAGCGCATAGAACCGTGACCTTCTAAAACTGCCTTGCTCAGCACTTGATCCCAGGTACTGAGAGCAGCGTTGACAAAAGACCAAGTGGAAGGATTGAGGTGTCAGCACTCTTGACTCTAGCGAAGATGACCCCGACTTGCCATCTGCTGGTACTGTCATTCATGCACGGGGTTAATTCGCTTATCTTTGGCCACAGCAAAGTTACGTCAGCTCAGTTTTTATAAGGAAAGACTGTGCAAAATGGTGAAAAGATAATGTCGGTTGTGTACTTATACTGTGTATACTGTATTTTTTAAAAACAATTCAGTTTGACTCCTTTTGTCGAGTCCTGATCAGATGTTCTTTTGAAGGATTCCGTTCTCTTCTTGATTTTGTTCAATTGTTACCTCAGATGTGCCACCCCTGCCTTCCCCCACTACTTAGTATTGTAGTATTGCTTACCTTACCTTTTTTTTAAGTTTTATAACAGAATAGACACTGTAAAATATTGGATTTGATTCCCTTTCACCGTGAAATATCTGCACACAGCTGCCTATCATACACAAAATAGGAGTGAACTGTGAAAATATATATAATAATTCCATAAATGCATCCATCCATTTCTTAGCCGTTTATCCTCACGAGGGCCGCAGAGTGTGCCGGAGCCTATCCCAGCTGTCAATGGGTAGGAGGCAGGGTACACCCTGAACTGGTTGCCAGCCAATCGCAGGGCACATGGAGACAAACAGCCGCATTCAATCACATTTAGGGGCAATTTAGAGTGTCCGATTTAATGTTGCATGTTTTTGGGATGTGGGAGGAAACCGGAGTGCCCGGAGAATATCCACGCAGGCACGGGAGAACATGCAAACTCCACACAGGTGGGTCCGGGATGGAACCCGGGACCTCAGAACTGTGAGGCCAACACTTTTCCGCTGATCCACCGTGCCGCCTAAATGCATCTAGTCAAGTGTAATTGTAGGGTAGCAAAATTGTGAGGTCAAGCACTACATTTGATGCAAATTAGTGACCTGGGAGCAGAGAGTTAAGAAGTGAATTCTTGTCATTTTGAAAATTGCATAATCTACCTCTTTGTCAATAATTTTCAGAGTAAAGAATTGAACCGGCCGAATGTGGCTTGTGAACCATCAAGTAAAGTAAAATGATACTTACAGTCCGAAAGAGCCAGACATCGTACATGACGTCACAATAGATGGAAGATTTCGTTTTTTTCCTTGAAAAATAGTTCAGGATCTTACAGGGCATGAGTGGTCAAAGTATGGCTGGAGGGGCCACATACAGCCCATGTTGTTGTTTAATCCAGCCCACTGAGGTGGAAAGTAGAAATTGTTTTAGCGAACAAAGTTGTAATGTTGATGACAATATTATGAGAATCCTAATTTTCTTATGTTCAGAAATAGCTCACCAATGGCTTACTTTCCCCTATGAACTTTGTTCATAAAAATTCTCACCCACCCAATTTTTCTCGTCAGTCATTACAGGGATAGATATTATGTAATGTTTGAAATGGTGTTTCTTTATCTTTTGGTTAAGTGGGTAGAATGAGGTATTTAGTTCCAATCCCAAATTTAATTTCAGCATCATAATCTTTAGATACATTTTACTTGACTGAAGATAAAGAAGCCCATTGGTCCAACAATTTTATGAGTCCCCCGAAACCAGGACAATATTACAGCGTTTGCCTAAATGTCACCGCATTGGATTAATATCACTGCGTTGTGGATTCATGTCAGTATGTTGTGTCCTATGCTTTTACGTCGTGTGTTAGTTTTGTCGAGTTGCGGCATTTGCAATTGTTGTTATCTGCCTCGGCCACTGTAATTTCTTCCCATAGAATTGCTTCATTGACTCATGCAACTCACACAGGATAAGATGTTAGATGAGTGACCTGGAACCTTATTTTACCGTCGGACCAACTGTCCACAGGTTGCTCAAACGGTGTGGTCCTGGGTCGTCATTTTTGACAGTTTAGATCAGGGATGTCAAACTCCTTTTTGTCGTGCGTCACATTGCAGTTATGTTTTCCCTCAGAGGGCCATTATGCTCATAAAAAGACATCCATTCGGCCATCCATTATCTAAGCCGCTTATCCTCACAAGGTTCACGGTAGTGCTGGATCAATGAGGAGCCAGGGTACACGCTGAACCAGTTGCCATTCCAGGGCACATACAAACAACCATTAACACCTACAAGCGATTAAAAATATTCAATTAACCTACCACTCATGTTTTCGGGACATGGGAGGAAACTGGAGTGCCCGGGAGGAAAAAAAAACGTGCAGGCACAGGTAAAACATACAAACTTCACAATGATTGGGTCAGGATTTGAACCTCGGAACTATGAGGGAAACGCTCTCACCAGTTGTCCACCATGTTGCCATGAGTACAGGTACTCACACTGTACTGCACTGTACATTTGCCGTTATCAAGTACAGATACTTGATAATGCCATTGCATCTTGCAATTGTGATGAAAATGTGTTGTATTTCACTCAAGTCATGTTCAAAAACATGAAACTCGAACATGACATATGTTCACTGAAATACAACAATTGGCATTTCTGACTTCGCATCCATCTATGTTTTTAAAAACAGGATGTAATTTAAGGGCACCGTATAAAAAGAGGAAAACGTAGAATCTGGATGCCATGTTCAAATCCCGGCCCCGCCTATGTGGGGTTTGCATGTTGTCCCCGTGCCTGCGTGGGTTTTCTCCGGGCACTCCGGTTTCCTCCCACATCCCAAAAGCATGCATGCGGCTGTTGTCTGTCTCCATGTGCCCTGCGATTGGCTGGCAACCAGTTCAGGGTGTACCCCGCTTCCTGGCCGACCACAGCGAGGATTGGCTCCAGCACTCGTGCGAGCCTCGTGAGGATAAGCGGCTCAGAAAATGGATGGATTGATATTTTACAAACACTTTTTATCTACCGGACTCATCTGCTCGTTCGAACATAAAAAAGAAGTCAAATGCATCCGATTTCCTCAAAATAAAAATACAAAAATATTTGGGCTAGGTGAAAACAGTGAAATAAAAGATTGACGTCGTTCTTAAATGGACTCTAAATTAGTGTCCGAATATGTCAAAATATTCACAACGTGTTACGGAAGCGGGAAGTGTTTCGTCACGTCGGGAAGGCTTTAATTCGGAACGGATATTTTTTTTGTCGTGGGTTCCTGTACAGTCCGTGTGACGTCAGCGCGTCGTCAATTTGTGACGCCGTGTCCCTTTGTTGGCTTAACAGCGGCGACGTTTTGTTGTTATTTTCGCAGCTGCCTGGAAAACAAGCTCGGACCACTTCGGCTTCTTGGGCTCATTCCGCGAGCAGCCGCGCGCACACTGCGTATAGCATAGACCGCTAGGTGAGTTTGTCACAAGTTGATAAGCGCCCCTAGGAATGGACTCAGACGAGGGATATAACTATGAATACGACGACGAAGAGGAGGAATGTAGCGAGGACAGCGCCGAAGACGAGCCCGAGGACGACACCCTGGAGCTCGGCGAGGTTGAGTTGGTCGATCCCGTGGTGGCAGCCGGGGAGCGGGACGAGTCTGGCGATACGGTCGGTGGCGGTCAAGGCCCCGGCGAGGAAGAGGAGGAGGACTACCGTTTTGAGGTCCTGACCGCTGAACAGATTCTCCAGCACATGGTGGAGTGCATCAAAGAGGTCAACGAGGTTATCCAGGTAAGGGATTTTCTCGTGTCACGGGCAGGAGAGCGCGAGGTCCGAAGGTCTGGGGGCTCTTGGGCAACTGTAAACAGGCCATGGTTCTTAGCCTAGCTGTTAGCTCTCTTGGAGTAGTTTACTTGCTGGAAGTTGACAGGTTAACCTGGAAGCCTACGAAGATGCGAACAGCCGACACGGTTTTAGTGTCCCTTTGCACACGCGTGTGTTTTCACGCAATCGACCTGAAACCTTAATATCTGAATGACACCACTTCCATTCTGATGTGGATCCAGGAAGTAGTCTAATCCCTATTGAGAAGTTGGCAGCAATGGTTGCCAAGCTAATGCTAGCCTGCAGTTAGCCACCTCGCTAGCTAGCAAACGTGAACCAGTGTTTTTACCGATAAGGCAGACACTTTATTCTTCAGACACCGGCCGATTCACTGCAATGCGCGCGTGGCTGCTAACGTTGCGCTATAAAACTCATAATGTTTTCATTAAAATAGGGTCAACGTTATTTTTCGCCACTACGAAAAGCTTGGTCATCGAATTAGTTGACGTCGATTGACTACCTGGCCAGGATACTTGAGTTGATATATACTTACAAATAAGATCTATTTTGGGGTATAAAGTCCGGGCTGAATGTCGTATAGAGAGTTAATTTTGTGACAGGTAAGGTTATCAGGGGGGTAAAAAGTTCTTTAGTTGGACCTCGTCGTGATATGGGCCTCCATTTCATTTGCCTTCTTGTACATGCCTCACTTAAGGAAAACTGGAATTTACTTTCGTTAACGAGTAGCGCCTGGCAACACCATACAGCCCATAAAAACATTTTGTTTTTTGCCAAATTATAATAAAACCGCTTTCTTGATATGCACACGGTACCATTAGGGAATGAATATGAAACAGCATGACAATTGTTCTTAATTCATTCAAGCATGGAATAATGAATTCCACCTCTATTCATATGGTGAGGATTTTTTTTCTCCCCCCCCCACCCATTCCATTTATACTGTGACCCCCAAATACAAACTCACCCAATTGTAACATGATCAGAGAACATGCCAAATAGGTAGTATGGGCATGCCACAAAATTGAAAATGCCCACATTTCAAGTTACATTAGTTGTATGTTTTACCAAGAGCTACAAAAATCATCTGACACCCTGACGTACAAAAATGTGATTGTGAGGTCTGCGTTTTTTCGTAAGGTTGCAGATGCCAGACAGTTTGTGATGCGTCACACCTACCAAACCTGACACATCTGTGTATTACCCCAAGTTCTACAAAACTGTAATTTCAACCTATTCCATGAACTCAGAAACTGACCTAACCTTTTAAAGGGAGACTTGGAAAATTTACGTCACACTTGCAAACCTGTCTTTCAGGTTTCATCTGATTGACCTCAAACTTGGTCAGTACCATCTAAAAGCCTGGGACGTTAAAGGTTATCAAAAGTTGTGGCAGTAATTCACCATTTGCTCTATGTCCCACACAAACAAAATTGTAATTACAGCCCATGTCCTAAACTCAACAGAAAATTATCTACAGACTTTTAAATGTAACATTCACAGTACTTGGAAGTCCCACCATCACTACTAGCGATGCATGTAGTACTGTAGTAGGCCTAAAGTATACCTTCTTTCACACCTCTTCTGTATGACCTTTTGAAAAGATTTTACACGAGTCCAGTAGCAGTGTCGTACGTATGGCCTTAGGGCCTTGTGCGGGCTATGACTTTTTTTTTTTTTTTTTTTTTTTTTTTATGGCAGCATTTTCTCAATATGACGTGTTATACGGCTTTGCACTAACGACGACAGTGGTGTTCAACCTATGGCCCAGGAGTCATATGCAGCCAGTCCTCACATTTTGTGACAACCAACCTTTTTGCTACAGCTTCATGAGCCATTCTTTCCACTCATGGAGCAGAGGTGTAGAACCACTGGCCTTGGGATGATTTACAGGTCATTCATTTTTTTGTGTGGCCCATATTTACTCAATATGGGTCATACTTCTGCACTAGTCATACAATGTGCTATCCAACCTACAGCCTGGAGGAAATTTGTGGCCCTTACTTCATTGTACTTGTACCGGAACCTGCCAGGACTTCTGTAGGGCAGTTTCATAGTAAAGCAACATCTGGCTGTTAGGTTTTCAGCTCGGTCCGAAATAAAACATGTTGGTCTGAAAAGTGCATCTTCTTTTGTTTTGGTTATATCTTCTTTGGTGTTAATTTCTATTAATCAGTTATTTTCCTTGTCATTGATGTGAAGCACATTCATCCATTTCATAATATGTATTAGAGGTATACATTTCCTATAATTGTGTTTATGAAAAAGTAGTGTGTACTTTCAGTTAAGCAAAGCTGCTTTAACTGGAGATTTTACCAGGCTTGCCATTCCTGCTGTTACTTTCCTCAGTCCTCACAACTGACTACCTCATTATGTGTGCGACTACGTTTGCTTATGTTTTTGTGGGAAAAACACAATCCCAACCTTACTGATAAGTTGCTTTGAATGAAAATTTACTGTACTTAAGCCATGCGTAATGCCCCTCCTTTTTAAAAATCCACTAATCTGATTAAAAACAGTTTCAGTGTTCTAAAAATGTATTGCGGCACGTTATTTGGCTGTGACAATGGTAGTGTTATTGAAAAAGTAATTGGATTCTGCCTGGCTGGAAATAGTTGGTGTTAGTACTAATGGCATTTATTTGATAATGCCGTTGCTTGCATCACTCATCTTGTATCGGTTTGACTCTTAATAACTGAACTATATGAACATGTGCAAATGGTGATGGCGCATTTTGCATTAGGAATTGTGTTGAAACTGTAAACAATTATTGTACCTGGACTTTACACTCATCTGATACGTTTGAATCCAAAAGCTGGGTTACAAATATCTGACGGGCAAAGTTGATTAAAAAAAAACAAAAAAAAGTCGACTTTGTGGGATAGACAACAGGTCTAAGACAACACACTGTCCAGGTCAGACTACATGACAAATTTGCTCTTTAGCGATTGCACTGTGTCAAGACTCCTTTAGTAAAATCTTGTATCCTGATACCACCTCATCCAGTTTTTTTTTTTTTTTACAATCCTAGGACTTTTATCTTGTCAACTCGAATGTGACAGGGAACACTTGTTACCGTGGCGACAAGTGGATCGCGCCGACTGTATTATAAGAAAAAAAAATGGGGAAAAATGTGTCCAGGTGGTCACCGGACAGAACATTCATGTAAGGCTTGCTTGAAATATGTTCACATAGTTTAAATACAATAGGACTCACAGGCAGGCGACAAGATGTTATGTATCCTAGAAACCAATGCTTGCACAAACAGTTGTAAGCATGTAGGTGTTCTGTCAAATCAGCCTAAACCTGTTTCAGGTCAGTTACGATCAACAAAATTGTTTGTTAAATGCCACAAATGAGATGATTTCTTTGGGAATTTTATATTTAGTTTCTTTGAGATCTAAAGTTTACACACGCTTCCTTAGTATCGAGATGCATTTCCATTGAACTGCATGGCTTGGGTCAAAAGTTTCGGGTAACCTTTCACAAGCTTCTGACAATACTGTGCTAGAATCCTGGCCCGTTCCTGACAGAACTGGTGTAACTGAGTCTGGTTTGTCGGTTTTCTTGGTCACACATGCCTTTTCAGATCTGTCCACAAATTTTCAATGGAATTGAGATCAGGGCTTTGTAATGGCCACTCAAATATATTGACTTTACTATCCTCAAGCTACTTTTTACCCATTTTGGCAGTATGGTTAGGGTAATTGTCCATCTCGAAGACTCCTTTGCACCCAAGTGATAACTTCCTGGCTGGTGTCTTGAGATGTTACCTTAATATCTCCATGTAATGTTATTTCTTCATGGTGGCGTCTTATTTTATGAAGAGCTCCAGTTCCCGCTGCAGCAAAACGGCCCCACAACATGGTGCTGCCACCTCTATGCTTCACAGTTGGTGTGGTGTTTCCCACTCTACAAGCATCTCTTTTTTTTTTTTTTTTTTTTTCTTTTCCCCTCCAGATGTAACATTGGTCATTATGGCCAAACTGCTCCACTTTAATTTCATCAGACCACAGGACAAGTCTCCAGAAGTCAAGATATTTGTCTTGTGTTTTTGCAATCTGTATTCTGTATTATTATTTTTTTATGTTTCTCTGGAAGTAATGGCCTCATTCTCGGTGAGTGGCCTTTCAGCCCATGTCGCATCAGGACTCATTGCACTGTGAATAATGAGACTTTCTTTACCAGCTTCATCCCGCATCTCCACAAGGTCTTTAGCTTTTGTTCTTGGGTTGATTCACACATTTCATTCCAAAACATGTTCATCTCAGGGATACAGCCAGTCTACTTCCAGAACGCTGTGATAGGGCTGGGCATTCACATGATGTTTAAACATTTGTATACAGTAATTGTTTGAAGAGATGAACGTGGCACCTTCAAGCATCTGGAAAATGCACCCAAGGTTGATGAGATCAACAATTCTTTGTGATTTCCTGTCCAATTTCTTTAGCTTTTTCCATCAAGGAAATAGTGTTTGAGGTGTGGCCTTAAATACATCCCCACGTGTGCGCTCAATTAACTCACATGTTTTCAGCTAACCTGACTACGTGCTTTCAAAGCCATAACCTCATCATCTGGGCTTTTAAAGACCTTGTACTTTTATGTATGTAAACTTTTGAGCGCAAATAAAATAATATGAAATTCTCTCTTTTCACTATTGTGGCATTTAACAAAATTAAATGTGATCTGAACTGACCTGCAACGGGGGAGGTTAAGTCTGCCCCTGATCGTGTAAAGTGTAATTTTACTGCTAAGTTGATGTCTTATAGCTTGTGCTTGTTTTCTACTGCACAGTACTTACTCAGACCACCACACACTAACATCCATTTCCATTGATAAAACCAGGTACGAATACAGTAGGTACCAACTGTAACACAGGCTTGACGTTAGGGGCAGTCAAGTTTCATAGACACGACAATACGTTACAAAGTAGGCTTTATAGGATCAGGATTTTGTGTCCAATTGACAAATTTTACCAAATGATCCAATCACAATGGATAAATGTCCATTTAAATTACTTGTTCATGTACTGTATACTGAGTATCTTCAAAAGTATTCTCTATTCAGCTCACCCATTCTAATCGGCCAGATCTAACCAACATTGGAGAAATACTGTGTGCTAACCTACTGTAATTAAATTCCGTATTTTCCGGACAAAGTGCACACCGGATAAGCCGCACCCAATGTGTGCCTCCCTTATACATGAGCCACGCTTGGTCTTACGCCATGGATGTATATGTACTGGTATGTTTTAATGTTTGATATTTACAGAGACTTTGTAAATATTTATTTACATACCTTGTTTCTAAACAGTGACTGTAACATGGCCCAAACAACAGAAAAGGAATTGTTTCTATTCATCATCCTCCTCTTCACTCAAACCACTAAAGTCCTTATCTTCTTTGTCAACCAAAGGATACTTGGTTGAACCTTGAATTAAAGTCATTTCCCCAGCACCGGTGACCACCACCACACATTTTTACCTCTTTTGTTCTTATGTTATGTTGTCACCATGGTAATGAGTGTTTAGGCTCACATTTGAGTTGACAAGATGAAGCCCAGTGATCTTAAAAGACGGGAGGCGGTGGTATGGAAATACAAGATTTTATTGTGGTAATCTACCGGAGGCCCTGTAGCTCAGCGGTAAGAGCACTGGTTTGGTAAACCAGGGGTTGTGGGTTCGTATCCCACTGGGGCCTCCACTCCCTGAGAAGGGTTGCGTCAGGAAGGGCATCCGGCGTAAAAATTGTGCCAAACATATATGTGCGTTCATCTGAGATGACACGCTGTGGCAACCCCGAAAGGGACAAGCCGAAAGATACTCATTGTGGTAATCTACCATAGTGCAATCTTCAGATCTGTTGACTGTTCTATACCACCACCATGTTTTTTTTTTTTTCTTTTAAATACCTATTGGCGGTCTAATATTTACAATACTATGTCAAAAGAGATGCAACAAAGCAAAGTTTCAGATATACTCTACGCAACGGGAATGCAGTTTCCAGAGCCGATCAATGACCAATGAGTTATGAAATTACAGCCAATCTTCTTAAAATGCTTATCAGCCAATACCAGTCATGCCGATCAGATCGGCATAGTCAAGACGTGCAACTTGACCTGAACGGCAATGACTTGTGACTTCACTTAGTCTTGAACACATTGACTTGAAAAGACTTGCTACATTGACCAAAGCACTGAGAAACCAATATTTCTAGCTTCACTTTCTAGATCTCAGTGTCACTTATTATTTTCCATAAAAATATGAAAAGTGACTACATAATGCAGGAGGTCTTACTAATTATTACATGAGTCAAAATGTACCACGCTATTGTGATAATTCACATTATCTTTGGAGCGTTAACTCCCTGAAGGGTACACTCTTGTAAGGGAATTTTCATTCTTTTCCCCACACACTACTTAAAGGTCTACTAACATGTAGACCATAATTTTTTTTTTTTGTATGTTTTTCATGAAAAAAAAACCCAGTCAGAATGGACTCATCCGTTTTTTTCCATCAGACATCATGATGTGTTCTTATATGGATTTTTGTATCTCCCGCTATGAATATCCTCTCGAGGCATTCGTTTTGGAGAAGAAGCAGGAAGTGACGTTTTTTCCAGAAGCCCACACCAAGGAATTGGTGTGTTTATACCAATTTTACCAGTGGGAAAGTAGCTGTTTTTTTTGTTCATGTTAGCCAAAAATGCAAATATTGTGCGGTGATGTGTAATTAAATGTGAAATGCCACTCCACTGGTACTAGCATAAAGTGTCGTAGCAAATCTTGGAAAAAAAAAATCTTTGCACCTGACCATCTTTTTAAAATTTCTTTAGAATCCTGCAACAATTACACGCATCCTTCTTAGTCACTTCAACTGGGATAAGGAAAAACTCATGGAAAGGTAATGAGAAGAAATTTTTTAACTGGCCTCTTTTGAACCTTCCAATTAGCCTAGCAAGTTGGTTGACAAAATGAGGGTCTTTACTCTTTTCTTGCCTTCGCACAGGTATTTTGATGGCAATCTGGACAAGCTTTTCTCAGAGTGTCACGTCATCAACCCCAGCAAGAAACCGCGGATCCGCCCTCCAATCAACACGAGATCATCTGCACAGGACATGCCGTGTCAGATCTGCTATTTGAATTTCCCTAACTCTGTGAGTTGTGTTTCACGTGTATTGAGGTGTAAATCGTAGTGATAAATCTGTCCATTTTATCGGTAATCTTCTGCGGGAGATATTCATTGTTAGGCATGCCTAAAATCTATCGTTTACCGTGATTGAATGTCAGGTGATCAGTTCAGAGTGTATCCTGCCTTTCTCAAAGATTGCTAGGATGGGCTCCAGCATGCCTGTGACCCTACTGAGCATAGGCATTACAGAAAATGGATGGATTAATTATTTACCAGCAGTTCATTTTAATGATTGAAGACATTGTAGTTGAGATAAAGGGCGATTGTTTATATTAATTGGTGTTCTGACGCCGGCTCGGTGAATCAGCTGGTAAAGCATTGGCCTCACAGTTCCGAGGACCCGGGTTCAATCCCAGCCCCACATGCGTGGGTTTACTCTGGGGACTCCAGTTTCTTCCCACATCCCAAAAACATGGAACATTTAATTAGACACTCTAAATTGCCCCTCGGCGTGGTTGTGAGTGTAGCTCTGTCTCTTATGTCCCCTCCAATTGGCTGGCAACCAGTCCAGGGTGTACCCCGCCTCATGCCCGTTGACAGCTGGGATAGGCTCCAGCACTCCCTGCGACCCTTGTCAGGTTAAGCGGCAAAGAAAATGGATGGATTTTGAAGCCTCCTTTACATGGTTATTTTTTTTAAGCATTCAAATTTGAGCGTTCTCAGTCCTGTCAAATTTAGATGCACTTCTTTTTAGTTCATAGGGACTTTAATATGAATAAAATGTGGCCAAACACAATGTTGCTCGTGTTCTGTTCCCTGTTTTTAAGGCTGAATAGGTACTTTACACACTTGTGTTTTACAGTATTTTACCGGCCTAGAGTGTGGACATAAGTTCTGCATGCAGTGTTGGGGCGATTACCTGACTACTAAGATCATAGAAGAAGGGATGGGACAGGTATGCATTCATTTTTGTCTTTGAAAAGAAAATTCCATTTTTTATTTGCTCACTGACGTTACTTTTGTGTTTCCCTCTCAGACCATTTCTTGTCCTGCTCATAGTTGTGACATTTTGGTTGATGACAACACAGTAATGTACGTATTCTTTTGATTATTCAGGGTTGACTGCTCTGAATTATTGGGGGCTTGTTTTTTTGTAAGATGAAAAGATGATGATTTTCTCTTGGACATTTTTCATTTTGAATTCAGACCATGATACTCCTTCCGGTCTGGATCTTTGGATCGGTACCTGATTTAGCCCTTATGCTGGCTCTAAGCTGGTGGTAATTGTCTTAACCTAGATAGTGATGTAGCCCACTAACAAGATACCTGATTGTCTTCTTATTGATCCATTAAAGTATCCTGAAATGTTTATTAAAATGGAGTAAAGCATCTTTCACTCTCTTGAAAAACACTATATACATTGAATTAATCATTATTATTACATCAGTGTTACAGTGCCCTCCATACTTATTGGCACCCCTGGTTAATATGTGTTTTTTAGATTCTAATAAAAAAAAGTTCTAAATAATATGGGACCTTAATGGGGAAAAAAGAGAAAAATCCAACCTTCAATACAAGTGCATTTATTCAGTAGGGAAAAAAATCCCACATAAAGAAATAATTATTTGACATCAATTAATGTGTGTCACAATTATTAGCACCCCTGGTGTTAGTACTTTGTACAACCCCCTTTTGCCAACAAAACAGCACCTCATGTTGATGTGTTTCACAAGATGGGAAAAGACAGAAAGAGGGATCTTCAGCCATTCCTCTTTGGAGAATCTCTCTAAATCATCCAGAGACCTGGGTCCTCTCCTCTTCAGCTCACCCCACAGGTTTTCAATGGGGTTGAGGTCTGCGGACTGAGATGGCCATGGGAGGAGCTTGATTTTCTGTCTGGTGAACCATTTCTGTGTAGATTTGGCCATGTGTTTAGGGTCATTGTTTTGCTGAAACACCCAGTGACGACCCATCTTCAGCTTTCGGGCAGAGGGCAACAGATTTTGATTTAAAATGTCCTGGTATTTCAAAGCATTCATGATGCCATGCACCCTAACAAGGTTCCCAGGGCCTTTGGAAGCGAAACAACCCCACAGCATCGCTGACCCACCCCCATACTTCACATTGGGTATGAGGTGCTTTTCAGAATGCACATTTCGTGGCACGCCAGACCCACTTAGTGTGTTTGTTGCCAAAAAAAAATCAATCTTGGTCTCATCTGACCAAACCACACGGTCCCAGTTGAAGCCCCAATACCGCTTGGTGACCTCCAGATGTTTGCGTTTATGATTATGAGTGAGAAAAGGTTTTCTCCATGCATGCCTCCCAAACAGCTTGTTGGCTTGTAGACAGCGCCTGGTGGTTGATTTGGAGACTTAGTGACCCCAGGACGCTACCATTTGTTGTAATTCTGTAACAGTGAGCTTTGGAGATCTTTTGATTTCTCTTACCATCCTCCTCACTGTGCATGGTGGCAAAATAAACTTGGGTCCTCGTCCAGGCTTGCTTACCACTGTTCCAAGTTGTTTTGAACTTCTTAATTATTCCTCTCGCGGTGGATATCGGCAGCTGCAGTTGAGTGGCAATCTTTTAGCCTCTGCCTGACCTGTGAAGGTCGACGCACATCTGCCTCACTTGTATACTGTGTTTTCTTGTCTTTCCCATGTTTAAGAGTGTAAAAGAGAAATGGCCTCTATGGCACGTCATATTTATACCCCAGGGAAACAAGAAGTGATGAATTGCTAATTAAATGTTCCTACACAGTCTTGTAAACTTTGTAAACTACTGTAGCAATGACAGAAATGCTTCAATTCTATTTTTTTTCTGGGAATTGGTAAGGGTGCCAATAATTGTGGAAGAGGTGATTTTATGAAAAATAATTCATTTTTAGTCAGGGATTTTTTTATTTTCTTACAATTCATTTGAGTTGAAGATTACATTTTCCTAAAATTTTCAATGTGACAGTATTCTTCTGCAATAAACACTAAATTTATTTTAAGGCTTTTAACACATCTTAACCGGAGGTGCCAATAATTATGGAGGGCACTGTATGTGTTGTGCTCTACTGTTAAGTGAATGTCTGTTATTTTGCTTTTGTGGGAAATAACCCAAATGAAATTTCGTTGTCATTTCTGGGTCTGTCAAAGCTTCAACCAAACGTTCCAATTTTTTGAAGGGCTAACAAAATCATATGACTTCTCCTGCAGGCGACTCATAACAGATTCAAAAGTCAAGTTGAAGTACCAGCATTTAATTACAAATAGTTTTGTAGAGGTAAGGATTTTTTTTTTGCCCTGTTTTGTTTGGGTTTGGATAGTAGTACAGTGGAGCCTTCAAAGTAACCCAGCCAAAATGATAATTTCACCTAAATTATATGGGGAAATATTCAACAAAAGCAGGCAAAAACCTGAACTGGCATGAAAATGTTTTTTTTTGTTTGTTTGCTATTCGTTATTGTGTCTAACTTCTCTTTAGACTTGTATCATGGGTCAAATGTAAGTTTGCATGTAGCATTAATAAAGGTTATATCATTGGGACAGTAGTCAACCAGTGTGATGTGGCTGTCCAACTTTGGTGCGGCTCCACTGTACTTCGAATTATCACACGAGTTTAGCTGCTAGCAGTGTTCCCTGTACGGTGCGCAACTGCGCATTTGTGCACTTGTCGCGCACTCTCAGCGCAGATTAAAACAGATCCAGCGCAATGAACTATAGCATGACATCTTTTTAACCGGGCCACACAATCTTCCTACTTTACCTGACCCCGCCCACCTATGCTCCTAAAGGAGTACTCATAATTACAAACGGCCCATAAAGCAAAGAGGGTTAGACATGCTGCTTACGTTTACACTTGATTATAATGATAAAAGTTAAAAAAGAAAGAAATGCTGTTGCTTTAATGAATGTCAGAGTATGTGAATAATGGAGGAAAAAGTGGTGAAACTGGATAAGATTTTCTCTTGTTTGAATAAAAAGGTCTGGTCTGAAGCCAAAGTAGAAAGTGCAGGATGAGATGGTGTGTAATGTTAAAATTCCACCTTGGCACAGCCTGATCGGGATGAAAGCACAGATGATACAGTGCCCAAAAAGCTAATTCTGTATTTTAAATATAGGAGGCAACATAACCTTAAAACTGTTGGGGAGCATCATTGAGCTTTCAACATGCATTGCTATAAAGATATTCTGCAACCAATAATTCAGTTTTACACCAAGAAAAACAGACAGGGATATCATTGTGGGTTAAAAGAAAATAAATGAAACAAAGTTGGAAGCAACATTTCAAATTTATAGATCATAGTTGGCTCGGTTTAGTTAGCAATGTATTTTTTTAACATTTTCAGTGTAAATTTGCAAAAACACATTTGTTCTGAAAAATGTTCTGATGGGAATGAACCTTTTAATGAGCCAAGTAACTTCAATGGATGACACTGATTAATCGTTCGTCTGATGTTACTCACAGTGTTCAAAGGGAGCGCTCGCAGCCTTAGTGTGTTTGCTCAGACACGTAAAAAAATTTGAGGGAACAGTGGCTGCTAGTACTCTCGTAATGAGCAACGCAGCATACCCTGTGTTTCTGTGTCATTTCTAGTGCAATCGACTGTTAAAGTGGTGCCCCGCTCCAGATTGCCATCATGTCGTCAAAGTCCAGTACCCAGATGCCAAACCAGTGAGGTGCAAGTGTGGCCGACAATTCTGGTATGAGGACAAAGGAGACATTTATTTAAAAAAAATAAAATTAAATTAAAAAAAAAAAAAAGAATTTTGAATGTGTGATATGTAAGTTTCATATTTTTTGAAATCCTGCTGCAGCTTCAACTGTGGGGAGAACTGGCATGATCCTGTCAAGTGCAAGGTAGAAGTAAACGTTTATACATTTTTTTTTTTTCCACATTTTTAGCCAAACTGTAAGTTTTGCACATGATCATTTCTGACCGATTTCCTTCTGTAGTGGTTGAGAAAGTGGATTAAGAAATGTGACGATGACAGTGAAACTTCAAATTGGATTGCCGCAAATACCAAGGTAATGAAGTCTATATCGCATTCAGTGAAACTAATGTCTTCTATGTTAGTGCTTTTACAATTGCCAGGTCATGACTTTTTTTTTATCCACCTTTGAATGTAAGAATAATAAAGTCCTTGCTTTAGCACATGGAGATTTTTGTTTTGTTCCCCTGCTTTGTTGGCCTGTTTCCTAGGTGCAGTGAGAACTCTGACTCTGATAAATCTCATAGGCTAAGCACAGATCAACTGAGTGGGCGGGTCCGTAAAATGGGTCAGGTTGGAGATAAGGTGGTTGTATTCCTATTTGTGTCAACATAATCAGCAGAGGGAACCTGTATGTAACTTGACAACACTATGAACTAAATCCATGCGCACAAGTGTGCCACAGTCCATTGTCATTATGCGCTGTAGTATTGTACAAAAAAGAAAACATTTATCACCTTGTTGAACAATTGGTATTTTAGACTTACTAGTATCAAGTTTCAGTTCTATAGTTCTTGACATAAAACTGAACACTCCCCCCTCTTGTAGGAGTGTCCAAAGTGCCATGTGACCATCGAGAAAGATGGAGGCTGCAATCACATGGTTTGTCGGAACCAGAACTGCAAAGCTGAGTTCTGCTGGGTCTGCTTAGGACCATGGGAACCTCATGGTTCTGCTTGGTAAGTGCTGTGTTCATTGTTGTGATTATAAACAAACATTTGGGATGGAAATATTTCACCCACACTAACTGGAAACGGAATTAGGTGCACCTGAACATCCCCTGTTCCAACATGCGTTGTTTATTTTATTTTTGTCTGCATGTTTATGTATGCTTCATGCTAAGACTATAAAAAGCCATTTATCAAAGAGAAATACAACATAGATTTCGTATTTACAGCAGAGAAGTTGTGTGTGGATAAGATATATTTCTCTGTAGATAGTATTGCTCATTTTTGCGAGCTGTTCATTTAACAATCGAGAGAGGGTGCTCTGTGTACGGTGTTCTGTTTTTACAGTACCAAATGTTCTGAAAACTAAGCAATTGCATATTGTTCTGTGATTAAATTATCTGTAACATAGATTCCCATTTCACACAGCATCACATAGATTCATGTGTTTTAGGTACAATTGCAATCGCTACAATGAAGATGATGCCAAGGCTGCCAGAGACGCTCAAGAGGCAAGTTGTTTGGTAATAACAATCCCGCTTTCCGTTAACGTTAACGCGTGCAATTCCGTGTCGTGCGCAGCGTTCGAGAGCGGCCCTGCAGAGGTACCTGTTCTACTGCAACCGCTACATGAACCACATGCAGAGCCTGCGCTTTGAGCACAAGCTGTACGCTCAGGTCAAGCAGAAGATGGAGGAGATGCAGCAGCACAACATGTCCTGGATCGAGGTGCAGTTCCTGAAGAAGGCCGTGGATGTGCTGTGCCAGTGCCGCTCCACGCTCATGTTCACTTACGTTTTTGCCTTCTACCTCAAGAAGAACAACCAGTCTATTATTTTTGAGGTAAGATGCAAGGCGGCATGATATCCGATTCTTTTCTGAAGAAAGAACTTTTAACGTCGCCGTGTTCTTTTGCCCGTGTCGTGGGTGCTCTCATTTTCACGCACACTTGGTCCACTTCTCAGTGATTCAGCCTCTGGCTCATTCTTAGTTCCTCTGGCTCGCCTTTTTTTTCTTTGCAGTCACAGTTTACCCACACGAGGAATCATTCCATCCTCTCATATAGAAAGTGAACACACCTAAAATTAGCAGGCTCATGACAACGATAAAAGAATTTCTCTAGATAGTAGTCAAGTATTCAACGGCAATAGGTGAAGCCCTTTATTTATACTCAACCCAGTTTTAGAAGATAACGGTGTAATGTTAAACCCGTTCCTTGTATGTGCTGAGACTGCGGAAAGACAGAACGCCGTGTCATGTAATGATGCAGCATGCAAGAATCACAACACGCTCTATTTTTCTATTGGGCGTTGCGGTACGGTCTGAAGGTAAATGCAATGGGAGGAGGGCTGTCGTGTGATTTCAGAGCGTTAACAGACTAGAATAGACCAACCGGCAGGAAAAGCATCAGTTACGGACTGGCCGCTACGCAAGAACTTTCCAATATGGGGATGCTTGCGCTGTCCTTGCGCGCTCATTAAGCTTCAAAATATCCATGCGCTCTCTGTACTGATTATCCTCACTAGGCTTGCTGGTGTGCTGGATCCTATCCTGGCTGACTTGGTTGAGAGGCTGGGTACACCCTGGACTAGTCGCCAGCCAATCAGACCTCATACATTTGAAGCGAGAAGTTTACGTGTACTGTGCAAAGACTCATTTCATTTTTTGTTTCACTGTCTGAATTCAAATCAGACTAAACCTTTCCTGTTTCAGATCAGTCAGGATTACCAAACTTATTTTGTTAAATGCTACATTGAGAGAATTTTACATTTTAAGGTTAAAGGTTTACACACATTTTCTGAGTATTGTAGCATTTCCTTTGCACTGCATAACTTGGGTTAAATGTTTTTTGTAAACTTCCACAATCTTCTGACAGTACTCTGCTGGACCTCTGGCCCATTCCTGACAGAACTGGTGTAACTGGGTCAGGATTGTTGTTTGCCTTGGGCACGCATACCTTTTCAGATCTGCCCACAAATTTTCAATGGGATTTAGATCAGGGTTTTGTGATGGCCGCTAAAATACATTGACTTTGCTATCCTCAAGCTACTTTTTACCCATTTTGACAGTATGCTTCAGGTCATTGTCTATTTGGAAGGCCCGATTGCACCTAAGTGTCTTGAGATGTTACCTTAAAGCCCAAGTGGTATTGTAATGAAAAATACATATGACATTATTCACTTCAATGTCTATACGAAAACGTTGCGTAAGTGTCATTCTTCATCCAAGTGTTCGCCATATTTGCTGCGTCTCCTGCCCATGACGTCACCCTGGACATTCGCCATTGAAAACTTGCTGTGGGAGACGAACGTGCCCCTTCTGACACAGAAGCTTTTTTCGAAGAAGAGAACATCTCACAACCGAGTGAAGTTACCGGGGCAATATTACCCTATTGTTTTGAGTCATATTTAGATGGTATGCGGATCACGGCCACACTACCTCCCTGCCCAATCTGCCTCCGCGTGGTGGTGATAAAAACAACGCTGCCCACGAGAGACGACGATGCCGCAGCCAAAACCGTCCTCCCCGATCCCCGTGCGATCCACTTCCGCGACGAGCCACCCCGCCTACAAGACCTGGTGCTGCATGGAAGCCTTCCAATGCGCACATCGACACATTTAGCACCCCTGAGTTACGGATTATGCCCAAACAACTATTGTTTTTTTTTTGTTTTTTTTTAAAGTAGCTGTATACACAGCCACCTGTCATTTGGAACCCACGAAGCTCTCGTCCTTTGCACCTGTGCAATTCATTTTTCACGACAAACCGGATCTTTTGGAAAAGTATGAAAAGCGAATCCATCCTTCAAAGTGTTCGACCAATATCCATTCATGCAATGAGCTGGCATTTTGGCCAAAACGAAGGAACAACGAGCTATCTTCCTGCAGGTCAAACTAACAAACAAACAAGTTCGCTTGAGCGCGCAATTGCCTTTGTCACTTCCTGCTTCTTATTGAAAACAAATCCCTCGAGAGGATTTTCATGGCGGGAGTAACAAAAAGCCATATATGTCAAAATCATGTTATGTGGTGAAAAAACAGCTGGGTCCTTACCAGCTGCCATTTTTTCATTAACAACATACTAAAAATCATGTGGACCTTTAATATCTCCATGTAATGTTCTTTCTTCATGATGCCGTCCTATTTTATGAAGAGCTCCTGTTCGTGCTGCAGCAAAACAGCCCCACAAAGTGATGCTGACACCTCCATGCTTCACAGTTGGGATGGTGTTCTCAGGTCTACAAGCTTCCCCTTTTCCCTCCAGATGTAACATTGGTCATTATGGCCAAACAGCTCCACTTTAATTTCACCAGACCACAGGATGTCTCCAGCAGTTAACATCTCCGTCATTGTCTTTTTGCAAACTTTTTTTTTTTTTTTAATCTTTAGGAGTAATGGCCTCATTCTCGGTGAGTGGCCTTTCAGCCCATGTCTGTGCAAGACTGGCTAATGACACTTCGTTACCAGCTTCATCCACCACCTTCACAAGGGTTTTCTTCCTGCACATTTTCAGAACAAAACACATTCACCGTCTCCTTCTTGATAGGTGACGGTGATGCTTTTGCTTGCCTGTAATTGTTTGAACACATGAATGGTGCCTTCAAGCATCTGGAAATTGTACCCAAGGATGAGCCAGACAAGTGGAGCTCCACAATTTTTGAGGTGTGGGCTTAAATACTTCCCCAGGTGTGCCATCAAAGAACTCACCTGTATCAGGAACTTCCAAAGCCATGACCTCATCTGGGCTTTCTCATGTTCTTTAAAAACAGTACTTTTTGCGTATGTAAAACTTTTGACCTCAAAGAAAATAACGTAAAATTCTCTCCCACGTTATTGTAGCATTTAACAAAATGAAATAATTTCCGTGGTCTTGACTGATGTGAAACAGGTGAAGTTTAGTCTGATTTTACTTCAGATTGAGCCAAAAAAAAAATGAAATGTGTGTAAACATCTGCCTTCAACTGATATGATGCTCCTTGGCAGGAGAGTTTCATGAAATGCGGAGGCTTCTGAAACGTAACCCTCGCCTGGGATTAAACCAAAGGCTTCCACATTGATCGTATCGTGTCACTGCCTTCCCAGAACAACCAGGCCGACTTGGAAAACGCCACTGAAGTGCTGTCCGGCTACCTAGAACGAGACATCTCCCAGGATTCCTTGCAGGATATCAAGCAGAAAGTACAAGACAAGTACAGGTCAGTGAAGGAGGAGCCGAAGGAAACGAGAGCGGCTCTGATTCTTCTTGCGTGATCGTTATTTGAGTTGTCTGGTACGTGTGCAGATACTGCGAGAGCCGGCGACGGGTTCTGCTGCAGCACGTGCACGAAGGCTACGAGAAGGACTTGTGGGAGTACATTGAGGATTGAGGACACGTCCCAACGCTTTGAACTCTGGAGTATCTTGACAAAATAAGAGCGCTGATGCAATTGATCAGGGCAGTACGGGCCTTCTGCTGCCTCTCTTTTTGGCAAACCTACCACTTTTGCATCCTTTTGTTTAACAATATCTAAGTAAATTATATTTAAATGAAAAGGTAGAGTAATTAAAAAAAAGTGTACTACAGTATTGTTAGCGGCAGAAAGTCCATCTTAAACAAAAACTCACATTCTCTTGGTTTATTGTAACACACACCTGTCTCTTTTGTTTTTTGTTTTTGTTTGTTTTTGCTTGTGAATCTTTCCAAATTTTGGGGTTGTTTTCCCATTAGTGTGAAAATGTTTTAAACAGCTTTAATCGTCCTGGCCATGTCTGCAGTATGTGGCGAGGTCCTTTTGTGTGGTGGGTTGATTGTCAAGGGGCAAAGACATTTCATAGAAAAAAAAAAAAAGAAAACTAAAGGAAAAAAAAAAACCTAGCAAGTCATTTTTTTGTTGTTTTTTTTTTTTTAATTTGTAAATAGTGCGTATGCATGGAAGTTAAAGGGCAAGTGTGGCACGCGTTTGCATCATTTTGACCTATTTATTCTTTACAAACATTGCAAAAAGGTGTTTGGCAATACAGAGCAACGCACAGGTGGCCTCACCGGGAGCTCTGAATGGACACTACTTGAAGCTGGAGAAGGTTTTAAAAGGTGTCCGGCGTGTATGTGTCTGCTCAATGTCCTTGCTTCTAACCTGCTGCCCTTCATGCTTCAAAGTTATTTTTAGAATTGTTTGCTAGAGCCAAACTGAGTGACATTCACTCTTTTGTTTTGTCGCCGTTCCCCTCCGCTCACCCTCCCTACGACGGGGCTTGTCTGTGGTCACCCGATCTTTGAGATCCACTCGCACCTTGGGCACGAAATGCGGTGGCAGCGCTGCTCGGCGGGCGTCCCAACAGGCCAAGGGGGCCCTATTTTTTTTTTTTTTTTTTTTTGCCTCACTCAACCCTCGGAATGCTGATGATGAAGGGATGTGACTCCTCGCAGCAGGAGATTGAACATCGTTTTAATATGTGGATGGATTGATAGAGAAGGTAGCGCTTCGTCACGCTTCAATTTTGTTTTGGTTTTTTTTTAATTTTGATGATAAAACGTTGAAATGTCAGTGCCCCAGTGCTGCAGGTCGTGGATGGCTCCGCTTGTAAATGCTCCCATCGTGTTTGTGTGGAACGCGAACCGTCTCCGCGGAGAGGGCGTGCGTGTTCCGGGCACTGATCAAAGTCGCAGGACTGAAAGAACAAAAGTGTCGACAACCCTCATCAAAGAAAAAAGAAAAAAAAACACGCAGCCCCAAGTTCCAGTACTATGGGGGGGAGAACAGTTGTCCCAAAACGCTTCTTGTGTTCAGACTTCTTATTTTATCCTAGCAAATTATAAACTGTATTGTTTATTTGAATAAATGTCATGAAAAAAAAAAAAAATCAGCAGTTTCTGTGTGAGTCATTAGAGGGAGTACCTGATTTGCTTTCTATTTGCAGTACTGTGGTTGTGTACTTTTTGCACCAAATTTCTGTTAATAAGCACAAAAGCTTGAAGGAAAAATAGTCTAGTTTGTTTGCAATGTCTGCTTGTAGAGAAAAAAAGATCTTCAATAACCTACATAATCATTGATCATTCTCACCAAAAAATTGTTGGCAGGAAGTAGTAGAGGAAATTTTAGCACAAGCTTTTTTTTATTTCTTGGTGCTTAATGTAGATTTTTTTTTTTTGTCTTGATTGGTGGTTTCTCCCTCCATGGTTGCATTATGTTAAGCAAAACAATGAAAAATTGACATTCTCTAGAAAAGTAGCATGCTTTGGTTGGTTGTAACTTCTAGCCCCCATTATACAGTTAGACAACCCGGGGCTGGAAAATATGACCTTTAAATACAATCTTGAGATATTTTCCCCCCACTTTGTGTGACTTTAAAATGTTTTTTCTTTGCTTTAAGAAAAAGCAAATGGCTTTTTTTTTTTTTTTTTTTAACCATTAAACAGGAGCATTGGTTTGGTAAACCAGGGGTTGTGAGTTTGTATCCCACTGAGGCCTCCACTCCCCGAGAGGTGTTGCGTCAGGAAGGGCATCTGGTGTAAAAACTGCCAAACAAATATGAGCGTTCACCTGAGAAGTCACGCTATGGAGACCCCCTAACGGGACAAGCCGAAAGAAAAAAAAAAAAACCCTGCATCTAGTTCCACAATTAGATTTTGACAAATGTCAAAACTGCTACTTGGGGGGGGGGTGTCTTGTAAAGATGTATGTAAACAAGCCTTTCTGAAGAAAGATTTTAAATGTTTAACCATCCAATATAAAATGAGCATCCAAACTACAATGGTGCATCTGCTCTATGTTAGTTGTTGAAATGTAAATCCCCAGCTTTGAATTTTTTTCTCATATAAAGATTTACAGATGATGCACAGCTCTCTGTATTCCACTATGAAATATTTGCATCTTAGCATATACTTTGTGTAAAAAGTATATGCTAAGATGCAAAGTTTCCACCATATCAGTTAATCACTGGTATTGGCTTTTGAAAATGTTAAGTCCACTTGAAAAAATCTAGCATGAATGATGAAAGTTAATTTATTTTTAGAGAAAAAAAATCCTTTTTCCCTCGGCGTCATTATGCTACAGCACTCCTGTGACCCTTGTGAGGATAAGCGTTTTGGAAAATGGGTGGATTTTGTTTGTGTCTTTGCCCCGGTGTCTGCAGAATTCGTCCACAAGATGGAGCCAAAGTCCCCCAACATACACACAATCAACTGCACTACACCTTTGATACATATTTGACTGCACTGTGTATTGCACAGTCCTCGTTTTCTTTGAAGCTCGTCTGCATTATTCATTATTTTAAGCATCGTTTTATATATTACCCAATCAAGAGTTGAACAGTTTGAATTGTCCACTATTAGCATTTCAAGTTATCTTTCTGCATCTGCAAAGTGAACAAAACGGAATGAGGACACAAAATGAGAATGAACAGTACAAACCTTTATGTGAAGACAGTTGATATAAAACAAAAACAAAATGGGGCCCCAGGCCTTATACAGTATCACTGACGCATGCTGCTAGCACCACACATAGTATCTGTCCAGCATGTAGTAACACAGCATCAAGTGCTACTTAGTCAGTTTGTCTTTTTGTCAAAATCCCGACACACTCAACAGGCAAGTTATCAGGTACACACACACACAATCTAATCACACCCAATACAAAAAATGCCTTCGTGAAGACAATGTGTAACAGTTTGTGGTAAAAACGGACACACAAAAACACTCACTCGGGAGAAACCTTTTCCCTGCTCAAGGTTGTAGTTAAAAAAAAAAAGTGTAAAAACAGTTAAAACACTGCAAACTTCAACTACAAAAAATGAACAACACCCAAATAGCATTATTCTCTTGGATGGTAAATTTATATTGTTACGCTGAAAACGATTCAATTGTGTACCTAAAGGCCATTTAATGGAGGAAATGCGTCCATAAAAGAAGCCAGCGCGAGGCGGACAAGGACGTGACCCGAGTGTACACATCACATGATTTATACCATGATCTCAAACAGCGGGTGCTAGATTACATTTGACATCACAAATTGTGCACGCTGTTGGCAACAAACAGTTTCGCATTGTGGGTAACGTGGACACTTTCCGACGTGCTCTGCAGTGATGGGGAAATAATAAAATGTAATGTAGAAGGCTACATAATCCGTTCCAGCTGCATGTACGCACACAGAACCCATGAAATGAATTTGCAAAATTGAATTTCATCCTTTTGCTAGCCAGCGAACCACAGCTGCTCCCGCAATGGATGGCAACGTACCAAAATCTCGTTGCTCGGGCACGACAACATTTTGTCAATGATGGCTCATTTTGAACAATTAATCAAAAAGAATTGTCTGTCTGTCTCGGGCGGGTGTTGACCCCTGACCCCTGCCGACGGCATAGTTCTATCTTAATTGTCCTCTTCTATGATGAGCCATCCTTTCTTGTAGTCACTGAGCAGCTCCAGGTAGTACTTCCACTCGGGCTCGCTGTCGTAGCGCACCTCAAAGACGGTCTTGAGAGGGTCGCCGTGGGCCTCGTGGACGCGCACCACCTCCCCCCTGTACCACACCTCCGACTTGTCGTCCTCCTCGTACAGGTGGCGGATCCGCTTGGCCACCAGGTCCGGGTAGGCCGGCCCCAGGACCCCGCAGGCGCGGCGCACGGCCGAGCGGAGCACCCAGCGCCGCCTGCGCTCGGTGCTGTGGCAGGCCGACAGGTACGGGCAGTACTTGATTTTCCGAAGCGATCTCTTGTTCCGCTTTCGTGAGCCGCCAAGAGGACGCAAGGTCCGGCCCAATCTTCCCGTCCTCTCCCATTTAAAGGTCACCTGTTGGTCGCCCTCGTCTGCGCTGACCGACGCCGCTTGCTTGCGAGCCTCCCTCCTCTTGAGCTTGATAATCATTCCCGAACCGTTCCGGGACGCCAGCTGGAATTCGGACGGCACGGCGGGATGGCAAACTGCCGGGAAACCGGAAGACTTCTCGGGTTCAACGTCACTGTCGGGAAAGTCTTCTGAACTTAAAGGCCGAGTCCAGCAATTGTCCGAAGGGGTTCGTTCCGGGCTGGCCGGCGACGCGTCGTCACCGGTGCTTTTCTTGCCGGATTCTTTTTCAACGTGCTTTCCCGAGTCATCGTCTTCATCATCGGACCAGCTGTTGTCCAGAAATGTCCGCCTGGAGCTGCTCTTCACCCTGCTTTTTGTCTTGGTCCTGTTGCTCTCATGGGATTTGGCTTTGGGGTCCTCTGCCGGCGAGGAGCTGCTGAGGATGTCTGGGTCTTCCCAAGTCGCCGTCTCTACTCCTGCAGTGCAGCAAATGTTAAAGAGATCAGAGTCAGTGGGGAAATCCTTTCTATGAAAAAAAAATAATAAAAATTGTAATTAAGTTATAGGGGAGACAAGTTAGCCTGTTAGTTAGTCAGGAAAAAACAAGACAAAGGAGCGTATTATTGACAGAAAAAGAGGTCACCGTTTCATCCAGATCTGGAATATTCTCAGATCTAGCAAGAGCACAACAAATGGCAACTTGACCAGGTCGCACTTGGACAGAACACACGTTCAATTTCGTGACAGCCAGATATCAGAATCGGCTTCTTGTTCAAAACATCCGGTTCCATTTGGCTTCACACAGTCCATTCTCGCATAAAACCCAATGGAGACCTCCTCGAATGAAAATCTGTGGCTCGGGAAAGCTCCTGGAACTCAAACGGATGGATCCTCTCCACTCAATCGGCTGGAACAGGCTCCAGAACTCAGCCAAAAACCCGATGAGGACAAGCACTCCGCAAATTGGAGAGACGC
Source organism: Syngnathoides biaculeatus (assembly GCF_019802595.1). Taxonomy (NCBI): domain Eukaryota; kingdom Metazoa; phylum Chordata; class Actinopteri; order Syngnathiformes; family Syngnathidae; genus Syngnathoides; species Syngnathoides biaculeatus. Next base: position 33,257,952 of record NC_084645.1, read on the forward strand.
GCAGGATTTAGAAATTGATTAGCTTTGACTTAAAATCTTGACAGTGAGGTCATTTGGTGCGACAGCACCTCAATCGGAATGCGGTCAGCGTCGTTGACCGATCCGGATCGCCCCAGAACACGTACTTTCTTCGTTTGAACTTGAACTGTTGGACTGATGCTCACAAGTTTTTCTGGAAATTATCTTGATAAATTTCATGTGGAACTTTAACAAAAGGATCTTTTAAGACTTCAGTCGGTTACGCCAATTGTCTAGAAATGGAGAAAGTTCACCAGTGTTGCTTTTTTTCCTATATTGCGAAGATGATTGCAGCATAGCGCAGAATCCTCAATGACGTAAACAAACCAAATAAAAAGAACCTCCGACTTCCTCGGGTTGGGGATCGTTTGATTTTGACCGATTCTGGTGCCCATTCCAAAAGATTCTCGACTGCGATTCTTTTAGGGGGCTGGGTCTAAAAAGCTTGCCTTTTACTTATTTAAAGGGCATCAAAGACCCAACTAAAAGGCACATTTTTGTGGAACTTCCCCAATTGACTCAATATTAATAATTCGCTAATGTTTCATCTAAAAGTTAATTTTGACATTGTTATTTTAACTGATTTAACTATTCTATTTTGTTTCACTCTGCCAGTTGCCTTCACTGACACTGACAAACTAACTTTTAACAATGTTATATAGCTGCCCCTGTATTCTGTTCAATCACATCAAATGATTTATATGTGCAAGTTTAAACTTTTTGACTTCTTGCTTTATGCACCGGAACACTGCATTAACTTCACATGGCACTGTGATAGGTTTTTTTTTGTTTTTTTTTTAAATGGATGGAAACAAATGCTCCAAAACGCTGCTTCCTTTTTCCTTGCCCCGCCCACCGGTGAGGTGCACGATTAGCGGTTTTTTAATTTTGTCCCAACTGATTGTGATGTTAAGTTGCTACGGCAAACTTTTTGCCCAATAATAAGCTTTTTTTTTTTTTTCCCCCCTTCACCAATTTTTGCAGCCACAGTACCACACATTTGAAACTGGGAACCGAAATGTTTAAATTTATACAGTTCCAGGAGAATCGGAACCTTAATCCCAGTTCCAAATCGGATCGATTCTCCATTCTGAATGCCCAACCCTTCCCGCGGTCTCAGCTGCAGACTTAAAAGAAATCCCTGGCGTGTGCCAAAATCTATGGGCAAAATTAGCCTGCATAAAACAAGGAAGAAGCCATTACTGTCAAAAATAAATAAATAAAATGAAAGTAGAACAGTAGCGTAACAGCAAAATCTAAAGAGACTCCCTGGAGTGAAGAAGCACGAGGCCAAAACCACGTGAACGCGGCCGGGGGGGGGATGAGAAATTTGGATCCAGTTTGTTAGACGACCCGTGCGACAAACCAAGATGGAGGCAAACGCAGCTTGAAAAAGAACAAAAAGGTGCACTGGTGTCAGCCCCCCCCCACCGAGGGGCCCCTTTTCCCACCTTTGAACAAGTGGAATGCAATCTACGCTAGTTACAAATCAACCTCCCTGCGCTAAACAGAAAAAGAAGGAAAGGGGAGTGAGATGAATTGACAAAACAAAATTTGAAAAAATATACCTGGGTAGTCTTTAGGACATCAGCTGACGTTGATTCTGTAAAAAATAAACGCATTTTATTTGGAATACTTAAAAGCTTCTGCCAGTGGAGCAGAAATCAAATAAGTGGAACCAAATGAAAGCCATTTGCGCATTTGAGGAAAAAAAAAATGCTTTTATTCCTTTTCTGCAAGACGAGTGTGGAAACGTGCGTGGAAGAAGCGTAGTCGCACTAAACACACAAAGGTAACATCCACTTGTCATATTTTACAAGACCAACAGTAATCCTGCACGCTGGGATTTATAACCTAGTCTCATTTCCCCCGCCCTTTTTTTTTTTTTTTTTTTTTTTAAACCGCTGTTCCAGCACAATATGAACACAATTTTTTAGAATTTCATTTCTTAAAATGGATTTTAGATAGGCTGGATTTACACTGCAGGTCTAAATGTCAAACATTTAACGTTCATTCCAGGCAGGGTAATGAACAGAACCAGCATCCGAAATGTAGGTCAACACTTACGACAACAAGCGTCTACGTAAAGCTGATGATGACCAGACCAAAGTCAACAGTACTGAAACATTTAAATTTGACACTTGGCCTAGACTGACTCCTCACTCCATTGGTATAAAAAAAAAAAAAAAAAAGGAAGGCATATATATGTTCCAAATTCCCACCATATTTAATGTTTGATGCTTTCATGCATTCATTTCTTGGATAATAATGCTAGTAACTCAAAACACTTGTATCTCAAATCATTGTTCCCCACTAAAATGAAAGGAAATGCTATTAATTGGTTCCATCCAGGGCGGGATGGTGGATCGGCTGGTAATGGGTTGGCCTCACAGTTTTGAGGACCCGGGTTCGATCCCGGCGCCACCTGTGTGGAGTTTGCATGTTCTGTGTGGGTTTCCTCCAAGCACTCCTGTTTCCTCCCACATCCCAAAAACATGCAACATTAATTGACACTCTGAATTGCCCCCAGGTGTGATTGTGAGTAAGACTGTTGTCTGTCTCCATCTGCCCTGTGATTGGCTGGCAACCAGTTCAGGGCCTCCTGCCCATTGACAGCTTTCGATTGGCTCCAGCACTCCCCGCGATTCTCGTGAGGATAAGCGGCAAAGAATATGGATGGATGGTTCCATCCATCCACTGATCTGAGGTCAGGTCACAGACGCAGCATCTTGGGCAGGGAAGCCCAAACTTCCATCACCCAGCCTCTTCCGGGGGGGTGGGGATCCAGAGGTGTTCCCAGCCCAGACGGGCTTGTTCTGGGTCGCCCCCTTGGTCTCCTCCCGGTGGAACGTGCCCGGAACACTTCACCAGGGAGGCATCCGAAACAGTTGCCCGAGCCACCTCATGTGGTTCCTCTCGAGGACCAGCAACTCTACTGAGACCCCCCTCTCTCCCGGAGGAGGGAACATCTCGCCCTACCATTAAGGGACACCCTATGGCCGATGTGCACAATCACCCCAGAGGAACTAAGTCAAAGTAAATAACAGAACAAAATGAAATTTTTGTGCATCATAATTTAGTCAGCGTTGCCACTCCTGGTGTGCCCTCATTGGCCACCGGGAGGTAGTATAATACTACAGGTATACAGTGACATACTACAAAGTGTACTATTTCTACTATTGCTGGTACTTAAGTGACTCATCGCATCTAGAAACATTTATCAGTCAGGTCACTCGTATCCCAAGGTTACCAGTACACTCTTTATTTATAAGTGCGTATATATGGTTTTTGTATGTTACTGGTTAGTGTATTTCAATTACATCAGGCTCAATTTGACAGAAGAGACCCAAGCAGTTTACACTGCCATCACCTTAGACGTAAAGTGTACATGGCAATTCGATCTTTATCCCCATTTGAAAGAGCCCTGATTACAAACTGAAGATGTACAATTTTGTCCGTTTTTTATTTTGCGTTGCTAACAGTATGATAAAAAGAAATTGTGACCTGAACCATGTAGAGTAAATCCAGCCAAAGGTAAATCACACAGTTCCTCAATATTGTTTGTTGGCGTATCAGGCCATACCTGTCAAGGTCCAAGTACATTTGGTGCACTCACCTAGATGCTTGCAGACATTGGAGTAATACAAGAGGTTGAGCACGTCGGTGTAGACGTTGGGCAGATGCTTGAGCGACATCAGCCTCCTGAGGCGGGACGTGCAGGGTTTGTGGACCTGAATGAGGATCTTCTCCTCGGAGAGCGTCGTGGGCCGGAGCTCCACTTTGTGTTCTTGCAGGACTTGGTCGATGAAGTTGCCGGGCACCAAGGGGAACAGGATTTCTTTTATCACCAGCATGGGGAGGAACACCGCCCCGGTTCTCATGACGTGTGGAAAAGGGCAGCGCTTATGTACGATGTACTCCCTGAACCGATCCAGCACCTCCTGAAGAGCAGAGCTGATCTCCTTATTTAGCCACTTGTGCCTGGCTTTGATCCCCAATAAGCAGGAGACCTTCTGGACTTTGGTTGACGAGGGTTCCACCAGTTCCAGTTGAGAGCGCCAGGTTCGGAGCTGCTGCTCTGAGGTGTTAGACACACATTTGGATACCTGCTTGCAGAGAGTGCGATGCAGCTCTAGGAAATGCTTACGAACAGATTGTGGTTTCTGTTTTCTTGGTGATGATCCCTCTTGAATTTGCAGAGGTGCTTCTTGTGGTGCTGGCGGACGACAAACCTCCATATCAGCGGGATGTGTATTGTAGGTGGAGCAAACCAGGGACTCAGGTGGACTGGTTTTGACATCTAATTCGGCTTCAGGTGGTTTGAGTGGACTGGCCGGTTTAGGCTCAGTGTTGACTACCTGGTCCTCTGGTGTCCTGTCATTACGCACAGACTGTGAGCTTGGACTTTTGGGAGGATATGAAGGATCGTCAGCCTCTGGTGATGAAGGTTTACATTCAAGTTTTTCAGGTTTACATATCTGAATGACCAGCGTGGACTTTGTGTCTGACAGACTTTCATCTTCAGGTTGCAGTTTGATTTGATCTGGTATTGTGCTGCAAGCAGTGTGACTTGGACAATTTTCACTAGAATCACGTGGGTCTGATTGATTTATGTTCTCCACTTTGATCTTTCCGGGTTCAATCAGTTGTGCTTCAGGCCTCTGTGGACAGACATAGATTGGTTGTTCAGCTGGGTCAGGTTTTATTTCTTTAAGGAGTGTTGTGGGTTGGACTTTGCAGTGCTCAGTCAACAACATCAGCATGCTTCTCTGATGTTGTAGCTCTGGAAGTAACACTCCAGGTGTCTTTAGGTATCGTAGGTCAGGCGCCAGGCTAAACACATTATCAATAACGGGCATTTCAGGGGACTCTTGATTTCGTTTGAGGACCCCCTCCATTTCCAACTTTCGCCGTTTTCTACTCAAGTCAACTTCACATAAATCCAGAGGCTCTTCTTTAATTTTTAAGAGTGAAGGAAAGGGTCTCTTCATGCCGCCTTTGAGAAAAGAGACAGCAGAGTTGTATGCAAGTCCGTTGTGCTTTTTGGTGGTCGCAATGACTGTTCCAAAGTCAGGGCCGTTAGTTAAAGTCGAGTGGAGGCAATCGGTCCCACGTTTGGGAGATTGGCTAAGCAGCGTCCCTGGGGAAACTTGGTGGTCTTTGGGATGTTTGGGGCAGGTAAACTGACATACATTTGAAGATTGGTCCAGCAGTCTGTCTTTGGTCAAGCCAGAAGGTTTAAGGACCGGTTGATCTATCTGAGGATCAAGGCGATGGGTGATCGAGGGATACAATCTGCTAATTTGAATGCAGGAAGGCAACCCGGACTGTCCTACATGTTGTGTCGGACTGATTGGGTCCAACCGCAGGAAGGAATGGGAAGTGTCCAATGGTGTAAAATGGCGGTTGGTGGTGCTCTTCTGAAGGCTGGCTGAAGGGGACAAACATTGGTCCGATGGAGAAACACTGATTCTATGTGAAAGCAGCCCAGGTGGTAAATGGTGCCTCTCTACATTTCTGATCGGACCGCTGGGAAATCCAGGACGTGCGTAACACGGATAGCCGAAGCCCTGCAGAAAAGTGTGATTTGGTTGTGTTTCAGTGCTGTGCAAAAACAAAGGAATGTCGCCATGAAGCGTCTGAGGGAATGTATAACGCTCGCGCGGGTTTGCGATTGGGCTTTTTTGCGCAACCGGAACGTCTTCTCTCTGTTTGCCACCAACATCCCCACAATGTGTTCGGTTTTCTACCTCCGCATTGGCCTGCGGGTAATAAAACATTGAGTGCTTTGTTGGATGGCCATATTTGGACATGGGAGAACATTCTTGATAAAGCTCTGAGGTCATATGCTCGTATGTTGCATGGGAGGGGTGAAAGCCTGCATAGCCTCCAGGGGAAGGCTGTAAATGTCTGCTCTGCTCACTCAAAGACGTTGCCATGGAGAGGGGAGACACACAGGGGTAGCCACTGTAGTTTGGCCCCATTCGAGTCGGCCTTCCTCTGCTCAAACTTTCCGTAATCGTGCTCTTGACTTGTTCTTCACTGGGATGCAAAGGTAAGCCTTGCAGTTTGTCTTGACCTTTTTGCTGGAGGGGTGATATTTGGCTGTGGTAAGCCTCCCCTCGAGTCCAACTGTGCTCAAAATCAGCAGTGGCTCCTGTCTGGGATCGATGCTCCCCACTGTACCGGTGTCCCATCATGCAACCCAGATCATGGCAGCACGGGTTATGTCCATACACAGCTTTTGGAATAGCTAAGAAAACGGGATTGTCATACGGCAGAGATGAATTGTCACCGCCAGTTGTTGCGCCAGATGCGTGACTTATCGGACCTCTGGTATCCAACAGGGTAGTGCTCGAGTTACTCCAAGGTGATGTCAATTCTGATGCATCCTTCGCTCGGGGGTTGTAGGAAAAATAGGCGCCGCCGTACTGGAGCACCGGCTTTAGGATGAACCCAGACATGTCTGATGGTTTTGACAGTCCAGTGAATGCCACAGTTTCATCAAATAAAGGCATCTTGGCTCAGGTCTGCTTGGACCGGTTGCTCATCCTGTTGTCAAGCAATGATGTGGCTCCAAACCTAAGAAAATAAAACAAGTGTAAGCACATGTAATATACGTAGTTCACTATCAGTTTTCAGGTTCAACCAATCACATCATACCAGGAAATATATTGTGTCAAAAAAGCTACCCCTACCATGCATGTGCAATGAACCTAAAACCGCAGCCTTCTGAAAGATGCACTCAAAAAACATTTTTTTGGCACTTGAAGGTCAGATGTGGGCCTTGATGCGGCTTATCACATGTATAGCAATCATGGAGGAAAAAAAAAAATGTAAGTATGCATAAAGGCGCCTCATAACTGATCAACGGGGACACGTTCAAACGACTGACTTTGATCATGATGCTTGTTTACCCCACATAAACATTAAATGACAGACTCAACAAAATATACGTCCATCCATTTGCCGCTTATCCTGACGAGGGTCACGGGGAGTGCTGGAGCTTATCCCAGCTGTCAACGGGAAGGAGGCGGTGTACACCCTGAACTGGTTGGCAGCCAATCGCAGGGCACACCGAGACAGCACTCACAATCACACCTAAGGGCAATTTAGAGTGTCCAATTCATGTTGCATGTTTTTGGGATGTGGGAGGAAACCGGAGCGCCCGGAGAAAACCCACGCAGGAACAGGGAGAACATGCAAACTCCACACAGGCTGGGTCAGGATCGATCCCAGGTCTTCAGAACTGTGAGGCCACCACTTTACCAACTGAGACACCGTGCCGCCTCAATAAAATATACGTCACCAAATTCTTTTCTACAAGTATCTTTGTGAATACCCTGTCATTTAATGACATATTAAAAATGAAAATCTTGATTTCCATAATGCATAAGTAGGATGCAGGAAAGCCACTTATAATAGGCAAAGGCGTACAGGGAATTAAGAGTTATACGGAATCACGGAACTAAAAAAAAACTAGCATTGTCCAAAGGGAGCCCCCTGTGCCCCTTCTTTGGGGGAGATGCAATTTTCAGCGCCTTGCAAACGTTATTTCTTGGGAATCACCAAAAACTACTTAGTGTAACTTAATAATGAAATGTGTTTATGGTATTTGATGGTTAGGGTTATGATGGGGCTACCGTCATAACGCCGCACCCCCACCCAAGTTTGAAAACCAGTGCTTTAAGGTGTTAAATTTGCACGGGATTTGTATGTTGAAATAAATATATCTAGCTATCGTTGAACTTCATTTCGCACTATTTAAAGAAGTTTTATGTAAGGTTGAAAACCGACAAAGATGAGCGATATTGCAAGATTAAATTCTGTCCATTTAACAATTAATATTATTTAATAAGTAATAGCACAGTCTGAGTGTAAATAAAGACTTAAGACAATATAATCCAATTATTTACCAAGCTCAATTAGTATCCTCCACTGCCACAATATATTTTGAATGAATAAAAACGAATAATTTTAAGTTCCATATTTTGCCATCTCTGCTTCCACTGCTTTTAAGTTTATTATACGATATTATTTCAGTATCGGTGTCAATTAGGTACTTCATGCAAGGTATAATATTTTTCCTCCCACGGCAACGATATATTTTGAATGAATAAAAACTAAGAATTTTAAGTTCTATGTTTTGTCATCTCTGATTCCACTGCTTTTAGGTTTATTACATGATATAGTTTCAGTATCGGTGTCAACGAGGTACTTCATACAAGGTATAAATAATATTTAAATCAGGATTCCTGGCGGTGTGACAAAGCCACAAAGGTGCAGGCTGGTTAAAATTCGCCACACATTTGCAGGTGCACATCAGCACGCATCCATTCTGTAGCCATTCTGGTGTCCAAATATTAAAATGACTCCTATGTAGATATTGGGATTTGTGTGCTTTTCCCCACTGACCAACTCTTAGCTCGTGCATCTTGCGTCAAAGAGTTCAGGCGCATCAAGTCGTGGCATGAACACTTGCGCGCGTCACGTGACACCCCTTCCACGGTTAGTCGACAGGAAACCAGTCGAACTTCTTCAACAAGTGGCGGTGGCTCAAACACAAAAAAATAAAGGCCGGGTGGAGGTTTGCCTGCGCCTTCTTTTGTAGACCGAAGTGACCTTTGAAAAGAAATAACTTGAAAGACGACTTGAAAGCAATACACCGACGCCGGCTTGAAAACACGCACGTTGCTTAACTGGAAAGAGCACAAAACGCGGCGCAAACTATTTTCACAATGGCAGGAATTTAACGGACAAAAGCGCGACTCTGCTTCTATTCCGCTTTATTAGGATAAAATTGTTTTCTCTCCTCTGACTGTCATCATGAGCTGAACAACAATGTTACATTTCAAATGGAGTTTCTTTACCTCGCTCTCGATGATGTCACACGGCACTTTCGACAGAAAAAAAAAAGATAAAATCCAAAAAATGGGAAAAAGTTTTCCGTTTGTCAGCAGGGACTCGCGGAGGTTTACAGCTGCCCCCCTCGATAAAAATCATGTGCAGGAAGAGTGAGGGGGGGGGGGGGTAACAACGTGGCCTAGGCTTGTGGTTGTGGTTGTGCTCCGGTCTGCACTGAAAAACTTTCGCGCGCCCTACGGATGTCCACGCGTTTTTTTTTTTTGTTTTTTTTTTGAGTGGAGGGTGGGGGGTGGGGGGTTGGGGGCGTGGGAGAGAGAGAAGTGAACAGTGAACACACAGCGAGTACGAAGACAAAGGAGAAGAGGAGGAGGCACAACAACATGAAGGATGGACTGGGATCAATAGGCGGAGTTTTGTTTTCAGCACGTGACCATCACCATCCCAGCAATCGGCCCACAATGCTCAAATCCGCCGAAGTGAACTTTTACCGTCATTGATTTGAACTCTTTGGAACGCTTTCGTGTCTCTTATCCGAGAGTCGGGAGACACCACACGCAATGTTTTGATGTTTGTCAGCGGCGGGCTTGCATTGAATTTTACTTTTCAATTTTATTATTTTAATCAGACATTGATTGGTACGTTTACCTTGGGAGACTTGATTTTCCGCAATGACACCATCAATGCGACACAGAAACACAATACTGTACAACCATCACTACTACCTGCAAGATCTGTTAACGTCGGTCTGCTGGACTGGATGTGTTGCAGATAGTTATTCAGCTTTGCCACGTCAAAAGTAACATTTCAGATATCCCTGACTAAATTCTTCCTTTCCAATATTGCCATTCATTTCAACAAGGACTGGTCATGTCACTTCAGGGGTTCGTATGGGATTTGTCATTAAAATTCTATCTGATTAAAATATATATTGATTCGGCTTTACACGATCGGGATTTTTGGGGCTGATCACCAGTCAAGATGGAGCAATGAGTCTATTTAAAGTGGCTGTTCATTTATATAGAGCTTGTGCACCTATGTCATAAAATCACGTGACATTTGTTTACTTCGTCATATTGCCGGTCTAACAAAGCATTGTTCAATGCTAAGTCAGTTGGAGACGACACGAAAATATGTCTTATAGCACGACGGCCAGAGTCTTGTCCGATACCGTCAGCCATTTAGAAGGTGAAAATGAACGAAGGTAGGTGGAAAAATTAGATAAACTCGGCATAGAGGACCCATATTTAATACCGAAGATGATGTTTTCGCCAATAAGAAATTGGACTGCTAATTCGCTTCCGCTTGTCTTGGACAACTCGGTCTACACATGGGTCTGGTGAGTACACGGAAAAAGTTTGAAAGTGTAGAAAAGTCTGGACATACAAATACTTTGTTGCTGGATCTGTTCTCAATCAGGAACAAATCCCACAGAGTGACGGCTTGTGAACGTTTGGCCACACGTTAACCTTTGCCGGACGGAATCCATCGATCTTTTCAGGTAGTTTTTAATACAAATACCAAATGACCCCTGGTTTTACACAAACTCGCGTTCATTAACCATGATTGGGAAAAAAAAAAAAAAGAGGACGAAGTCGTCTCCACGGAACGTACACGGAAGCGATTGCGGCCACACTCAAATGAGCCAACTAGGCATTATAAATACTTCTTGGGAATTTGAGATTGAGAAGAAAAATTCCTCATTTTTGAAATGTGGGAGTGGGAGGAACAGGGAGCACCTGTGATTCAAAATTGCACAACTGTGGGACAGATGTGCTAACCTGTAGTTTACCGTGGTGCCTGAGGCTTCATAACCAAGTTTTATGTTCTACCAAGTGAAATGAAAAAAAAAAAAAATCTTTGCAACCATGACATTATCTTGACCTCTTCTAACAAGAAAAGGTTCATGCTCAAAATCAACAACCTGCCCCTCGCCACATTACAACTATATATGTCCAAAATAATAATCATTTTTAATGAATATAGCAGTAATCTGTATAATATTTTGAACAGACGAACATAGCACCTTCAAGGATCCGAAAATTGCACTCAAGGATGAGTCAGACTTGTCAAGCTCCAGAATTCTTTCTCTGATTTCCTGGCAGATTTCTTTTGATGTTCCCATAATTTCCAACAAGGAAGCAGAGGAATTGAGGTATGGCCTTACATACATCCCCAGGTGTGCCGTCAATTAACTCACATGTTGTCACCTAACCTATCAGCAGCTTCCAAAGCCTTGACCTCTTCATCTGGTCTTCCCCATGTTCTTTAAAGACTATTTTTTGTGTATGTAAACTTTTAGGTAAATTGTAAATTTCGGAAATGTTGTCTCATCATTGTGGCATTTAACAAAATGAAATAATTTTGGTGATCCCGACTGACTTGAAACAGGAGAGGTTTGGTCTGATTTGACTTCCGACGGTGAGACAAAAAAATGGAATGTGCTTCTTTTTTTTTTTTTTGCGCAGTGTATGTAAATTTCTGGTATGGATGTCCTGTTAGCTCATATAGAAATGAATATTTATATCCCTTTTACCCCAAAACACTTTTATCATGTCACACACCCTATGAGGGCAAGATGGGAGAATATAGCACAAAACAGGGACAGGAGGGGAAGCATGCTGGACAGGGATCATGTCCCATTTGGTGGAAAAGGAGGGCAAATAGGGGGGACCCAAAAAGGGAATGATAATGGGAAGGGGGCGGGTGGCAACCCAGAGAGCAGCCACAGTGCATGAAAGAGGGAACTCACATACCAAGCAGCCAGTGGGGCCCAGCCCCAGGAGCACCGCCATGAGGCTATGGAGAACCCAGAACCTCTCCCGTTATTATGACTGCCAGGTTCTCGACCCCGTATATGAGTGCCTCATGAGTCGTGAGGTCCTTTAAAACCTGGAGTATGGTGGGATGGGGTACCGACAATGGGCGTCCTCCCGAACTCCAGCCAGCACCTGCAACCCACCCAAGAGTGGCGGAGCTGGACCTGCCCCCGCCCAGGCAGGGTCAAAACACCACAGTAGGCCCCAAAGCCTGCGGGACTCCCTCGTGAGAAGAGGAAGAGGTGATCGCAGCCGGGCAGAATGACCGTAAAGAAAAGGCCCTGAGGAGCCACAGCGGGGAGGGGGGCACCAGCAGCCGGAATGGGGGAAGAAGGCGGACGCCCACCGACACCGCCCCAGCACCACCAACGACGGTCAATCCACCAGCAATGAATGCCAGGAGGGCTGCCAGGTAATCCCCTTCCCCCAATTTTGTTTCTGGTGTCCTTTGGCAGCTCTTTATTCTTGGCCATAGTTGTGTTTGGAATCTGACTGTTTGAAGTTGCGGACAGGTGTCTTTCATCCTGATAACGAGTTCAAACAGGTGCCCTTAATACAGGTAACGAGTGGGGGACTGAGGACACTCTGAAAGTAGAAGTTACAGACCTGTGAGAGCCAGAAATTTTGCTTGCTCGTACGTGACCAAATACTTTTTTTTGGTAATTTTTTATTTTTAAATGTGATTTTTCTGCCACAGCCCCCCCCCCCCACCCCCACCGCCCCCCATTTTGCCTCTCATGGTACCTATGATGGAAATTACACACCTCTCTCCTCTTTTTGAATGGGAGAACTTGCAATTGGTGGCTGACTGAATACTTTTGTGACTGACTGAATACTTTTTTTTGCACCAATGCATAGGGTGATTTTTTTTTTTTTTTTTGTATACATCTGTAGCCATTATTTGCAGTCAGCAGAGAGGAAAAGTCTTCTTCCTGCTTAGTGATTGGTCAGTGCTTGAGATGAAGTTCTAAGATTTCCTTTTTGGGAGAAGCTTCACTATTTACCTAACAAACTCAAGACTGTTCAAAGGTGGACTCGACTGTTTATTCTTTTTTTTATTGCCACTTTTAATATTTTGAAGGAAAATATTTCAATTCAAAACATATTAATGACCAGTCAGAAAGACGTTATCTAGAATGTTAATTCTGGATAGTCAAAACCCGAGGTTGTAAATGTTCAATCCACTTACCCTAACACATCATTTGGGGCAGTTCAGAATCAATATTTATCTAATAACCCGACAAAAGCATAAAATATTTAATCACGCTCCACCATTCTCAGCAGAGATTGTTATTATCGGAAGTATTAATATGGGCAGAGCACTACTGACCCATTTTTGTTTTGTTACTTTAAGGGCTAGTGCTTGTACTGAAAAATTGTAGAATATTTACCCATGTTAACTGAAGTATTAAATTACATCTTGCAGTTAAGAGTTTGTCATAATAACCATAGAAAGTGAATGAGGAGTGTCTGGTTATTCTAGTAAACAAAGGCGAGGTCATGCAATAGCAAAGCAATGACACAGCAATGATGTTCCAGGGTCGTATAAAATTGTTTGATGTCTTTCACAGACTGCTCACATACTGAAGGCGGCCGTATTTGCATGATGTGCTGCAGCATTTATCAAAGAAATGGAAATCTAAAAATCACAAACATATTGTTAGTCTATCTTGTTATCTCAATTCTTTGATTGGTACCTTTTATAAAGGCACATTTTCACATCTCTCTTTTACACTATTGTTTGATCTCATAAAAGCATCGTGCCTGTGACATAAATTATGCTAACCTCTTGTGCTTAGCATTTTAAACAATACGAATTCGTGATTCCATTACAATCAGACCTTGCTGTACAACTCCTGATGTTTGTATCACAGTGATTAAAAACAGCAGAAAGAGTGTCAGGCCACAGGTGCATAATGAACCGCCAGACTCTTATCATCACGCATGGGTGTTAAGTCACAAAATCAAGATAACTAAATGGAGAAGTCTGCCACTTGTGACATTAGTAGATACAATGACTTACACATAGCACAATTAGTCATCCCATTTGACACCGCACATACCAGCGCATAGCACGGCATTGACGAGCCCATTCATTGTCTACGTGCTGCAAGGGCGGGGGGACGGAACGCCGTGTCACGCCTCGAGTTAATAAGTTCAACTATGGAACCGTGACGTCAGACGGCGCATCCAGTGGGAGGAGGCGGCGGAGGATTGATTTCGGTGCAGAATATGTATCGGTACTTTCTATGCCGGCCGGCTACAGAATCTGTTGAGGCAGTTCTATACAGGAGTATTTGAATCAGTCCTGTTTCCTCCACCTATCGAGTTTGATGGTGCTACAAAGAAGGACAAAGTCCGACTGCAACGAGATCCGAGAGGATCAATGGTACCGAGTTACCCACTCTTGAAGAGTTCCACGTTTAAAGGGTTCCACGCTGCAAGAACTATGTCAAGGGGAGGCAAAATTCTCTTGAATCGTGCACCTCCTAGTCACCACCTACTGAACAATGAACACCGAAACCAGCAGACATTCCAATAACATCTTCCCTCTTTTCGTTGATTCTTAAACAGTTGACTTAAGATGTGTGTCTGTTTCTTTCGGCTTGTCCCTTTCGGGGTCGCCACAGCGTGTCATCTCAGATGAACGCACATATGTTTGGCACAATTTTTACGCCGGATGCCCTTCCTGACGCAACCCTTCTCAGGGAGTGGAGGCCCCAGTGGGATATGAACCCACAACCCCTGGTTTTCCAAACCAGTGCTCTAAACACTGAGCTACGGGGCCTCCAGTTGACTTAAGATACCGTAGTGAAATGTTGTGGACTAGTAGACATTACCATCATCATTGTTGTTGTAACTCCACCACTCTTGAGTTATTTCCATAGCTCTCGTTTACCACTAGTGACCACTTCCGTGCTTGAGGACTCGCTCCACCACGTCGTTGTATCCTAATTTCACACTACTGTTCTCTCTACATTTCCAAACAAGTCTACACCATTTACACAATTGCTATTGTTATCATTATCAGCATGACCGGTTTGCCTACATTGCTCACTGACTCTCTGTACTTGTTTTTATGTCCTAAATGTACATTGATAGTCAAGTGGCTTGGTTACTGTAACAAAGTGCCCAAATACCAGTGAGAAATTCCCCATCTATTTTCATGGCAAATAAAGACGATTGTGATAAACGTTTATTGTGTGTATGTGAGTGAGAGAATTATGATTACGGTCAAACTTTCCAGTGCCCCAAAATTGGTACAATTATGAGTCTTTCAAAATAAATACTGCATAGCTGAAAAGTGAAAGATATCTTGGCATCTAAACCATCTTTATGCGTGACCTACGCAAGAATTGAGTGATCTTCATAAAAATTGAAGCAATTTCGGCATCACAATGTGTTATCATCGCAGGACAGGCTACCAATGATGCCAAACGGCTAAAGCGTGACGTATACTGAAACCAGAAATGGAACTTTGTGAAATTGCGACAGTGTCGCTGCTATATATCATTTGGGCATTACAATGAAAAAAAAATATTGGTTCCATACTCAAATTAAGCAGTTGTATATCGCTGAGAGTAGAGGCGTTGCTAACTAGCATGAAACTGCCACCGCATATTTACTGTCCACTATAATCTTCATTGAGAAACTAACAACATTCCAGTACACCTTGAACCTGGTTCACACCCGGCTTGAGACAAATGGTGGTGCATCCTAAAGACTCGACACCCTTTAACCAGAAAAACAGTCTGGTGTATGGTGTACAAGTAGTGACCGATGTCTATATTGGGGAAACCAAGCATTCTGTGAGTAGGCACACGCAACAACATACATGAAGCCAGCAGAAGCCTCCCACAGGGTGTAGGAAAGAAACTGCGCCACATGGACTCGAAGTGCCAGTATGCAGCACACGCAAGTCACAAAGCTTTGTTAGCTAACCTCTTTTAGGGTGATGTCATATAGAAACTGGATAGAGGTCTTTTGGTCAGTGGAGAGTCAGGATACAAAGGAGGGAAAATAATCCACTGTAGATGCACTTCTGCTTCTCAATCTTCACAAACCGATCGTTGAATGTTAGCGTCAAAACAACTCAAAGCTAAAGTCTTGAATCTTAGACTAGGGCCATTCTCAAGCATATTGCAGTCATTTCCTTTTTGCCTATAAGAGGACAACTCAAGTGTCTTCTTCTCTTCTTTTCCTTTCGGCTTGTCCCGTTAGGGGTCGCCACAGCGTGTCATCCTTTTCCATCTAAACCCATCTCGTGCATCCTCCTCTCTTAACACCCAATGTCCTCATGTCCTCTCTCACAACATCCATCAACCTTTTCTTTCGTCTTCCTCTCCCTCTTTTGCCTGGCAGCTCCATCCTCAGCACCCTTCTACCAATATACTCACTCTCTCGCCTCTGGACATGTCCAAACCATCTAAGTCTGTTCTCTCTAACCTTGTCTTCAAAACACCCAACTTTGGCTGTCCCTCTAATAAGCTCATTTGTAATCCTATCCAACCTGTTCACACCAAGAGAGAACCTCAGCATCTTCATTTCTGCTACCTCAAGTTCTGCTTCCTGTTGTTTCTTCAGGGCCACCGTCTCCAATCTGTACATCATAGCTGACCTTGTCACTGTTTTATAAATTTTGCCTTTATTTATTTATCCTGGCGGATACTCTTCTGGCACATAGAACACCAGACACCTTCCGCCAACTGTTCCACCCCGCTTGGACCCGTTTCTTCACTCCCTTACCACAATCTCCATTGCTCTCATGCGCGCACATACATTCTGTTTGACCATGGCTAATCTTCATTCCTCTCCTTTCCAGTGCCTGCCTCCATCTTTCTAACTGTTCCTCCGCCTGTTCCCTGCTTTCACTGCAGATCACAATATCATCTGCAAACATCATGGACCAAGGGGAACTCAGTCTAACCTTGTCTCTCAGCCTATCCATTACTACCGCAAATAGGAAGGGGCGGAACCCTGATTCAGTCCCACCTCCACCTTAAATTCTTCTGACACACCAACGGCACATCTCACTGCTGTTCTGCTGCCCTCATACATGTCCTCTACTATTCTAACATATTTCTCCGCCACACCAGAGTTGCGCATGCAGTACCACAGTTCCTTTCTTGGTACTCTGTCATGGGCTTTCTCTAGGTCTACAAAGATACCATAAGTGTACCTTTAGAAAAGCCACTCGTGCAAGAGAACATGCGAAAAACAGATTTAAACCCAGAACCTGAGAAGTGTGTGGTAACGTGTCTACCGCGAGAACAAGCGTTGTTTCCTTGCTACACTAAATATTGTAGATAGAAAAAAATGAATATCCAGCATTTGAATTGCAAACCATGAATACAGTCTGCCACTCATGTTTATTCCCTCAGAGTGAGTTCACATGGAGCTGAAATTGCATCATACGCGCTCGCCATCATCTGCGAGTTGGACTTTCCTTTATGAGTCCCCGAAGGACTCCCACACTTTGGTCTAGACACGTCTCCGGCTTCCATCAGTCCCTGCGGCTTCAGAGGTGAAGAGACGCTCATCGAGGGGGGCCTCGGCTGACGAGAAGACAGCAGGCTTTTCCCATAGGAGTGGCCCTGCACTTCCTGTTACCATGGCGATAGCGCTTGAGGCCAAGCAACACAAGGCATCATGAGGCTGACAGTGTGACATCCACTTCCAACACAATTATTTTTTGAAAAATTGAGCCCTGCAGCCTCATATCTTAGGACAAAGATCGCTCAGAACGGGTCAAATCTCACGAAACACTTTGAACTATTCCCCACTTTTCCCATTGATGAGAGTGAATCATTAAACGGCATGACGACGTTATTTGATTTTGTTTTGCGTTGAAAATGAGTTAAAATACCGCACGCTCTTAACTCGTATCATTATCATGTCCATCTGTGTGCATACATAAATAATGTGGCCTTGCAAAGACAGAGGTATTAACAGCATTTATTTTTATTACTTGTCCCAAATCACAACATATTCTATCAGATCTCATTAGAGTGTGAGACTGTCACCAAGTCCTTAAGATGGGAATACTCAAATGGGGGTTTTTAACTTTTGAAAAATTCACTACAACAACCATATAATATGAATATTGTCCGCAACAGGTGCTTTCAAACAACTATTTCTGCTGGGTATGGAATCGGGAGAAAGAATCTTCAATGACGCACTAAAGAAGAACAGGTGCTCTCTCAGGATATCAAGTCTGATGAAACCAAGCTGGAGAATCCCCACAAGAACATGTGAGCCCAGAGTGTGTTGGAGTTGCATCAGACGACACACACACACACACACACACGCGCACACACACACCAGATCGTACACAAATATTGACACAGACGGAAACAAAAGCAAACAACATGAATGAAAAGACGTCAGAAAATTCTTTCTCAACATGCTCTCATCAGTATCCTCAAAGCATAAAAATATATTTTTTTTAAATATGGTTTCTCAGATCTATAGCACAAATTTTCACCAAGAGCAAGTGGGTCTGGAACGTATCAACATTGGTGAGTGGGACTTATCCAGATATGTATTGTGAGTGGGTACAGGAGGCTTTCAGACCTCCTTAAATTTTCCACTCTCTGTAATATTGCAGCCATTTGTTAAAATCTTTTCGATTAATTTTTCCCTCATTAATGTACACACAGCACTCCATATTGACAAAAAAATTTGAATTGTTGAAATATAGTCCCAACAGTGAAGCATGGTGGTGGCAGAATCATGCTGTGGGGGTGCTTTTCAACAGCAGGGGACGGGACAACTGGTTTCAATCGAAGGAAAGATGAATGATGAATGTGGCTAGGTGCAGGGATATCCTGGACGAAAACCTTCTCCAGGGTCCTCAGGCCCTCAGACTGGGCCGAAGGTTCACCACCCAACAAGACAATGGCCTGAAGCACTCAGCTAAAATAAAGGAATAACTTCAGAACAACTCCTTGACTGTTTTTGAATGGTCCAACCAAAGCCCTGACTTAAACCCAATAATTGCCAATTATTTAAAAAAACAAATAAAAATAGCTGTCCAGTAATGTCCACCATCCTGCCTGACAGATCTCGACACGATCAGCAAGGACGAATGGCAGAGATCCCCAAATCCAGGTGTGAAAAAAATTAGTGCATAATTCCCATAAAAAGACTCATGTCTGTATTAGCCCAAAAGGGTGCTTCTATGAAATACTGAGCAAAAGAGCTGAATATTTACGGCAGTGTGATATTTCGGTTTTTCTTTTTTTAATGTATCTCCCCCAAAAATTTTTAAAATGTAAAATTTTTATTTTGGACCGATTCCAGTATAACTAGTCACTCTTGAGATTTCACAGATGCCGATACTGGCCACGTCAGTTTGAAAGGATGGGACAGTAGGCAAGGGGGTCCGGGCCCATTCCTCAGCACCTGACACCGCCGCTGTCCGGCCGCTCGGATGGATTTCATTTGGTGCCAGATTCAGGCAAAGTCGCTTGATATGAAGATACTCCAAATTTCAGAAAACCCTAAAAAGGACAAGACTCCAACAGCTCAAAAATGAAGCTGATGGATTTATTCAAAATACAACAAATCAGACAAGGATTTGGTCTCAACTGAGCCAAGTGCTTGGAGTTTTACTATCTCCTGGATAGAACCCTCTTCCCCTATTGCTCAGAACCAAGATAATCTAATATTCTGGGCGGTCCTGGTCTTTAATTGTGTCCCAAAATAACCAGGAAATTGGATTTTACTGAGCAAACCCATTTTTTTTTCTGTTCAGATGTTTCTAATTATGTCCAAGATGGTGTCATTTATTAGTCATTCATTTGGAATGGTGTCGGACATTAATTAACATGGCCTAGCAACAAAACAATTATGGTCCCTGGGGTCACGTATCTTTTTCTATTAGTGTCTCATTAAGAGTTTCCATCTGTCCATCACCATCAGTCGGTCTTTTATTTTGTTTAACATCAACATGTAGCCATAATGGAATCTTTGCCGGGGTCGGCTTCGGCCTGCTTTATGTCTAGATTTAACACAGCTATTGGGACGATTTGCTGTTTCCCAGATTGGGCCGGATATTTTGTCGGGAGCGACAATTGTCCTTGTGTGACATAACACACAATCAACGGTTTGGTCCGACGATAGCCCCACGACGCCAAAAGGAAAAGTCTAGCATTATAAAATTACGATACCACTGGTACTTTTCATGCGGAGAATATCAATTAACACAAGGACAGAGTCAAACCACAGGACTGTCGCCCCAACTGCTGCTGAGAAAGCTTCAATGTCGGATTTTTTATTTTCGTTTTTTTGCTGCAAGTGACACTTTCTGTAGGCAGCCTTCAGAAGTACCTGATACCTGTAAATAAGTCCGGTATCGGCCGCATACCCGTGCCAGCTCATCACTATTACGACTACTACTACTACTATCTCAGGCATACTGCAGTACTTTTGGCTCATCAAGTTGTTACTGTGATCGTGGTCACCCTTGTGTCTTTTTTCCCACACCCCCAAGTGACTGTTATGAGCGTACTAATGACTCTCAGCGGGTACTCCTCCACAGTAGCACCAAGGCCAACGTTTATCTTAAACCACGGCCCATGTAATTATGTCCGGACCTCAGTAACTGCTGTCAATAGCCCAAGGAAGAACTGAACAAATTGCCTGCTGCTACCTCGGCAATCGACTTTGTAACTTTTAGGGACAGATTTGATATGGAAGTAAATTAGTGCCACCGGGATTTGAATTTGAAATGCCACAGAAAACAGTAGTTGCTACAATTCGCTGTCTGAAATTCAACCGGCTACAATTTGCTGTCTTAAAATTCACCATCTGTGCCACCAGGCAGGGTTACTTCAGGTCAGTACTGAACACCCAGCCAATCGCAGTTACACTTTCTTAGTCACGTGACGTCACATACTAAGAAAGCGTAACTGCGATAGGCTGGGTGTTCGGTTCTGACCTGAAGTAACCCTGCCTGGTGGCACAGACGATGAATTTCAGACAGCGAATTGCAGCAACTATTGAAAATGTGATCACTTTACATTTCAAATTCAAGTCCTGTTTTCTGTGGCATTTCAAATTCAAATCCTGGTGGCAATAATTTACTTCCATAATTTTAAAACAATACAAAATGAGGTAAAAGTTTTAAGACACATTTAGATTTGTACGGTTAATTCGGTCTTTTTTTGACAGTGGCCTGGAAGTGCAAAACGACATAACAAATTGTGAAACGTTTTCACATTCCAGAAAACAAATTAACGAAAATGCCAAAATGCTTTTACGTTTCAGAAACCTTTTTTTCAGAAGACAAAACACTCAGAAACGGTGTGGTATTTATAAAAAAAATGTCTGTAAAAATGTTTCTGCTTTTCTTCATGTTTCCTGCAACGTAAACCGTTTCGGTTTTTTGTTCATTACTTTTCTGAAATTTCAAAAAGCGTTTCACAATTTATTAGATTGTTTCACACTTCCAGGCCACTGTAGTTATTTCTTATTTATTTTTTATTCAGGACACAAAGACAGGAAGTATGTTTACAGCAAGTACACACTGTTACAATGTATGCAAAACTATGCAAAAAGGTCAGTGTTGTCACAAAGGTAACCAAGCCCATCATTATTAATAGATACACACACACACATACACACAAAATGAAAGAACAATTTCACCTTGAGAAATTAACAGTGTAATTACAATGTAACAGCCGCGATCGGCAGCTACTCGGTGGGTGGAAGTATCAATGAATGCTGTTTGTTTTCTAGGCAGCAAATTATTCTGGTGCGTGGCTTTGACTCAGACAAATGTTTTTTTTTTTAATGTTTGACATTAGTGCAAAATACATTAAAACGTGATTAAGACCTGATCAATACAGAGTCTAATGACACAACTTTGCTTCACTACACAAAAACTGTTGGCTTTGAGATGCTTTTGAAGTCTCAGAGGTTACATTTTGGGAGGATATGTGACTGAAATGGTGGGAGGAAAATATTACTCGATTACTTTAAAATTAAAGAAAAGTAATATTAATGCCGTCTTTAAAAGACCTGGCTTATATTTAGCCCTTGACTCTTCATTTCCTAAACATTACTCTCCCAAATAAAATTCCAAGTTCAAAAAGTCGTACATAATGCACATCGACTGACATGTTTCATATTTTATGTTCATATTGATTTTCACAAGATTCCTTGACTATCACAATTGGCTTTCTTCCGTGAAATCCTGTAAACTGACATTCCCTGTCGCTGTTTTTCCCTTGTTACTCTCTCAACTCACCAGTTCTGATTCCTCCAGGTCAATATGGGTCGAGTAGTCATTATTATTATTATATTATAAATGTTATGATAACGACATTTGATTGTGACTTCGACGTTATTACAGTAAGTGGATACAGTACCTCATTGTATTCACCACACTGCCCCTCAGAGGCCAAGACCTGCACAACAGTTATTTAATGTAACTACTGAAGCTAATTATGAATTCTGTTAGTGGAATATCACTTGAGCGAGGATTTTGTAGCATTTCGTACTACAAAATGAGTAAATTACTGTATGACTACTACTGAAATCAGACTGGACCGGAATCAACGATAAGATGTTGCTTCACAATTTGAAAAGCCAGAAGGGGTCACGAAACAGTGATGACTAAAAGTAGCATGAGGAAAAGATCGAAGGATGGACATAAACATTTTTTCAAGAACATTTTCATCGCTGACAACAGCAGAAAGTGCCATGCTACTAATGTGTTGCTTGACAATTAAAGTGGACCCCCACCAAATGTTTTTAGGCTGATTGTTAGTGAATCCCTGTGGGGCAATATTTAAAATGGGGGGAGAATTTTTAAGTGCGTATCCATCCATCCATTGTCAGAGCCGCTTATCCTCATGAGGGTCGCAAGAGTGCTGGAGTCAATCCCAGCTGTCATCAGGCAGGAGGCGGGGTACACCCTGAACTGGCCACATGGAGACAGACAACAGTCACACTCATAATCACATCCAGGGGCAATTTAGAGTCTCCAATTAATGTTGCATGTTTTTTGGGATGTGGGAGTACCCGGAGAAAACCCACCCAGGTGTGAGGAGAAAACGCAAACTCCACACAGACGGGGCTGGGATCTGAACCCCGGTTCTCAGGACTGCGAGTCCAACGCGCTAACCAGTTGCTGCACCGTGCCGCCTGGTTATTTATTTATGAATGAATTAACTATGAGGGAATTTTAAGAGAAAATGCTGTGGAAATTTGGACTTTCTCCCGAGAAGTGGCCAATCTGTCCATTTTTAAATGTAAATGGGGCCCTTGAGCACAAATGCTCACCCACCTCAGCTCAAGGTGGCCTGTTTTCACTCTGATCCCTCAAGAAGAGAACTGGAATAGGTTTCCTCACTTTTAACCTATGATACTTTAAAAAAAAAAAAGCGCACGCTGGTCCTTTCATCTGAACGAAGAAATTAATTCTTTCGTGAGTACATTTGTTAAAACAAGCCATCTGTCTCCACTGAAGTTGGGTCCCAGTCAGGTGACAATTTGATGTGAGCGACTGTGCAGCGTCTTCTATTATTACTTCTATGGATATTGCCCGTTTCGACTCATTTGTGTCACATAAATGTAGCCTCATAGGCATTTCCCGTTAGACAACAAAATGTAGAAGTACAGTAGATTGCTGTGTAAACACAAACAGTTACTGTTTCAATAAAGATGAAAGAGGGTCTGTAAGTCAGCAGACACACGCTTTCTCCTTTATTGGTACTTTTCCAGCCTCTTTTTTCCTTTTTTTATTTATCAATTAGTGTGACTTCTCTCCTCGCGCTAACCCATTTTGAGGAATTGAATGTTTTAGCTGTGACATTCTTTTGGGGAGAATATCAGCATTTATCGGAGCGCGCGCCCTTGATTCGTCATGCGTTTAAAGCAGCTTTGTTAACGTTCCCTTTTTACAGGACCCCCCTCCTAAAACAGTTTACGCTTCATGGCTCTGCTATGCTGCAGACTTTCTTTTTTTTATTTTTTTTGCTAAGTGTTATTACAGTAGTAATTTTTTATA
Source organism: Syngnathoides biaculeatus (assembly GCF_019802595.1). Classification (NCBI taxonomy): domain Eukaryota; kingdom Metazoa; phylum Chordata; class Actinopteri; order Syngnathiformes; family Syngnathidae; genus Syngnathoides; species Syngnathoides biaculeatus. The sequence goes on from NC_084645.1 coordinate 33,281,667, forward strand.
CTCTTTGTACAATGTTTGAGTTTTATCCATCACTGTTGCTCTCTCACATTACATTTGTTTGTCATGATGTATTGTTTAAAAGTGTGCTTCAAGTATATTTTAATTAGAAATTATTTATGTACAGTAATTATCATTTATTAGATGATTGATTACGTGCAGTTGTCAGTGTTCTAATATTATTGCATGATGAGCAATTTTGGAGGAAAATAAGCAAGTTTGACTCCCACAGGGAAAAATAACAAAACAACAAAAAAACACCTCAAGACAAACATAATCATTTTACTCATGCTGTACAGCATCTTCTTTTAAGTCAATAAAAGCGTAGTGAAGTAATTTGGAAATAATAACAGAGAGCCCACAGCTGCAAAGCTTGGGAACGAGCTCCAGATAGGCGGGGATTGAAATAATGACCCTGTTGTCAAAAAAGAACGTCTCGAAGTGCATAACGTCTGCCCCAAGCAAACTGTTTGTGTCGACTTTCTTCCACCAAATGAAATAAGAACTTGTGCATGACAAGGAACTGAATCATTTATTTCACAACACACAATCGATAAATAACCAATGGCAAATATTGTTACAGCGCAGAACATACACTGAGTAGTAATCAAAGTCAGGTGCCAAGTGTTCATAACACAGGCCGTCCAGAGTCGTGTTCAGAGATAAGAGATTGGGCTGCGGAGCTGATGGAGTTACTGGTCAAAAGTTTGAGAATATCCCAATTTCTCCCAATTTTCCATTTAAAGTTGAGCACTTCAAATCACTTGAATAGCTTGAAATTGTACACTGCCAGGGGTTAAAAAAAAAAAAAAAACACAAAACATCCAACAAATAATGTATATTTCAAAATTACTTTTAGAGAGAACAAGAGATACGTTGATAACTCAAAGCGTTTCTGCAGCAATAGAGGCTGATTAAACCTTGAATGTCGGCGCTACCAATTCCTACAAATGTCCCAACTTGTCTTCAATACTTACAACACCCTCTGTCAGCAGACCAGTAGCTTTGGAACACTAGTACAATTCCCTAGTCCAGTGGTTCCAAACTTTTTTTTTTTTTTTGCAATAACCCCCTTTATGGACCTTCCTAACCCAATAGGAATTTAAAAAAAAAAAAAAAAACAACAACAGATGTGTGTCACTTAATAATGAAAAGTGTTCATGGTAGTTCATGGTAGCTGACCCAATATGAACCCCACTTCCCTTGAAAGAATTATTTGAAGAGTCTCAGAGTATTAAATAGTAATTGGACTGTTCTGTCTGTCTTGGGAGATGTTTCGCTTGTCATCTGAGCTTTCATCCGTTAATGCGCCAAGGCTACATAGAACAGCTGTTAGTGTGGAAAGAAACCCAACCAACTATTTATTACCTAACGTAGAGGAACGCGTGACCTGAATGAATGGGAATACGCACAGCAAGATCACAGGGTAGTGTTACAATATATAATACAAGAGGCAGTTCATTAAGAATGAAAGAGAGACAGACAGGCCATCACGAAAAAAGTGTCAAAGAGACACCCAGAAACGAGATCTTGCAGACCCAAAGCTGGATCAAAATGAGACAATTTTCTGAGGGTTAACAGCTTCTGTGGTAGGCAGCTAGTCTGCAGGAGTTGCCCCTCCCCATTATAAAAGAACTTGAGAGCCTTTGTTCTCTACAATTGCTACATGCGGCTAGCTACCTAGCTATGCCCATGTCCTGAAAATGCGTCTTTCCCACATGCGGTTAGCTTGCTAGCTATGCCTATGTCCAGAAAATGTGTCTTCCCTTTGGATAGTTCGTTGACGTGGCCACTTTCAAGCATCTCGTGGTCAGCCAGGAGAGAAAGCGCATGATACATTTATTTTATTGGGGAAAAAATAAAACTGGATGCTGCCTAACAATTGCACTTTATCCCATCAGGCCTCTCCAATCTAGTCTATGTACAAGCTACTGACTACAACACAGAAATCGTTAAACATTGCTCAATCAAAGGTTTAATCAGTAGTTTTGCTCAAAGAATGTTGTGTGCATTGTATTCTGCACCCACTCGGTACGCACAGTGTTCCCTTCCCATGTACGGAAATCAACAATGCAACTCTGTGTGCTGATGAGTGGGAGCGTCAGGTCGTTTAGGGAGGCGAGGACTGAGATACGCCCCAACCGATAGCAGATAAAGGCCACCTTGGGGGAAAACATTCTCAGGTTCCAACAATAACGTCGTCTTAACTTAAACTGTCAAATTTCTTCCGAATGACATTGTATATGTGAAGAAAAATATAACTTCATGGAGCTTTATCTGGTACTTCTCTGGGGAGTTAGCATGTTTTTCTGGCCCGTAGGTCTGAACGTGAACGGGATTTATTGTTAGTTAATACATGCCCTGCGAATGGCTAGCAACCAGTTTATGGTGTAGACAGACCCTCACCTGAAGTCAGCACGGATTGGCTCCAGGTCACACGGAAACCTTTGTTAGGATAAGTGGTACAGAAAATGGATGAATGGATGTACAAGAAAAGAAAAAAAAAACACCAACAGTGAGTAAAAAGAGGAACTAACAAACAATGAGGTTTCACTTTGGGTGAAACGATACAAGTCAGTCAAAGTGTTGCCTGCTGTTCATGTTTGTGGAGATGGCCCACTGGTTTGCTGAAGGTACTGCTTGATAACAGTGATGATAGTCGACACCTCTGCCATGGCGCCTTTGCCTGAAACAAAGACAACAGTTACAAGTAGTTGGAACACCTGGACAAAAGAATCTCTTATCACAAGTCAACTTTTTACAATCTAACTTTGCCACTCGGCTCTGCGGATATTTGCATCCATTTGCCTTTGTTTGTCCGCGGATTACTTTTTGGAGGATTATTTGAGGTCATGAATGTTCTTTGTAAGATGGAAAAAAAATGCTTGGAATTCTTCACAATCATCCCGGTCATTGCATTCTCAGGCCAATGAATTGATTACTACTGAAACTTCGTGGTTATCGCTACTTCATGCGTAGAGACTACATAGGGCAGTTCTCGCCTGAGTGTTGGTCTGAAAAGTATCTAACGTCCAACAAAGATCGACCTTAAATATAAATGAATAAATCCATCCATTCATTTACTTTACTGCTTACCCTCACGAGGGTAGCGGGGAGTGCTGGAGCCTATCCCAGCTGTCAACGGGCAGGAGGAAGGGTACAACCTGAGGTGGTTGCCACCCAATCGCAGGGCACATGGAGACAAACAGCCTCACTCACAATCACACCTAGCGACAATTTTGAGTGTCCAATTAATGTTGCATGTTTTTTGGGATGTGGGAGGAGAAAACCCACGCGGGCACGGGGAGAACAATGCAAACTCCACACAGGCGAGTCTGGGATTGAACCTGGGACCTCAGAACTGTGAGGCCAACGCTTTACCAGCTGAACCACCGTGCCTCCCATAAATAAATAGATAAATAAATATTCACAGGCACGAAGTTGGCTCCATCTTAAATTTAAGGGGAACTATCAGAAAATTTAGGGCTGCACACTATAAATCAACCTACAAAGTAAATATTCTTATTTCCTCTCACTTGTGTGTTACATTTTTCTTCAGGCTTAGCAAGTAAGTGTCACAGCATATAAGATTGTATTTAAAATTAAATAGGATGCTCATCATAACAAAACAAAATGATAAAATAATCATTTTAGAAACATGAGTATGAGTCGTGTTCTTGGTGGATAAATTAGAAGATAGATAAAAATCCAACATATTTAACATATTGCTCTGTCCCCTCTTCAACCTCATTTTGTCTGACTGCATTTCCGATACATATTTAACCCGAGACAAGAACAAAAAAAAAAAAAATAAAGGGACAACATCAAACTCTCCTGTTTCACAGCAAAACTTTTCTGTCATGAAAAAAAGCATACAAGCAGCTGAACAGACCAGGGTGAAAAAAATGAGAATCCTATTGTCATTAATATATCAGCTTTAATTTCTTTAGTTTTTGTATTACGCAACGTCCACACACCTTTGTCTCCACACACCAGCTTCTTCGCAATGCAGGGGATTTCTACGTAGCCAAACTCTTTCAGCCTGTGTACTTGCTGGGCTGTGATGGGATGCTGCCACATAGCGGTGTTCATCGCAGGGCAGAAGAGGAGGGGGCGACTCGTATCCCAGGCTCTCACCACGCACGTCTGTCAATGATAAATCCATAAAGTGGCTCGTTCGTCCCAAATTGATTTCACGCAACAAATTGCTTTGTTCTAACCAGCAGGTTATCGCAAATGCCGTTAGCAATCTTTCCGAGCGTGTTTGCATCCAGGGGGGCGATGACGAGCAGGTCCGCCCAGCGTCTGAGCTCAATGTGTAGCACCGGGTCAGATCTCTCACTCCACATCTGGAATGACAATAGAATTAATAAGCTTGACTTGCAGAGAAGCAAATGGCTAAAATATTGTATATGGAAGTTGTGGTGTCTCTTTGGGTTTGAATCCATAAACGTACTTAGAGTGGAAGTGAGTTTACAGTATACAAATGCCATCCATCCATTCATTCATTTTCTTTGCCGCTTATCCACGCGAGGAGCCTATCCCAGCTGTCAGCAGGCAGGAAGCCAATCGCAGGGCACATAGAGACAAACAGCCGCACTCATGATCACACTTAGAGGCAATTTAGAGTGTCTAATTAATGTTGCATGTTTTTGGGATGTGGGAGGAAACCGGAGTGCCCGGAAGAAACCCACGCAGGCATGGGGAGAACATGCAAACTCCACAAAAACGGGGCCGGGATCGAACCCAGGTCCTCAGAACTGTGAGGCAATCGCTTTACCAGCTGGCCCACCGTGCCGTCAACACAAATGCCGTGTAAAATGAAATGACGATATATAATCTCAAAACTTTTTCCATCATTAATGTTACTTATGACCAGCACAATTCAAATTTTTAAAAAAATCCTCTAATTGGAATATGGTTGCGTTCGGGATTAACCAATCACATTCAAACACATGTTAAATAGGGAGTCCACATGATTAAATTGACCCCTCCGTACAGAGCACTTAACCACGCCTCCTGAAGTGACGTCACGCCACGTGCGCTGACGTAAGACAAACAGTAAAAATGGCAAATACAATACAATACATTCTGAACTGAGACAGACTCCATGCTTTTGATTTCATTCAAATCAACGATATATTATAGATTCTAAATACAATACATTCTTAACTGAGAGAGACGCCATGCTTCTGATTTCATTCAATCATTCACACGTAGCAATGTTATGCTAGCGGAGAACGTCTCATTCATTAATACGAGACGTGTATTAAAAATCAAATTTAGGGCATATCTTCGTGCAAACACAGTCTGGTTAAGATTCTGGCCGCGAGCCAGCAAGAAATCAATACGTTTGTGCAGTCCGATAATCGCTAAATATCGCTCAACAAAGAATAAGTGTGTCAATCGTTCACACGCAGCAGTGTTATGCTAGGGAAGAACTTCGAATTAATTTATACGAGACATGTATTGAAAATCAAATATAAGGCATACCTTCGTGCAAACATATCTGTTCCGGTTGATACTAGATGGATTTAGAAAACAAAGTCCGTGACTACACCTCTTAACCATATTTTTTGTTAAATAACCCAAGTAGGCGATAAAACGCTAACTAACCCTATACTGGACCATGCAATGTTGTCTGAGAAAATGGCGGGAGCAAAAACGGGCTTTGGTTTATGCAGATCTCTGGCCTCTGATTGGTCAGTGACGCGGATTGCGCAATATCCACGGAGGGGTCAATTGTCCATGCTTTTTGCCCGAAGTTAGCTGGGATAGGCTTCAGGACTCCTGCAACCCTTGTGAGGATAAGCGGCTTGGAAAATGTATTGAAAAACATTATTTTTGAGAGCAGTAGTAAAAACATTGTGGTTGCACAAGTGTGCACACCCATTTATAATTGGGAATGTGGCTGTGTTTTGAATGAACCAATCACACTTACAAGAGGGTGTGCACACTAATGAAACCACAGTATCTCAGTCATTTATTTCGCGTCCCGTCTCATCTTGCATTATCTGCGTAGGTCCTTGGTCACATTTATGGTGGGAAATGTTTTGAAATTATATGTTGTGTTTTTTTACCCACAATACCTGGCATTTGAACAGCAATGTGTAGAATATATGCACTGTATATCTCTATTTCAAAAACTCTGTAACTGGCTGCCCTCAAGCTACTTAAATAAAGTAATCTTAGAATTCAGATTCTAATAAAGAGATGTCAGGGCTGACTCTAGTTTTAATTCGAGACACTCTTCATTCCAATAGATCGAGTCCTTGTGGTAAATTCCAGCTATCATGGGAGATCTCATGTAGTTGGAGGAAATACAGAATCGGGAGCCAGGAGATACAGTTAAAAAGGGGCAAACCAGGAAATGTATGGGGATTTGATGGGTATAAAGGAACGCCATTATACTACAGATACTCAGTATCAGACCAAGTGATGAGGCTGAACCTTGAAATTGAGGGTGTAATGTATAATGTGATTAGTGGATAAGCCCCGCGGGTGGAATGTGACCTAGAAGTGAATAGAGAAATTCTTGAAGGAGCTCGGCGTTCTGAGCTTCCCAGACAGAGAGAGCCGTGATTGCTACAGACTATAATGAACATGCTGGTCTTTTTCAACTGAGGAGATGAAAAAGGAATATATGGAGATGAGACGTAGGGTGAAAATAGAGGTGGCAAAGGCCAAACAAGAAGCATACGATGACATGCATGCAAGGTTGGACACTAAAGAAGAAGAAAAAAGATTTACACAGGTTGGTCAGATAGAGGGATTGGGAAGGGTGTGCAGCAGGTTAGGGTGATTGAAGATGGAGTGGAAATGTGTCCGTTGGTGACAGTAGTGCAGCAGAACAGTGGTGAGGTGTGGTGTTGGTGTGAAGGAGGTGCAACTGCGTCGGGGATCAGCCCCGACATAATTGGGACACACACTGAAAGCCGACGTATGGCTTGAATTTCACATTCAAATTCATTTGGTCGAGTCATAAAAGACAAATGCAGGAATCTAAACCTGGCATGACACCTCTCTCGTCATCTATTTTCCATAGCACTTGTCATTATGAGTGGCGCAAAAGCACTGGAGCTGAGTTTAGGAGAGAAGTGAGAATGTGGGTTACACTTGGGGCCGATCACCAGTCAGTTGTAGCACGCATACAGACAAACAACCATAAATTTAGAGCCTTCAATTAATCTAACATGCATGTTTGAATTTGCCGTTTGCGAGAAACCCAGAGTAGTCTGAGAAAGGCCACGCAAACCCCACAAAGGAAGACCTAAGCCATGATTTGAACCACAAATATCAGAAGACCTTCCGTCTTATAGTAAAACTTTACCTCCCACTCATCTTTGTCACTATAAACTTTTACGGGAACTTCTTCAGGCTTATAGAAATGCTGGGCATGTTCAGTGGTGACCACTCTTACATCCACCTGGGGGAAAAAAAAACAGAGTACATTCAAGTCCAGCACTCCCATGATCGTTGTGAGGATCAGCCGCTCGGAAAACGGATGGATGGATTTCACCACTCTCTGTTTAGAGTGCGCTCCAGCCATCGGACGTGTGAATTACAAACCTCAGGTCGAGTAAACACTCACAAGGACTTTACTAATTAAAAAAGATCACTCACCCCGGGGAGATGAAGAAGTTCAGAGACTAAAACGGGAAGTTTCAGGGCAGCAACGCTTCCAGTCACTCCAACGAGCACGCAAAAACTCCCGGAAGTCTTCACAAAGTCGTTTTGAGGATGAAACTCATCTTCATCCGTCTGCATGTTGGCATCACGCCGCAGGTGAACCACTCCGTATCCCTGTTTACGCTCAAGGGAAGAGTTACTACTTCTATGGATTCTTTCCAACCGCTTCAACTTCCGCAAACAAATCGCAACAGCCAATCGAAAAGGAGGGCTACACAGCTAGCCAATCACAATAGAGGTTGACCCGGCGTCACTGTGCCGAGTCCGCGCACGTCTCGATGACAGCGCGAGAGCGCGCCCGTGAGTGGAATGCTCTGGCTGCTTGCTCGAAGGCTAGCAGAGAGGACGGAGATATCGTCTGGTTTTTCTTTTTTGTTTTGTTTAAACCCACTTGACTGACACAAATCTACTCATTCATCCGCAATGGCTTTGACGCCTCAGGTTTACTGGGCTCAACGCCACGAGGAAATATTCCTTCGGGTGGAGTTGACTGACGCTCAGGTGATCTTATTGTCGTTCATTTCTCCATTTCTTTGTGTGAAGGATGAACTTTTAATCGATGATCCCTTCAAGTCGGCAGACGATTGGTCGAGTTGCTTGCATCTTTGTATTAATGGGCATGAAATCAATCGATGAATCGACCTGGGCACTGTCAGTGTCGTTATTAAGGTATAATTATCAGTGTAGATTAAGTTTATGCAACAATACGTAATGTGTAAGTGTGATTCCAATACATGCAAAATTCTTATTGTGCTAATTTAAAAACACAGTGGCAAAAATTGTCGAGTAATTATCGCGCAACGTTTTCACTATTTAAAAGCTCAAGGTTCGACACTTGTTTCTTCTCTCCCCCGCAGAATATTGATGTTGAAGTCCACGAAAACATCCTTCACTTTCAAGGTGACATATAGTTGTGGGTTTGTGTTGTGTTCAAGTTCATATTGCTTGTTTACAAAGCCCGTTTTTGGAACAGACTGTATTTCAAATTTCATACTGTGTGCGTGTAGCTCTAGGCCACGGTGCTAAAGGTCAAAACCTGTATGAGTTCACCTTGGAGTTTCTTTTACCCGTCAAAACGCAGGTATGCGCGGCACTCAACTTCTTGATTCACGTCGGCACGTCCAACTCCTAAAATGACTCGAATGAATGCGTGCAGATGGCTCACAAGTCCACTCAGCGGCAAGTGAACATCAGCTTAAGGAAAGAGCAGCGAGGCTGGTGGACGAGGTTGACCAAACAGGAACGCAAGCCCCTCTTCCTAGCTCCCGACTTCGATCGCTGGCTCGACGAGTCGGATGCCGAGATGGAGATCAAGGAAAAGGTGAGAAACGAGGTGCTTGACTGGTGCCGTGCTACCTTGACTTACTCGTGACTTCCAGAGGTGACCTGAATGACATGTTTTTCAAGTTACAAGCTGCCGGCGATGTCAAATAATTTGCTTTGTGTAGCAAGCTAAAAATGACTCCTCTGAGCAGGTTACCGATTTGGCGCAACTTGAATGAAAAATAATTGAACAATTAAGGTTCTCTAATTTGTGCACGTTGGGAAGGAGTGGCACCATCAACAATGCACTCTCGGGTGTTTATCGACCAGGACAGTCAAAAACACAAATATAAAATGTAGGGCTGGCACCCGATTTAAATAAATAAATACATTTCCATCCGAGCGGCACGGTGGATCAGCTGGTAAAGCGTTGGCCTCACAGTTCTGATGCCCCGGGTTCAATCCCGGACACGCCTGTGTGGAGTTTGCGTGTTCTCCCCGCCCCCACGCGTGTTTTCTCCAGGCACTCCCACATTCCAAAAACATGCAACATTAATTGGACACTTGAAATTGCCCCTAGCTGTGATTGTGAGTGCAGGTGTTTGTCTTAATGAGCCCTGCGATTGGCTGGCAACCAGTTCAGGGTGTATTCTGCCTCCTGCCCGTTGACAGCTTGTAAAGGCTCCAGCACTCCCCGCGACCCTCGTGAGAATAAGCGGCAAAGAAAATGGATAGATGGATGGATTTCCATGGATACATGGGTGGATTTCCATCCATCCATTTTCTTTGCCGCTAATTCTCACAAGGATTGCGGGGAAAGCTGGAGCCTATTCCAGCTGTCAACCCATCCATCCATTTTCTTTGGCGCTTATCCTCACGAGAGTCACGGGGAATGCCGGACTCTATCCCAGCCGTCAACGGGCAGGAGGCGGGGTACACCCTAAACTGGTTGCCAGCCAATCGCAGGGCACGTGGAGACAGACAAACCGGCAATTTAGAGTGTCCAATTAATGAATAAATAAATAACAATAATTAGAAGCTTTGTAATTGATTATTCCCGACTAATCCATCCATTTTCTACCGCTTCTCCGGGTCGGTGTCTCCTGACTAATCACATTTTAATTATGCATCAATATTTGGCATGAAAAGCAAAAGTGAATGTAAGATTTTTATTTTTTTTTCATTTGCAATGAAAATTTAAATTTCACATCCAGTTCGATCATTTCAGATTTAGTTCGACAAATTCAAATTAGCTGTAGCGGCAAAGTGTAAGGAATAGCAATGGGTCGGCGATTGATTCGTCTCGGGCCAATCAGCACCATCGTGTTTTTAATCACGTGCTATTGGGATGCTCCGGGAAGTCAAATCTTCTAACTGGCGACAATATTTTAACCTTTATACCACCTTTCCTTAATCTCTGTGGAATGCACCACACGCTCAGAAAGAGAGATAAAGGTGCTTTCTTTCAAACATCAAAACGACATATCACGCTGGTGGGACTGAGTCGTCTTTCCGGTTCTTTTCCAACAGAACATCATCACAAGGCATTAAACGCCATGCCTGAGGCTTTACTGCCACCCAGTGATAAAAATTCAAGAATCGAATTCATTTGTAATGAATTTGTCACGATTAATGTGTCGAAATCCCACTCCTAATAAAACGAGAACACCCACGAGGACCGGATGCTCACACTAAGTCACGGAGTCAACGTACCACTGCACTTTGTGGCGACTAATCATGAGCTGTTGTTCATAAACTGCTTTCTACTTTACAAAGGAGGAGAGAAGAAACAGGCGGAAGGCTTTACAGGATGACGACGAAGGTGAGTGGTGGCCATCACATCAAGAGGCAAGTTTTCACCGTCTGCGATTGGATGGCGACCAGTCCCAGTCTCTCGCCCACAAGTCAGCTGGGATAGGCTCCGGTTCACCTGCGACCCCAATAAGAACATAAAGCAAATGTTAGATGGATGGATGGATGGAGGTTTCCCCATTCCAAATACTCACCGCTCCTGTTTGTCTTTCAGGATTCATCAGTCTGAAAACAGGATTTTTGTTTACATATAACTTGGTCCAGTTTCTTGGCTTTTCATGGATTTTTGTCAACATGACTATTCGGCTCCTCACATTTGGTCAAGGTGTGTGTGTATGGGGTGGGGGTCACTTTTTCCCTTGCGTGACGGCCACACTAACGCTCCGCTCATTCCATTTCAGATTCTTTTTACGACACATTTCATTCCATATCCGGCGTCATGTTCTTCTGCCAGATGCTGGCGGCCGTCGAGGTTCTCAATGCTGCATTGGGTGTGGTCAGGACTGGCGTGATCCCGACTCTGATACAGGTATGTGTTGACAGTGAGAGACATTTGGAGGTCAATATGAAACGCGTTTCAACATAATCCTCGCCCTCGTAATAGGTGCTAGGAAGGAACTTCATCCTCTTCGTCATTTTCGGCTGCTTGGAGGAAATGCAGAACAAGCCCGTGGTCTTCTTTGTTTTCTATCCCTGGAGCGCCATTGAAATATTTCGGTAGGCCATTTTATTGACACTCGCTACTTTCACCCGGTCATTTTTACATAGCGCTGCACATTTGATTAAGTAAACATACACATCTGTAGTCAATTCAAAAACTTTTTTTTCCTCCCTCCTTTTAATCAAGCTAACTATCCTGTCATTTTCGATAATGCTTGCCCAGTAGACAGAATAATACGATTTTCATAAAAAGTAGCTCTCCAAATAATTACTTGAGTAAATGTTGAATGAAAAAAATACTGACGAACTGGGTGATCACTTTTAAGTTATGATTTTTAAATCAGAGCATGAATGTCAAATGGACAATTATAAAATAAGAATGCCAAGTCATGTATTTCCCCAAAATATAATAAATAAATGTTTAAAAAAATAAATTAGGGAAAATTCAGATACAAAAAAAAAGGTGTGAAGTAAACGTTCTTTGTTTAAACTCATGAACTAGTCCACGTTCAAAGTGAAGTTCTTGTAGGTTGAAATGTGCACATTTGAGACAGCTATGATGATGTTTTTTCTTTTTCATAATGTGTAAGGAGGGGGTGCACAAACCTTTTCCTCTAAGGGAATGATTTAAGGGCACCTGGACATTCTATACCGCGGGTGTCAAACTCAAGGTCCAGGGGCCAGATGTGGCTCGCTGCAAGATGATATGTGGCCCGCGAAGGGAAATCATGTGTATCAACTTCCAAGATTTTTAAAATCCGTACCAAAATTTCAAATCATTGGCATATTGCTAGCATGTTTGTGCTACTAAAAATCAAAAACAGTTTAGAAGAAAAAAAAACATTGCCCTTGAGTGCTGATTCCAAAATTAGTCCATAAATTTCATATGTAAGATTTTTATGGTTTCACAGTTATAACGGCCCTCTGATGGAAACCGTAACTACAATGTGGCCCGTCAGAAAAATGACTTTGACACCCCTCTTCTATACTATGTATCCATCCAATTTAATTGATAGTTTTCCCTGCATCCTTGCAAGTCTAGAAAAGTTCTTGACAAAGCTAATTTACGTCTAGCAGTAGCAGGATTTGGGAATCACCACACTACACTTTTTTCTCTTTTATGGAGCTTAGCTGTGTGACAAAACTTACCTCATGCTTTTCTAGGCAGTCGAAGACACTACGTGGTCAAACTTTATTCAGTCACACCCAGTGGGAATAAGCTGCTTGGTTAGCCTTTCTGGGCCTACAGTGTCCACGCACATTCATTCGTAGACAAACACGCTCGGGTGGGGATACGAACCAGCCATCCTCGGTTTTAGGGTGTATGCTTACCCTCTGCGCCACATTGCCAGTCTCATTTTTGGTCCAAGTGGTGAGCTAGAAATGGACCCAATGTAAGTACTAATGAGGCTTTGTTGCAGGTATCCATTCTACATGGTGGGATGCTTCAACACGGAGTGGAAAATCTTGACGTGGCTGCGATATTCTCTCTGGATACCGTTTTACCCGTTGGGTGTGATAGCTGAGGGTACATTTGCGTTCACCGGTCTAAAAGTTGATGAGGCAAAACACAAAAGACAAACACACGTGTGACTCCCACACAGCTGTTGCCGTGATACAGTCCATTCCCATCTTTGACGAAACCAACCTGTTCAGCATCCCTTTGCCGAAGGCCGTCGGCGGATCTCTGAGCTTCTCTTACTTCCTGCATGTGTACCTCGCGTTCATGTTTCTAGGTAAGCGCGCATTTTGAAACAAATGCATCATCTCTAAACTGAAGTCTGAATTGAACAGTCTCGTCGATCCTATTTTTCAGGACTTTTTATCAACTTTCGTCATCTCTACAAGCAAAGGCAGAGGCGCTTCCGCACCAAGAAGAGGAAGGCTCATTGATGCAAAGCTCCTCGCACACCTTTGCTGCCTGTTTATTTCCTATCAACATTTCCTGGAGATGGTCTCATTTTACAGCCGCCTTTCAGTGTTTTCTAACCCTCCTCCTGCTGTTAATTTCCACAGTGCCCTCGATGGTTTACTTGCACTACCAATTTACAACCCTCAGAATTTTACCACACGTTTTGCTCTTTTTGTTGATGAATAAACGTTTTTGTGAAAGTCTTTGCAAATTGAAATTAAAGGTTTTCAAAATTTTACACAGCACAGAGCAGTGTTGGTTAACAACCGTGCCAAATTTGAATGAATAAAAAAGTTGCCAGGTATATTTATTTCATTACTTATTTTGTCGCTTGCTTATATCTAATTTTAACTGTTGCTTGTAAAAGTTTAATGTAACTCAGCCAGTAATTTGATACAGACTTTAATACAAAGTAGAAAAACGCCCCCCCCTTCCCCCAAAGCAAAGTTTGCTATAGTTTTTCCACATACGAGGTTCTTGGAGCAGTCCCTCAGGGTGATAAGGAGTTGAAAATTCACATAGCGCACACTTTCACTTTTGGTCCACGTAGTCATCCTTTTCTCAGTGAATTTCTTCCGCAGTCATGCGCAATCAGCTTGAGAAGTCTGTGTGCATGGGCACAATGTTCTGCTCAAATGCAGCGTACTGGGAGTCTCCGGTGCTGGCCAGCTTGAGCTGCTGGGCCGCGTGGGAGAGCTGGAACGCGGCGTCGGGGTGAGCGGAGTCAGGCAGCATCGTGCACTCTCGTTCCAGCAGCTCTGCCACACCCTTGAGGAGGTCCCAAAACCCAAAAGCCAAGGCGGCCTTCCGGAGGCGGTTCAGCTCCTGGGAGGATTCGAGAACAGTTCAAGTATAGTTAATAAAAAAAGCCAAAATGTAACAAAATAAGCAATGAAATTTTACCTTATAGAAGGTCTGTGTTTTATCAGGTAGTTTTCTTGCATTCCTCAGAATCTTTTGCACATCAGTCTGGAACAAATATATAAATATTAAAACCTTTAAATTGTCCGCTAATTGGATTTAAAAAACAACAACCTCAAATTGGTGCAGAACAATCTCATAAGTTTTCAACTTTACTATGCATATTGAGCACTCCCCCAACATACCCAAAGATAAAGACCGCACCGTGCTACCGGAACTGACACACCAAATGACAAACACACAGCGTGCTACACTCAATACGGAATGGCAAGCAACATGTTGGAATATGAAAAGGAGGATTTTGACGTAGTACAGGAGCACCCGAAGGTGAACTTGTCATCGTCAAACTGTACGTTTGAGCCAAAATCAGAAGGTTGGAACCTGTCAGTGGCGGCAATGAGCGGACAACTAGCAACTATACAACAGAAAAAGAGTGGCCACTGGCTCGGTATGTCAAAAGCCTGTTTTTTTTTTTTTCGTTTTTTTTTAAACAGTCATGGCGAGAAATAGTGGCAGTACGAGAGGTGCCATTGTTTTTTTGTTTTTTTTTAGCATGCCTATGTATGATATATTAATGTTTCAGTGACATGTCACAAGCTTTTATTTGTATGCTGTATTCCCATATATTGTGCACCCCACATTTGAGTGGCTTTGTAACATGCCACACAAAGTTTTTGCCATATCTCTTGGCTCGTCATTAAGGCAGAAGTACAGATGATGGTACTGAAAAGTATTGCATGGGTCTTTTTTTCCAACTGCCCAGTGCATAATAACCATAACAAGAGTCGTAGGTCTATAGAAGGAAATCATCACCTCTCGTTTGTGCTGCGGCACCATGGCGGCTGCAAGATTTAATCTTCTTGCTTGTGGTTGAGGTCCTGGTGGCCGTTGGAAAAATATTTGGCGCTGCAGCTGGTTTCAACCTCTGGCCAACTACACTTGTGTAGCCAATGCTTTCTGCTAATTCTTCTCTAAACAAGGTGTTCCAAAATCATCACCACAGAGGTTGGAATCTTTGCTAGCCACCCACAGCTGAGCATGTTTCATCCCCTGTCGATTGACTTTCCTTTCCACTGCTCATGTATTTCTCCTTCACAAACTCTTGGCACTGCCTGATCCATTTGTACAACCAAATTCCACACAATAAAACATTCTAGCTAAATCATACAACTACAAATACACAAGAGCGAAAAACAACAGCATGGAACAAAAGCACACGCTGTTTGGCTTGTGTCACATCGCAGCGCCTGACAGAGCTGAAGACCCAAAGGCGCTACATGCAAGAAGCATAAGGTGCATTTTGAATTATATCTATCAACTGCAGCACATCTGCTTCATAATCACTTCAAAATGGCAGATATTATTTATAAAGGGGTTCGAGAGTGTTTTTTTTTTTTTAACCCTTTCAATGAGCCTGACCAAGCAGGAGGACTTTACCTGGAGTCCACTGGCTTTAATCCACACTGTGACATTCTGCGCATAGCTTCGTTTGACAGGCAGCTGCACGGGAAAAGGACTTTTACTGTCGTCCTCTCCGTAGGGATTTTCCGCCGCCTCTAAAAGGCAGGAAGGAAATGTGTGGGGTTAAGTATTTTAAAGTCTACATTGTATATATGGCACTCACAATTTCACTTCGACACGGTGTAATGATTAACTTCCTGATTAGGTTCACATACACGAAGACCTTTGTCCTTGAGGAGCAAATGTGTTTGAAGGGTAAGTGTGTCTGTCACAAGTGCAGGTATACAACGCTTCAAGAGGTTTGAGGAAAATACATTGGAAACAACGGCTGCCATTTTGTGTGGTGGTCTTACCCGAGATTGGTCCCAAATGGGAGATCTTCCCCAGCCAAGGCAGAGGCTCAGTACTGGGTTCAAACAGTGACATCATCAGATTGGATTTCTTCTTGCTGTCCGCTTGGGAGTACAGCATGCCGAACCACTCGGGCCTGTGACAAGCAGACTAGTTTGAGATCACTCACTATTTAACATGCTAGATGGGTGTTTTATAACCTTCATTGAGCTCAGGCACAAATTTTAATGTCATGGTATATCACAAAATAAAAATGTAACAAAAAGTATAAAAAGCCGTGCCTTGAGATGAGTTTGTTTCCACCATCACGTTTGTACTTTAAAACTTTCATATCTCAAATCCGCTTTCCCCATTGAAGTGAATGGAAAGGCATAAAATCCATTCCAAGATTCCCCCCCCCAAAAAAAAACAGGAGATATGTTGTTAACACACGAAAAATATTGTACCTCATGGAAATTAAGTGGCGAAAGTTAATAAAAGAAATAATTTTGCCTCATTTTTTGACTGAATTAAATATACTTTGTCCTGCTCCTTCTGGTGTATGTACATTGGCCACCTGTAGGCATTCTAATACAGACATGTGGATATACTGTACATACAGATATCTTAGCTCCACAGTAAGCCAAATTAATATTAGAATAAATAATTGTCAAAGTGAGAATCAAATGCCTTGCTTGAATACTTAGAACTGCTTGACAACAATTGCTATTTGTTAGCATTGCCCATGAAGTGTTTGCATTGAGCTAGCAGACTTAAAGCCTTGTGAAAGTCTTCGTTTTTTATATTTGGCAGTAAACTGGTGAATAAAAAAATATTTTTTTTTTTTCCCCAAAGAATTGTTGACTACACATGCTGCTTGTTGTTAAAAGAGGGTGCAGTTCATTGCCACCGTGTAGCGCTTATATAAAAAAAAATGTTTTTGCTCATAAAATTCAAAAACCGTCAGAACAGTTTGTGTGTAAAAACTCATAAATTGGGTAACTCTGTCTCAAGGCACCACTATACACTGAAATAATTTAGATTAGATGTTTTAGAAAAGATGGAGAAGCGACAGGAAGCAGGGAAAGTGTGTCCAAAAAAAGTTTCTTTACATTCTTATTTCATGTTATTACTGCACATTTCTAAGTAGTATAATACTATATAGTGCTGCATTAAAAAATAAAAAAAAGTTCAATAAGAAAAGTTGATTTGTGACCAATTAAATAAAATGGGATAATTTCCCGTGCCGCATGACAGCGTTTGGCATTCACCACTCTGTAGCATCAACTCTGAGCAAGACAGAATTTTAAAAGCTGCATCGCGTCTCACCCCAACTGCACAAGCGCCACCATGCCCTCCACTTTTAGGCTGCCGTGTAAAAGCACACAGAAATTAGGACTTTTCCCTGCCATTTGACTGGCAGACACTTCCTCCTCCAGCTCATCTGCGGCACCTGTGCCAACGTCATCAACCTCTGAGACAAAGTCACAATTCATAGTTAAAAAACACCATCAAGCTCCCATTTGGCACACTTAATAGATTAATAGAAGAGCTCCTGGCTTGGACTTAGAAATATTCTACTAACGGGCAGCTCTTCTTTTATTCTTTACTGCAGTCATTAATTAATCTTAATGTTTTGGTTCTTATAGACTGTGTACTATATTAGCACACCCATAAAATTATTTATAAATAAAAGATTGGAAAAGGACTGTTTGATATTCCAATGCACCGACTAAGAACAATGAAACCGCGAGTCCGTATCCCTGGAACAGTTAATGACAAAACACAGTCAAGAAACAGCTGGACAGAAACGTCAGGTGGGTGATTTGGAAGCTTTACATTATGATACTCAGAGAAAAAATGCATTAGCGAGGAATGTAATCTTGAAAGGTAACTATTCATGTAGAACATCAGGCGCACACACTCAGTCACCTTTGTTGACAGCAATAGGCAGAACCAGGTGTCTGGATATGACAGGAGGACTGGAGATGTCAGCGATTTCAATGAAGCCTATGATTTCCAGATCTGCAACAAATATAACACAAGGTTTATTTGCATCACAACATAAGTGATTTGTGACTTAATTTTCTAGTAAGAGTGGAAATTATTAATACTAATTCGTACAGTTTAGAACTTATAACAGTATAATTCATACAATGTAAACTTGTCCAACTGGTTGAAGTTCATTTGCAGAGTTGTAACATTGTTAAAAGTTACCAGTAGACAAGTCTTAACACTTTATAATCATACGGTGGCCTCCACTCACCCGTCCCGTTAAAAGAGACTGAACTGGGAAATAAAAAAAAAAAAAAACTACCGCCATACATCATACATAAGTGATTGATCTTAGCACACAAAGTGCGACATAAAGTGTGACACCTGGTGTTCTTAACAGGAAACACACTGTATACATCGGCGAAGTGTATGGAGTGCCACAAAGAGAAATAAAACAAGAAAGAAATAAAAGGAGTGTGTGGATATTTCTGAACTGTTAATCCCCCATTCATTGACTGGACATGTGCGACAGAGAGTCTTTGCTTTTACACCCACAGGTTCATATGAAGGGCGCCACAGTGGGGCAACTGGTTAGAGAGATGACCTCACAGTTCTGAGAACCGGGGTTCAAATCCCCGCCCCACTTGTGTGAAGCTCGTTATACTCGATATACCGTGTACCACATGGTGTACTGGTAGAGCTGGACACGGGCTACTACCTATCATTTTTGTCAAGTCGAAAGTCCCATTTATTCCTTTGTAATACGATAAAACAGACGCAGGAATTCAGATATTAGGCAAAAATCAAACTAATCTCAGAAGTGTAACCCTATTATGGACTCTCATGCTTTACAGAAGCAAAACTACCTGGATTGACAGTTCGAGGTAATGGTTCTACCTCCTCATCCACCACGATGGGCTCAGGTCGAGGGAACACCTGAACGTCTGCGGACAAGTTCCCACAGTGCAGGACAGCGTGGAAGGGACAGTAAGCCCTGTCAATTAATCTCCTGGAGGCATGCAAAAAAGAAAAAAAGAAAAAAAAAATGCAAAAACGTCTTTTTGCGAACATTATACCACATTAGTGCCGAATGCTTGCACAGACAAGAGTCGTACCCAAACATGGCCTGCACACCCTGCATGCACAGTGGCCCTTCAACAGTGAAAATCTGTCCGTCACCTCCACTGAGACAAAGAAGCTCTTCCCATTTGTCCACAGCACCTGTCATCTGCAACTGGAACACAACACCATAGGATATAGGATAAATGTACTGAATATTCATTTTATTCAAGTTCCGAGGACCTCGGTTCAAATCCCCCCTCACCTGTGTGGGGTTATCTCCACTCTGTGCCTACACGGGTTTTCTCTAAATATTCCAATTTCGTCCCATCCCTCCGTCCATTCTTTTAACCACTTATCCTCACTTGGGTCACTGACGAGTTGGAGCCTATCTCAGCTCACATGGGGCGAGAGGCTGGGTACACCGCGAATTAGTCACCAGCCAATCGCAGGGCAAATAGAAACATATACGCACTCACATTCATACCTGTGGCCAATATGGAGTCTTCAATTAACCTACCATGCATGTTTTTGGGACGTGGGAGGAAAGCGGCGTACCTGGAGAAAAGCCACGCAGTCACAGAGAGAACATGCAAACTCCACACAGGCAGGATTGGATTTGAACCCAAGTCCTCAAAACTGTGGGTTACCAGCTGGTCACCATGTCACCCCGGTGGTTTGAGAACGGCTGAGATTATGAGAATTTAGGTATGAAAACTGCTATAAGTAAATAAGTGAAAGAAATATGACTAACGTACCTCCTCTGAAGTGGCGACGCACATGATGAACATTTTGGTAGGGAAAGGGAAAGGCAGAGGGAACTTCTTGTCGTCCCCTCGGTACCTCAATGTTTGCAGGGAATGACGCAGGGAGCCTTTTCCAATCCCGAGAGATCCGTCGGTCACCAGCACCACCTTACGGAAGCAATGAGCAACAGCATATACACAAACCCCGTGGAGACGTCAAATGAACAGGTGGTCTGCCTTATTATTAAGGTATAATTTACCTGACAGGGACATGCGCTTCCCCACTCTTGCTGTACCACGCTACTGACACCATTCAAGGCTGATTCCACACACGTCTTGTCATAGTCTTCAAGGTTGCTGAGAGCATCCTGCGCAGGAAGTAGTATTAATAAGAGAGTTAGAGTACACACAACCATCCCCTTTCGTCCGGGACGTGATTGGGGTATACCTGTAAAGCGTTATAATCCCTGGTGAACGGCACCAACAGTTCCCAGAGGGACGAGAAGGCCATGAGTGCGGTGAACTCCAAGCGGTAGTTGGAGGCCATGTGCTCGAATAACATATTGAGCCCGTGAACGGCTAAGTTCTTCCTCTGGAACTCCTCATTACTGTCCTGCGACACCGGCCTAGTCATGGACAGTGACGCGTCCATTAACACTACAGTAGGCATGGTTTATTGCTATAGTGTGGATCACTCGGAGAGGAATGAGTGGGAAAACAACACGAGTACGAGTACAGACGTGACGCAAAGTTAGCTACGTAGTCGCTAGCATCGGTCTAACGGGAGCGCTCATCTTTTTAAAATGCTAAATATGCATTGTGGGAACTAGTAGTCATTAAGTGGGAATGTTGTGAGTAAACAATCCATCAAGTGGGATATGAACGAAACTGGACGCTTCGTACTGAGCAGTTGTCTTGGGTCTAAATTGCTAAATGCTAAGCCGAAGCTCGCGCCCGCCCCATCTTATGTCTTTTATGTTGACACGCGCACCCTATTTCCAGTCCGAGTGGGCAACAAAGAACGACACATTGTTCCCTATTAGTTATAAACGGTTTAAATAGAAAAGCCCACTTTGTGTTTCTCATTCACAACAATCATAGCACTGATGAGAAAAGTCTCAGTGATTTTAAAAGAATTCTAAGAGTATAACCTCATGTATGCACGTACAGTTGAAACCAGATGTTTAAATGTAGACTATATCAAAAGACAACAACATCCCCCCCACAGACAAGAAAAAAAAAACAATTGTTGAGAACATGTAAGATCACTAGAAGCATGACAATAAATTTACAAATAACACAGACACCTTCAATTAACTATTTTTTTTTACTGACAATAATCTCTTAAGTGAAAATTAATTGACACTCTGCTGTGTATATATAGTATTGTGTGTCATATATGCAATATTGTGTGTCACGCACCACATAAGCAGATCACTCAATTGTCTATAAAGAGTGCTGCAGCTCTTGAGTTGGGGGTGGGGATCATTGCCTTGTTCAACGACATCTCATCAGTAGTCAGGAATCAGACTAGCATCTCTTCAATGTGTAATTGTTCTATTTGTTTGTCTGTAGCGGGACTCAAAAGCCCAAGTCCTTACAAGAGAGAGACATTTCACACTCATGTTTACACTGTCACTCAGTAGGAAGTGACCCATCATTACCTGCACAGAAATGAAGATGGTGAACAGCTACACAATCTAGATTTACCAATTCTTCCCCTGGACAAAAATGTATTTTACAGAAAGGAGACATCTGCAGCTATTTTTCCTTCTCCTTAGTCTTTTCTCAAGACTGTATATCTCTTTGCCCACATCTCAGACAGGAGAGGATTTTGAAAAGGACACAACAAAGAGCACAAGGAACGCACCTTCCCCTGCAACATTAGAGCCCAGAGGCCTAACAACAGAACAGACCTATATGGAAATGATGACACTATCACCATCAACCGCAAATCAGCATCACATCAATGACTCCTTCACTTTTGAAGCCCCCATCATGCCCCATCCTCCTGGTGATGCTCCTCGGACCCAGGGAGGATACCCTGAAGATCTGTTTTCCATTAAGCAGTGCAGACGAGGCTGGGTTGTCCTGCACATCTGTGGTTTGGTCTACATGTTTTTGTTGCTTGCTGTTGTGTGTGATGAGTTCTTTGTTCCTACTCTGGACAGTTTGACATCTCTGACGACGTGGGAGGAGGTGCTTCCCAAACTCATGTGTGTTTCGGCACAGTCGTTGGCTTAGCAGTTTAAAATATTCTGTTTGTGACTGGACTCTGTGCCTCGTTGTCCGGGGAAGTTCTTTATTTGAGCAAGTAGCCTTTTTTTCCAGAGATATATCCTTCTACATAGTGGATCTCGTACTGTTCACCAACACTTTTGAAATGATTTCCAGGGAGGACATAAGAAAGGTATGCACTCCTTTGGGAAAATGTAATCACCCTATAAAGAGATTTGTTTTAACATCGTTTTATTTTCTTTTATTATTTTGTTAGAAAAATCCAAGTAGATCCCGTTCAGAGTTACAAGATAAAAGAAAGAATGAACTCAGTAAAAAACAAGATATGCAAGATGAGGAGCCTCTGTCTTTAAAATGGCCCAAAACCCGATGTGCACAAGCCAACTTACTCCTCCTGCTGCCCGTCATTGTCCCTCTGGCTCATTGTTCCCAATGTGCGCAAACAGGTTAGAAAAAAAAAAAAAAAACACACACACAAACGCACACACACTGACTAACCCTCAGCTCAATGGACAGGTGAGACTTTTTCAGGTGGGTCCTTTGCTGTTCCAATACTTTTGAGGGGAACATATACCACTGTTTGGCTACCTGAGTCTTTCTGCAAGTTTTTTGACAATCCACGCTCTTTGAAAGACTTAATGCTGCCAAAATAGATCTACATCAGTGAAATAAGTAAGTTATGAGAGAACACAGATATTGTGAAACACAAACTAGACAAGCTATAATGGGGGTTGGTGGGGGTGGGGGTCACGTACTCCCCCACATCACCCCCTGCCTCCCTTCGACCAGGCTGCTGAGGTTGGAATGTAATCACAAATGTGTGGTAAACTTTATCTAGATTTTGCGGGTATTTTATGGTTATTGAGTTAAGGTAACACAAAGAAAATGACCTCATTCATCTTTCCGCGGGAGATAATCGAAGATTTAATACTTGAGCTCTGTAGTCTTGGTATGTCAGGACTTAGATTTCCCTGCTAGATTAGATTTCCCCAACTCGTTGTAAAAAAGCAATTAAAAAGTACATTTTCCATTATATAGTCTCGAAGTAATTGTCAGTGTCAATTAAAACTGAGGATTTAGGAGGAACTCTTTTAACAGCTCCTTGTTTAATTTCAGCCGTGGCATTTTATGTCCCACCCACAGAGTTCCAGAAAATTCTTTGTGGTCACGCTCCTGAGTTCAATTCTGTGGATTTCAATCTTCTCCTATCTCATGGTGTGGTGGGCCCATCAGGTCAGCTTCTATATTTTATTTTATTTTTTGTATGATGCTTTTACATTGTAAATATTGTCCGCATTCAGAACCCCGTTTGTTGCCATAGGTGGGCGAGACCTTCCGCATCCCAGCAAAGGTTATGGGCCTGACCGTCCTTGCCGCAGGGACGTCCATCCCAGACATCATAAATAGCGTGGTCGTGGCCCGCAAAGGCCTCGGCGACATGGCCGTGTCCAGTTTAGTGGGCAGTAATATCTTGAACGTAACTATATGGTGAGCCTCTGCAGTCATCTTAAATGTCGTTCGCTTGTGGCGGATTGTTGACACGATTCCCTTCGTCCGTCTTTTAAAAGTCTGCCGCTGCCATTGCTCGTGTACTCGCTAATCCACAGTTTGGTTCACGTGGCAATTAACAGCGACAGGCTCACCTGCGCCATTGCGCTGCTCTCCCTCGTTCTCCTCTTCTTCATCATCTCCATAGTTTCCTGCAAATGGAGACTTTACAAGTTGTCGGGATTCATCTCGCTGCTGCTCTACGTCATCGAAAAATTCAGCAAATAGAGTCAGGTCCATGTTTTTGAGCTATAAACACCACCACAATGGATTTGAAATTCAAAGAGCAACATTTACAGTACTTTCACTGCAAACCTCCAACTTTTATTGGAAGGTATTTACATCTAAAATCAGTTGAACGGTGCGGGAATTGTTTGTAAACGTGCCTCCAACTATTGAAGTTACCAAAAGTAATGGTACACATTAACCACCATAAATCCAACGTTCACTTTTAATATTGGGCTACAAATCCTTTGCTGGCATTTACAGCTTGAAGTCAGGAATGCGTCAACTTCACCAGTTAGATTTTATCCTCGGCGATGCGCTGACAAGGCTCTGTTCCTTCGTTCTTTTTTTCTCCTCCTGTTTCTCCTCCTTTTTTTTCTTTTTTTTCAGTTTTGTTTTCTACAGAAATGTAATGCTGCCACATCCCAAAAAAAGGTCGCGTTTCACATTATAATGTGAAATGATTCACATTATAATGTGGTTAATTACACGTTATGTAAAACGAATCTACGTTATAACATGAAACGAATCACATTATAACGTGCAATTAACCACATTAAAATGTGAAACGATTCACATTATAATGTGAAACGCGACTTTTTTAAATTTTTGGTGTGGCAGCATTACCCTTCCGTAGCAATACGCTTCCGTAGTTTTCAGCAAGTGAAATTCATGCTCAATCAGATTCAGGTCAGGTGACTGGCTTGGCCACTGTGTTAAATTGCCAGCAGTGACATCATTAATAAATAGAAAGGGAACCAGTTCCATCGGCAGCCACATGCTGCCGCCATGACACCACCGACAGCATGCTTGGGAAAGTATTAAAAGTGAAAGTTGATTTTCGTTAGTTGCGGTTCCTTAAAAAGTGTGAGCCATGTATACAAACTGTTGTGATTCTAATGATCGTCCACCCAATTTGTAGCAGAATACCTCATTTTAAAGCATAAAGTTAGCAGTTTTAAGTACATGTTTCTTTTTTCATTAGAAATCCCTTGTGTTGGTGTTTAGAGTTAAATAGATGCGAATTGTGTTGATATCCCAATATTTGAAGACCTGCCTGTTGGATAAAGACACATGACAATCAATGACTTACTTGCTGATTATTAGCGCTTCCTAGAGGTCAAAAGGAAAATGTGGTATTTGAATACAGTACTTTCCAGACTATCCATCCATCCATCCATCCATCCAATTTTCTTAGCCACTTATCCTCACGAGGGTCATGGGGAATGCTGGAGCCTATCCCAGCTGTCATTGGGCAGGTGGCAGGGTACACCCTGAACTGGTTGCCAGCCAATCACAGGGCACATCGAGACAAACAGCTGCACTCACAATCACACCTACGGCCAATTTAGAGTGTCCAATTAAATGTCCCATGTTTTTGGGATGTGGGAGGAAACCGGAGTGCCCGGAGAAAACCCATGCAGGCATAGAGAGAACATGCAAACTCCACACAGGAGGGTCCGGGATCGAACCCGGGACCTCAGAACTGTGAGGCCAACGCTTTACCAGCTGAGTCATCGTGCCACCATTCCAGAAGAAAAAGAAAAGTTATTTGCAGCAAGTTTCATATTTGTGAATTGGATTATACTTTGCTTAGTACGTTATTTTTTAAAATATATTCTCGTATGCACAATAACTGCTGACAAATAATATTTTTTGCTAACATCTATATTGGAATATTATTATCATATACATATGTACTGTATTCAAAATAATCATTTTCTCATGATAGTCATATTGCCGGTTTTGTTTATATTTGCTGTTCGTATACACAATCACAGAATGTTATATTTTTCATTTCTTGTACATTTTAAGACTGTATTTTGTATTCAAAATTTGACTTCAAGAGTTGTAATAATGAATATATTTTTTGACACTTGTATTCAAGTGCAGTTTCAGTGCCAAAATGGAGGTTGGCATGAAATCATTTTTTTCAATTTAAAGACAGGTGCCTGTTGAAATAATACAAAATTCAATATGCCTTCCAACATAGGGGCCTAAATACACAATACAAAGATGAATCATGTTTCTGCTTCGTGGATAAATTATACGATCAATGGTATTTACATGCAACAATATTTTGCATTTCCCCCCAAATAAATGCCACGATGTATTTGCCATGAAAGTGAATGTATTAGTGAGGTGGGCCGCAATGAAGTGAGAGTGAGACAGTACGGTATAGCTAATCCTCTTAAAGCCTGCAGGTATTAGCTATTATGCTGATCCATTGTGAAGATGTGTCCTGCGTCCTACATAAACCGTTGGCTAGCTCGCTTGTGTGCGCGTGCGTGTGTTTCCCTGTGTGTGTAGCATGCCGTTTAACCAGCTCAGCTTCAGTCTGTCAGACGTTTCTGCATTCGCTGACCCGCAAAATTTTGGTAAGTTTGCACCTGTAATTAAAATGCAATGTTGTGGTTTTATCTTTCTGAGCTGGTCAAGTATTTAGATTTTCTGTCATTTCCTTGGTTCTGTGTTGCTGATCGGACCCTTGGTTTGCACTCAAAACAATTTTTGGTTGAGTTCTTGTAAGCAGTTATGAGAGTAAACATGTTTAAAGATTCGAGACAAACGGGCCCTGACTGTCATGTTGACGGCGAATCCGCAAAATAATCATCAGACTTTAAACACCGTGTGCCGACCAAATTGGATGGTCATTTATCTAGAATACGTGCTTATGATTAGGGCTCATTTTGGTAAATTCTAGAGTCAAACATTTGTCTAAGGAACTGACCCAAAATAACTGCTTCAAATCCAAAATGGACCTGTTCAATTTCAGGCTTGGGTCTTTGAGTTGTCATGCATACAGAGACTCCAATACTGTGTTGAAACTGATGTTGGGGTTATCCCCCCCTTTCCAGGGGTTGCCACTATGTGTTTTTATGAGTCATTTTCATCCATCCATTTTCTTCACTGCTTATTCTCACGAGGGTCGCAGGGCATAATGGAGCCTATCCCAGCTGTCAACGGGCAGGAGTTGAGGTACACCCTGAACTGGTTGCCAGCCAATCGCAGGGCACATCCAGACAAACAGCCACACTCACAATGACACCTAGGGGCAATTTAGAGTGTCCAATTAATGTTGCATGTTTTTGGAATGTGCGAGGAAACGGGAGTGGCCGGAGGAAACCCACGCAGGCATGGGGAGAACATGTAAACTCCACACAGGCGGGTGTGGGATTGAACCCGGCACCTCAGAACTGTGAGGCCAACGCTTTACCAGCTGATCCACCGTGCCGCCCGCATCATATTCAGGAATCATAAAATATTGTACATCGATTTTCACCTGGATATATGCATTTGGAAAAAAATTTGTGATTTCGGACATATTGAGATGGCCCAAAATGTGATTTGTTTTTCAGGGCCTTCTCCCGTCTGGTGATCTGACCAGAAAAATGATGATGATTATTTTTTTTTTTTGTACTTTAGGTGGTCCTGTGAAGTGAAATGAAAGAGGCCAAGGAAGTGTGGGATCCTGTAATCCCCAGTAATTTTCAGGGGGGACCTGACTGTCCGGCCGTCCCTTAATCCATCTTAATTTATCACAGGTCACCGCATCTGTGCTTTTTCGGGACTATGTATTGCATTAGAAGGAAGCGACTGCAGTTGAGGCGAGTCTTATTTCTGCTGGCCGGAGTCTTCATCTGCATCGCGTACCAGCTGACCCTCAGCGCCGGACGCTACGAGACGTCGCCTTCGCCCCAGATCGGAGACGCTTTCACGGAGGGCTCGGCCGGATGGGTGGAGGATGTTACGGCAGAGAGTCGAGAGAAGCCGAGAAACCAGGCGACCCCAGTGACCCCCTCCAATTCGACTGCAGACGATAACTCTGCCAGTAAAACTCCACCGCCAGCCACCACCAACCGGACTGTCGTGCATTGTATTTATGTGCACCCTGATCCTAAGCATGAGGCCCCCACTTCATCCCCTCCCAGCGATGCTCCTCACGCCAAGGGCGAGTACCCCGAAGATATATTTTCAGTGGAGGAGCGCAGACGAGGCTGGGTGGTCTTGCACATCTTTGGCATGATGTACATGTTCGTGTCGCTTGCGATTGTGTGTGATGAATTCTTTGTGCCCGCCCTGGGGGTCATCATAGACAAGTTAGAGATATCCGACGACGTGGCGGGAGCTACTTTCATGGCGGCGGGGGGATCTGCCCCTGAACTTTTCACCTCCTTAATCGGGGTCTTCATAGCCCACAGCAACGTGGGTATCGGGACTATTGTGGGCTCTGCCGTTTTCAACATTCTCTTTGTGATCGGGATGTGCGCTTTGTTTTCCCGGGAGGTTCTTCACCTCACCTGGTGGCCTCTCTTCAGAGATGTTTCCTTCTATATAGTGGACCTCATTCTGCTCATCCTCTTCTTCCTGGACAATGTCATCATGTGGTGGGAGAGTATGACCCTGGTGGCCAGCTACACTGTGTACGTCGTCTTCATGAAGTTTAACGCCCAAATAGAACACGTGTTCAAGACGCAGCTTTACAAACACAAGAGCATTGTCCAAATTATTACTGATGAGGAGCCTGAAGTGGTGAGTACGGTACCGATGTTTTGCAGAAAAATTCACCTTTTCAAAACAAAACATACAAGGACGTTAAATACTGGTAGTTAGATTTACGCAGGAAGGCCTGAGCTGAAGTTCAAACCAGAGCTTTAGAACTCTGAACCAGACGTGTTAACCACAAGGTCACTGTCCCTACTTTAATATTTCGGACACACTATTAATCTGTCCATTCTCTCCAGAACCACTCCTTCATATTGGTTCATCGCCGGTCTGGAGCCTGTCCCAGCTAATTTATGGGGAGACACCCGAGACTGGTCGCCAGCCACTAGGACACACATAAAAACAGCTCATACTTACATTCACATCTATTGCCAATTTCAAATTTTCAATCAACCTTACATACATATTTTGGATTGTGGGAGCAACCTCGTGCAAGAGAAAGTCCACATCAGGCTTTGCACCGAGTTTCAAACTCAAGACTTATTGACTGTGATCCTTACACGCCATCACTAAACATTGTGCAGCACCAGATAAAGAAAACATTTGAATCCCTGCACTGATGCAATCCATAATTTTTTATATTCTGTCAGTATAATGCCTCAATATCTTTGTCCACCCAGTTTCCCGCTAATTCTTTCGCCCAACCGTGATTTTTGGCTCATCGAGTTCAATCCTTGAAAGGGATCACGCTTACGGACACATTTATGCATGCGTCAAAAGAGCCAAGCTCCACTTTGAAAGGCCTCAAAGCGCAGATGAGCCATGGCGGTGACATAATAGCTCAAGGGGCTGTAGCGGAGCTGCACAGTGAACGGCATCAGCATAAAGTGCGTTTACTCTCTTGTGGAAAATGTATGTGGCAAAATGGAGAGGAGGATACTGTACACATCATTCTCACATCATCTGGAACAATTCTCTTCATTGCCCCTAATATTTCAACCCCCTTATACTGTATATTCGTGTGATATTTACAGCACAGTATACAAGTCGCCTTCTCGAAATACATTAAAAAAAAAACAGAACTTTGTTCACACAGACCAAGGTCAATGGGGACGGTCAAGATAACGCCCCTCCTACTCCAGACGACAGGAATCTGTTAAAGGTAAAAGCTAAAGCATCATACTTGACCAGTTTGAATAATTTCAGTGTATGTTTATCCATTGACCATCCAACCATCCTGTTCATTTATTTGGTGCTACCATGGCAACAGCAAATCTCTCGCACCTGCAAATAATGTATTTTGCCTGCATTTCATCATTAGTTTTGTTTGGGCCTAGTTGAAGCCGTCCCTTCAACGCGGTGGGAGCTCAGCATCTTTGCACAACAGCACCATGCGGAACACCATTTTCCAACTCATGATCCACACATTGGACCCCCTGGGAGAAGGTGGGTCTACATACCTGCATCACAGCTCACATCAACGGGTCAATGGAACTATTAAGTGCCTTTGGCGTCCTCTTTAGAATCATTCATTTTGCATGAAATTGTGGCAGACTCACGAAACCTATTAAAAGTGACCAAACAATTGCACACATAAAGTTCCAGTACAATGACGAGTCTCTTGCGAACTACCCATTTGCTTATTGAATATTAACATTTTCCAAAACTGTCCACCCTGTCAGCAAGCTCACGTTATCCGATGTTTGCTTGTGCATTGTATTCGCTTCATACATTATGTGGGGGACATTGATTCATGAGTGATAACTGTGTGCTTAGCAAGTCACTACAGGGAGATGTTTCTGTGTGCTGCTGTGAATGCTTGCAGGGAAATTCAAGGACAAGGCTGAGAGTCTGAATAATGTAGTAAGACGAAAGGCTGAAGGTGAAATTGCAGCAAAGCGTGAAGGTAACACTAAGGCAAAAGGTCATGTCACAAAATGATTTATCTGTGTTTGACAGGATTTGTTTCACAATGGAATTCCTGATTGTGCTTTGCGACTGCCCTTGCACAAACTGAAAAGCTGTTCCTAATATTTTGGTAATCTCATTTACAAAATATTTGAAACAGTTGTCAGTAATATCTCGTGTGTCTCTTTGTACGTACTATACTGTCCCCAGGTTGGCAAGGTACACACACCACCAGAAGGAGCAGGACCATGATCATTGAACTGAATCCAAATACATTTGAATGTGGCGAAAACTGCTAAATGCTTTACATTCTATCTGATTGTGTTATTACTGTAAGGTTTTATAAAGTACAATATTATAGAGGTCTATTTTTCTTCATGAAACCACTACAGAAATGTTTTTTTGTGGGGGTGCTGGAACACATTTATGGCATTAACATTCATTTCAATTGGGAGAGATGATTTGAGTACTTTAAGTGACGACGATTGTCACTGAACAACTAAACCTTATAGCACAAATGTACATAGGTAACAAAACACGAGACTAACAAAATCTATTTAAAACCAAGATGACCAATACACAGATCACGAGATCATCCAGGATGAGATGATAAAACATAAAAACTAACACACCGCCTCTCACTCACAGCTGCGAAACAGAAACGTGTGTTTGCTTTGTTAGACGCAGAAGGTGGGCAGGACCAGACTGAAGAGGACGAAGCTGGCCCAAGTGAGAAGAAAGAGGAGGCACCAGAGGATGAGAAGGTACACTCCACCGAGCACGTCAAAAAGACCCGAAGTCAGTCTTTGATACCTTTCTACGTAAGGCCAATGTGCAGCATGCAGCATGCTCCCCACTTCATACTTTTGTCCATTATACGTCTTCTTACAACACCGCAGGAAGACCGGCCTGCGGGGGGAGACGGCTCAGACAAGTCAGGCAGCGATGACGACGACACTGACGAAGATGACAGCGATGAAGATGACAGCGATGAAGACGACAGTGATGAAGACTCCGGCGAGGAAGAGGAGGAGAATGAGGAGGAGCCGCTTTCTCTCGAGTGGCCTGACACCCAACGCAAACAAGTCACTTACCTCTTCCTGCTGCCCATTGTCTTCCCTCTGTGGCTCACCGTCCCTGACGTCCGCAAACAGGCAATGACACATTCAAAGACTGGAATACTCAATAAAATATGATTGTGTACTGTACATGACTCACTACTTCTTTGTCCGACAGAATTCCAGGAAATTTTTCGTGGTCACCTTCCTGGGCTCCATTCTGTGGATCGCTATCTTCTCTTACCTCATGGTGTGGTGGGCCCATCAGGTCAGCTAAACACACCAAACACTTGATTAGCTACACCACAACATGGTGCTGGTGTCCATCTATACATCCATTTTCTTTAGCGCCTGTCCTTTTTAGGTTTACAGGTGAGCTGGAACCTATCCCACCTGTTTTTAGGCGAGAGGCAGCGTAACCCCTCTGGAGTGGTTGCTGGTCGGCCACAGTGAACATAGTCCAATTGCCTCAGTTCAAATTCTGCAGCTTGCCATAACTTGGATGACCGAAAAATCTACTCTCACATAAAAAAATACTATTTTTCATTGATGATATGACAGCAAGATAAAAATGACGGGCTACTCGGCTACTTGTAGCCAGAAAGTGAAGCGTTGAGAATATCTGTCCTTGAAAAGTACCATCAGTAAATGGGGTGACCGATGATTGCGAATAGCCTCTAAAAATATCCATACGTTACTCCTTATTTATTATCCTGTCCTTGCAGCAGTCTTCTTCCTGGATAATCGCACCATGTTTTTGTGGTCAAGTAAAAAAATAAATACAGTCCAGTGTATTGTAAGTCAAGCCTCACAACTTGATACAGGACTGCAATTTTACTCTGAGAAGGGTCCCCATTGGCCAGGTTGCTTGGTGTGCGGTGGAGGGTTTCTTTTATGATTATATTAAGTACAATGTAGCGACTAAGTAATGTCAAAGGGGACATGAGGTACATAATATTTGACCTCTAATCTTGTAATGGACCTCATTAGATATACATGATTTTACACGGTGTAAGTGAATCCGCTCAGCAATACTTGGGATTGGTCTGTGCAGGTTGGCGAGACCATCGGTATCTCTGAGGAGATTATGGGCCTGACTATTCTAGCTGCGGGGACATCCATCCCGGATCTCATCACCAGCGTGATCGTCGCACGTAAAGGACTTGGCGACATGGCCGTGTCCAGCTCCGTAGGCAGCAATATCTTTGATATCACTGTCGGGTGAGTTTTAACTGTTGTATTTTTTTTTCACAAGAAAATGACACTCAACAGTGTTGTACTGTGTGAAAATACACTGAAATTATATTTATGCTAAAAATACACCTGCAAACACAAAATTATAGCACAAAACATGTATTGGCCTTCTGGATTCTTCGGTGCTGCCTATACTCGTTAGGCAAATTGTCTTAATGGTGTGTTAACCCCACCAAGTGACATTGAAAGAAATGAGAGTGAATTGATAGTGATCACATTTTGTGAAGTTTGCTTCTGCCATCTTGCGGTGTGGGTTTACAGCCCACTCAACTCGAATCTGCTTGTATCACCCATAAAACCCATAAGGCAAGGCACTCGTATCTCAAGACACAGCTGCATTGTACTACCCCCTGGTGGCCAAGGTGAATACAGCAGGAGTGCAGTCCAGGCATGGAACAAATTAATGACATTTCAGTTCAATTGGGTCGGGTTTAATTTTTCGAGGCAGCACATTGCAGGAGGTAAGAGGGGCCCTGGTTTGCACCCCCACCCGAGCACGTCATCAGTATGTCCCACATGTCCCACATTACCTATGAATGAAATTGCTTGTTTAGTGGTGGTTGGAAGGACTGCAGGCACAGAATGGCAGCCACCCTTCTGTTACACTGAGGAGTCAACAAAACATTTATGAAAACACATAAGGAAAAAAAAAAGGTGAAATATTACTCTATATTTTGAGTTCAATTTCTGTTTGACCCTGTTTTGTATCCTTGTCCATACTTGAGAAAACCTGTCCCCTTTCGTGATTGGTTGTCTCCATGTAAAAGACCCACTTGTGAGCACACCAGTTATATTGAGTCAGCAGTGTGGGGGGGGGGGGGGGTGTTAAGCTGAGATGTGAGCTTGTGACGTAGTTAACCTCAAGAAATTCAAATGACCTGATTTCAGGGCTCTCGGCAGTCACTCAGGAATGCTTGCATGGTCCCTTTAACATCTTTTTCTTGGTGTGTGTTGAAAGCTTGCCGCTGCCATGGCTCATGTACTCGTTCATCCACGGCATGGTTCCTGTGGCCGTCAGCAGCAATGGGCTGTTCTGCGCCATCGTTCTGCTCTTCCTCATGCTCCTCTTTGTCATTATCTCCATCGCGTCGTACAAGTGGAAGATGAACAAGGCCCTGGGCTTCACCATGTTCCTTCTCTACTTCATCTTCCTGGTTCTCAGCGTCATGCTGGAGGACCGCATCATCGTCTGCCCAGTCTCCATCTGAAGGTCACGTTCGCTCTACTTGGGACTCCAGCGTGCACTTCCTGAGTATGTCGCACATACTGAACATTTTGGGTGTATGCAGGATGGGCTTGGAGCTGT
This sequence comes from Syngnathoides biaculeatus, assembly GCF_019802595.1. NCBI lineage: Eukaryota > Metazoa > Chordata > Actinopteri > Syngnathiformes > Syngnathidae > Syngnathoides > Syngnathoides biaculeatus. Next base: position 33,315,495 of record NC_084645.1, read on the forward strand.
GCGACATATACAGCCATAGCAACTGTCTGCATTGATTTTGATACTAAATTGAGCCCCCCCCCTTCCCATTGCATAAAAAGATGAAAACTACTGTCTTGTATCACAGCAAGCAGTAGAGCAGCACATGGAGCTTATAATACATTTACAAAAATCTAAATGATAAGTGTATAGTTTGGATGATGTTACGGTTTGTCAATGTGAATGTACTGCAATAGTCATCAGCATTCAGGATCACCCCACACTTCAGTATGTTATGAAAAGCTTTTCAATAAGAGGATTTCAGTTATAACAGGTGTTTCAGTAAAACTGGAAGGATTCCAGTTTTCAACCTGCAATGGGCCCCCCACGAGAGGCCATCGGAGACATATTGTCATTCAGTATTACCTGTCAGGCACACCACTAAAATGTTCTCACACTCAACTATTCAGGATTGGCCCTACATGACTCAAGTGCTCAGTCCCACAACTGAGACGTGTATTTTAGTGTCCTGCACGAGAACATTTGCATAATAGTAGTAGTAGTAGTAGTCTGGATATTATATGAGAGCATTTCAGTATGATGCGTGAGAGGATTTCAATAAAACAGGAAGGCCTCACTAACATCTCCCAGCAAAAAAAACCTCACCCAAGTAGTACTGTTACCATTTGAGGAGTCACGCGTCTGTGTATACAGTATATAACTAGCGTAATTTCTGGCCTACAAGACTTTTTTCACACGCTTTCAACCCTGCGGTTTATGCGGTGCTGGCGTTAGCACGGCGCTAGCATTAGCGCACCAGGTTATAAGCCTCGCTAGCGTTAAACTCTTTCTGTGTACTGAGGCTTATAACCAAGTGAACTCTGTAGGGCGGGAATTACTGTATATAGTATATACTATTGTGTATACCGGTTTGTGTGTGTTTTTAGTTGTGTGTGAGGTAATCCTAATTTATGTTTCTAACTGCCCCTTGCAAAAAAAATTAACCGTTTTAAAATTGTAGACCATTTTGCTGTCACAGTTTAAAATTTCATGGAAAGCAGCTATTTTAACAAAGAATATGATATTTCCAATGTGTTTTTGTTGAGAAATATACACAAATGATAGACTCACTTTTTTGTACGTAGTTTTATATAAATTAGTGTCCGTCTTACAAATGGTGAATAACAAACATACAGTAGCCTCGACACAAGATTTAGACATCGAGTGGTGAGTTTTATTGTGACCGTAGAAGGCTAACGGACACAAAAAAAGGACTGATTCAAAGCAGGGACAGAGGATCAGTGTGAGCAAAAGGGCGTCACGGTACAAAAAAAAGTTTGTCACCATGACTCAAGTTAGTGATGGGGTGTCGGGGCAGGCCACAGCTGTTGTTTCAAACCTAAAACCTTGCACAGGAAAATCTTCAAAATATCATTACATCACTTTTGAAATGAAACAGTTCAGTTTTATTATGAAATGAAATCTATAAAATACATCAATTTCTGGTACATTTTTTTCGCCTCTATTTATTGTGACAATATCAACAACAACAACAAAAAAAGATGTACCGGTAATTAATTCAACTGAAATATTCATTTTTTTTCCAGTTATCACATACTTTGATTGTACTGTACTAAGGGAATGTATCCTTTGTGGTCCCACACAACACAACCTTACACAATAAATCACACTTTAAAAAATGTATTGCTTTAAAAATTGTAAATAAATCATATTATAATTTCCCTTGTGGGTTGTTTTGGTACATTATAGGAAAAAAATATTCACAAATCAACATTGTGCATATAAATGAATTTAGTGCTCCCTTTTATTTAGAAATTATTATTTTTTTTTAAATTACCACCATCACATTGTAGTTTAGTGTCTTAAGGTATAAAGTGTGTAGACGGTGAGGAGGAGGAGGAATGTATTTGCTTTTGGTAAAGCTGTATGTGTTAAGTGTAAAAACACGACATTTTCTTTAGTGCCCAGTCGAAAACCATCAAATCTTTGGCTGGTGGGCCAACGCAGAGCTTGTCAAAGTGCTTAAAAAAAATACGACTTGTCTGAAAGCAGTTTGGTCTTGACACTTAACAACAGTCTCAACACAGGCCACCAGGACCTCAGAGTCAATGTGAGAATACAGTACATATATGTTCCTTGACATACTAGTAAAACACAGTCATAAAAAAAGTCTATAATGACTGTACAAACAAGTATATATAGTCAAAATAGAGGAATTTCCTCAAGACTCACTGCTCCGCACGTCCCAGCGCTGAACAGTGAAGAGATGTCATCATGGCAGTTGCTTTTACAGAAGAGTCATATTCCCATTGTGCTTAAGAAGAGCTCAGGTGAGCTGGTCCTGAGTCTAATGTCCAAACACGCACGTGCACAGCCACACACACGCACTCACACAAGCAAAGCAGTACCTGCATCTGTGTGTGAGTGAGTGTGTGTGAGACATCTTGTTCACAGACTAGGCTCCCCAAAAGTCTTCCTGCACTCCATGACCCCAGCTCCAGGTGGGCGGTCGCAGTTGTGCGTCAGTTTGACCTGACTGGGGGTGAGGCGATCGTAGGCCAGCTTGTACTCACGGTCAAATGCACCTGCAATGACACGAAGAGTGAGCTAAAATGGGGACGGAATCCATCGCTCCCAACGTTAGTCCAGTTGATTCAGTTTCAAATGGTTTGTGGTCTAAAGAAGAACAACTTGACGGAAGTTAATTTACAGCAATGCGACAGAAACACCAGACATATACTTGATTTAAAAAAAAAAAAAACGTGTCTTATGTGTCATGATGTCACAAAGTGTTTAAATGATTTAATTCTCAGGAATGTACAGTGAAGAAAATAAGTATTTGAACACTCTGCTATATTGCAAGTTCTCCCACTTAGAAATCATGGAGGGGTCTGAAATTTTCATCGTAGGTGCATCTCCACTGTGACAGAGATAATCTAAAAATAAAAATCCAGAAATCACAATGTATGATTTTTAAACGATTTATTTGTGTGATACAGCTGCAAATAAGTATTTGAACACCTGTCTATCAGCCAGAATTCTGACCCTCAAAGACCTGTTAGTCCGTCTTTAAAAGTCCACCTCCACTCCGTGTATTATCCTTAATCAGATGCACCTCTGTGAGGTCGCTAGCTGCATAAAGACACCCGCCCACACCATACAATCAGGAAGACTCAAACTTGTAACATGGCCAAGACCAAAGAGCTGTCCAAGGACACCAGAGAAAAATATTACAACTCCACACGGGTTGAAAGGACTACGGAGAAATTGCCAAGCAGTTCGGTGAAAAAAGGTCCACTTGTTGGGGCAATTATTAGAAAATGGAAAAACTAAACATGATGGCCAATCTCAATTGGAGTGGAGCCCCGTTCAAGATATCACCTTGTAGGGTCTCAATGATCCTTTGAAAGCTGATGAATCAGCCCAGGACTACACGACAGGACTTGGTCAATGACCTGAGACCACCGTTTCCATCATGGTATGAAATCACGTATGGCGCGGAAGGTTACCATGCTTAAGTTTGCCAATGACCATTTGAATGATTCAGAGGAGTCATGGGAGAAGGTTTTGTGGTCAGATGAGACCAAAATGGCACTTTTTGGCCATAATTCCACGAACTGTGTTTGGAAGAAGACGAATGATGAGTTCCATCCCAAGAACACCATCCCTACTGTGAAGCATGGGGGTGGTAGCATCATGCTTTGGGGGTGTTTTCTGCACATGGGACAGGACGACTGCACTGTATTAAGGAGAGGATGACCGCGGGCAATTGTGAGATTTTGGGGTACAACCTCTTTCCCTCAGTCAGAATATTGAAGATGGGTCGTGGCTGGGTCTTTCAACATGACAATGACCCGAAGCACAAAGCCAGGAAAACCAAGGGGTGGCTCCGTAAGAACCACATTAAGGTTCTCCAGACCTAAACCCAATAGAAAATCTTTGGAGGTAGCTGGAACTCCGTGTATCTCAGCGGCAGCCCAGAAACCTGTCGGATCTAGAGAAGATCTGTGTGGAGGAGTGGGCCAAAATCCCTCCTGCAGTGTGTGCAAACCTGGTGAACAACTACAGGAAACGTTTGACCTCTGTAATTGCAAACCAAGGCTACTGTACCAAATATTAACATTGGTTTTCTCAGGTGTTCAAATAACAATTTGCAGCTGTATCACACAAATAAATCATTAAAAAAAAATCATATACGTTGTGATTTCTGGATGTTTCTTTTTAGATTCTCTCTCTCACAGTGGACATGCACTTACGATGAAAATTTCAGAGCCCTCCACCAATTCCAAGAGGGAGAACTTACAATATAGCAGGGTGTTCAAATACTTATTTTCTTCACTGTATCAGTATGCCATAAAGTTGTATTAACAAACACGTACGCTGTTAGATAAAAATTGAGTGGAGAGGACTTTGGAAAGGAGAGAGAAAGAAATTGCAGTTTCAAACTCACTGATATTGATGTTGTTCTTCCCCAAAGACACCAGAGTGAGGAATAATAGATCCCTGTATAAGCTCCTGTAAGGGACACGCAAAAATAATACTTGATACTTTCCAGTGGCGCAGTCTTTCTCCATATGGTTCTAAAATGAATCTGCCAGTGCTCACCTTTGTCTTTTAAAACCCAGCTCCGGCCCCAGCAGCTGGATGATTTGGCTCATGGGCTGATAGATGTCACTCTTCTTGATGCTCCTCACCAAACTCTGAAGGAGCTCCACAGTGAAGAGCTGGCCCTCCTCGCACAGGCCTGAGCGAACCAGAAAGTTGGCACCTGGAACAAAACCCAGATCAAATTTATCCTAATTAAAGTCTCGTTTAGTAACGCTGCATCAACGGAGTCCAAATTAAATTATGTACAACTGTGCTATTACTTTACTTGCAAGCATCGCCCACGGAATCTCAGACTAATTGCATCTTTTGAAATACGGTAAATGAAAACAGATTGGCTTCATAACTTACAATGTGTGTTCCAGAGGACGTAACACGGGTGGACTTTGTCTTGGTGCAACTTGAGGTTGTCCCACATAATCCTCACCAGCACTTGCTTGCTGTCCTCAGAGGAAACGGCAGAAAGCGTCTGCAGGTGTGATGAAAAGTACTCAGTACAGCATGCTGGAATGATTATGACGATACATTTTTTTTAAAATAGTGATAGCAAATAGTGACCTGATCACCACGGCAACAGTGTTGGGACGCCAGGATAAGACCTGGCAGGTGGCTCGGAAGCTCCAGCCTTCTAAAGAACCACACAAGGTTCCAGAAGACAATTGGGTGCTGGTCCACAACCCCAGGGGAATAGATGGCCTGGTCACCTTCGTTCACCAGCAGGCTCTCCAGTTCCTTCCAAAGAACCAGAGGGCTCAGGTACGGCACTGTCACCGGCGCAGACATCTCGCCATTCCTTGGGGTAGTGTAATCTGCTTGAGACATTTGGGCTTCGGGGTTGCGTGACGCAGATGTGTCCTCCTTGCTAACAGGAATAGACTCCTGGGGAGATCTGAGAGTAGACACAGTGGATCAGATTAAAGAGGCCACGGGGATAAAGGAATTTGTGCGTGTGCTTGTTTGAATTAAAGAACTTGCCTGCTGGGAGGCCTCACATCTTTGAGCTCCACGTTGAGGAATGGCAGGAAGGCCGAGCCGCAGAAGGGACATGTGCTGTTGAGGTTGGAGTCGTTGGCAGTCCAGCCGGCCATGATCTCCTCGTCGTACACCAGAGAGTCACACGTCTTGCAAAGTGAGCAGCTTGACATCATCACCTGCATCCGAATGCAAACGGACCGGGCGTGAAACCATTTGGCAAGATGCAATATTATTAGTGATATCAATATCAGTGAATGAATGAATTCACCTCTATGGTATAAGCCGGAGAAGGCCTGAAGCGGTTTACGTCAGGGGAGGAATCTGGAGTGTGAGGATTTCGAGAAGGAACTGTCAAACCACCTGGAAATAGTATATACACAAGTTAGATGGAGCCTAACAAAGCTTATACAACAAACATGGATTACACAGTCCAAAAGTGAAAATGTTGACAAATGCCTTCATAGTTGGTAAATAGACTGCAATTTCTAGCGCTTTATCTCCAGAGCAGTGCTTTACAAAGCTTGGCATTCACCCATTCACAAGGCGCTGCAGGGGCCAATGGGGAAAAAACAGGGTTCAGTGTCTTGCCCAAGGACACTTCCACAGAGTCAGATGGAGCCAATCCTATCTGCTAACTGAGCCGCAGGCGCAATTATTGTTATGCGCAATATAATTGACAATGCCTGGAGGTATGCATTGAATTGATTAAAGTATGCTAATTAATGAAGGAGAGAACTGTGCTATATTACACTAAGATGACGATTCTACAACATTTTGAAGTCAAATGACACAAATAAATGTTAAATGAATACACCTCTGAAAGTATCCATTAAATGTAAGCATGTGATCCTAATGTGTATACAGTGTATATGCGTGTGTGTTACTTAGAGCAGCACACAATGCTTACTCATATTTGCTGGCCTAATTTCCGACAAAAACACTAGCAGGGTCACTTTAACACAAAACTGAGGGGATCAATCATACAGACTGCTTGAAGAAAGTGAAACAAACCAGAGAATGAATTGTGCCGGAAGACCCTGTCAGGGGAGCTGGGACTGCTCAGGTGGCTGTGGCCCGCGACGGGGCTCCTCCTGAGTCGGGCTATGCCGCCGTGCTGCGGGGAAATGAACCCGTCTGCGTCCAGACAGGAGTCAATATCCAGGAGCGAGGAGCAGTCGGCATCGCCCGAGGTGAGCGAGGACACGCTGATTCGATCACAATTTGAGTCCTGCCGGCGTGGTGAAAGAAACGCGTGGTTAGGGTGGTTTATCAGTGAAACTTAGGAGTGATAAGCATGGCGGCCCCGCTGACCTGTGTTAATGAGGTTTGAGAGGACAGGCGGGAGTAGAGGCGGCTGGCCTTCTCAGCGACACCCTTCCCCGCTAAGAGAACGCTGCTCTTGAAGCTGTCCAGGCTGGGTGTGAAGAGAGAATCCATGGAGAAGGAAGAGGTGGATGCAGTGGGGGATGAGGGTAACACCAACGAAGAAGGCCTGTCCCTGCCTTTGTTACAAACACCGAGAGGGAGAGATGGCGACGTCTTGAGCCGCTGTCTTGATTTGGCAGGTAACGGGAGTTGGGTGTTGGAGCGGAGCAGCGTGTGGGGTCGGGTGACCTGCGAGGAGGGGCTTGATTGGTTCTGAACATCTGCGTTGAGCTTGCAGCTCCTCAGCGGGCTGCTGCTGTGTTTCATGTACGTCTCGATCTCCTCGGCCAGCTCACGACGGGCAGTGGGCGTGGTTTCGCCACCTTGGCAGCGTTCTTCCGCCGTGGTCATGATTGACAGCGGATCAAACCCTGCCTCAATATCAGATCGACCCACTGTCCCACTGCTGCAGCTCACACTCCTTTTGGTCAGGTTCTGTTCCAGGTGAGGTTCTGTCTCCTCTTCCAACCCGCTCAGTTTGTCACCAGCAAGGTGCTGCTGCTTGTTGTAGTTGAGCTGAGAGACGGTGAGCTTCGGACCTCCACAGCCGGCCGACAAGTCCAGAGTCTTTGGCCGCTCTGTTTGGGTCAAACGTCCACACAGCATGGTGTCACTGAATGACGGACTGGAATCCAGGTTGTCAGCATTGGCTGTAACAAAACCACAAGTTATTAACTTGGGCTGAGGAAAAAGATACAATAACTCAGCTAAGTCAACCTTAAAAATGGGTTGACACAAACAAACAATTCTCGCCTGGAACCTCCACTGGGAGCCTCTCCCCAAACAAATACAAAAATAAATAAGGTTGGTGTCATCAGAACTCATGTTTCACACGGACGTTTATTGAAGACGGACGGAAGTGTTGGGCCAATAATAGCTTGCCAAATAAAAAAAAATGGAAGTGGTTTTTAAGACACTCTTAGATGTATTATGTACAAACAACGTGATAAGCAAGAATGAGCTGAATGGTGGTTTGTGTTTTTTTTTCCCCACCTAAAATGGTAATCGCTAAGGAACTGGAATTATATTTTGCGGTCTCAATTTCTCTAGATAACATTTATATCAACACTCAGTCCCAACATATCCAGATTAAGCATTGCAGTCATCCCATAATACACGTTAGAAGAGTAAAATTGTATATTGTTCCATTATCTGAGAAAATATCAATAGGAATATTGATCCTAAAAAGATTGGATTGTGACAGTGATACTAGTGACAGCTTAATATGATGAACTGTATGATAAGTTGATGACGGTCAACCCCTGTTTTCACTTTCAAACCCCAAACGCAATACATTAAAAAAATGTTTTGATATGATTGATATGTCTGGGCTTCACAGTTCTCGAATTAAAAAAAATAAAACAGCTGAACATTTGTTATACCTGATGCAAGAGTATTGCATTAAAAGAATGGCTAAAAAAAAAGTGATCCAGTTAATGCGTTTACAGTATTATGAATCACTTTGGCTACTAGTATCAAAACCGATGAGTGAAGTGAGGAATTTAGCACTAATGAACCATAGTGTTCTTCAATTAATCACCAGAACATTGCAATGTATATATCACGTTTAAAAACGAGTGGAAGAATAAAAGGGTCGTGTTATAAGCATGTCAGTGTGAAAGCATGAAACTTGGCATGACAAAGCACATTTATCACTAACGCCGGAGCGGAGCTGACCGCTAATGTTATTTGGAGCAGTGATGCGAGACAAATCTAATCACAAACAATGATCTGCTTACATAACACATTCATCCAGCAACAGTTTGGCTTTCAATAAAGAAGACTCCCACACTGGAACATTTGTTTCGCATGCAATTTTGGCTGATTTATTCAGCTTTAATGGTCAGCGAGTGTGAGATTTGAAAAAAAAAAAAAAAAAAAAAAAAAAAAAGCAATTCTTCCATAACTCACTGTGCAGCTTGGTTCCCTTGTCCTCACCCAGAGGAATGTTTTCCCCCTCTCTGCAGCACATCTCCTCCTTAGACAAGGAATCGTAGCTTTGGTCTGACTGGCCACCTGAAATGAATTTGATATTCGTACTTGTTTATGACATGTGGTTTTGCATCTGCCGTATCTATTCTCCTCCTTAGCGACTTAAGTGTTTTCATTTGTTTTTCAAGCAAGCAGCAGGGAATACTCAAATACAGAAAAAGAGCTGCAAGGGAGAATCGGGACCGGAGGGTTGCGCTGATTCTAGTGTGTTGTTTCTTCAGTGATAAATAAATGAAATAGTGCTGTACTTCAGACTGGTTCATTTGTTAACCACTATGATTTCTTGCAGAGGAAGTAAATGAATGTTTATTTGCCTTTCTTTACGGCATATGTGAATGTATTTGTTTGAAGAGCTTTCGCCTGCAGATAGACTTTGTCTTTTCACCTGCAGCGCATTCTTAAAAAATTAATAGTGGTCCCTCAGCAGAATAAACCAACAATCTGCAATGAGAAGTACACAAAAAATAAAGGTTAAACAGTCAGAAAACAAAGTGGGTCTCGCCTACCTGTACTAAATCCATCATCACTGGAATCCATTTTATTGAAGTCGGTATCGATGGAGGTGCGCTCGGCCGAGTCATTAGCGCTGTCCAAGCTGCCGTGACTGACTGTGTCAAGATCACTGCCGTCTAGGAGAGGATAACAAGTCAACAAGTGAGGAGTCACGGAGTGCTGATTGCTTCATCCACAACAAACGGAGAGCTCTTCTGCAAAATGCTATAAATCTATTTTAATTATTCAGGGGAAATGCCAGTTGTTTACCCAGGCATGCCTTCGACTTTTACAAAGATTCATTTGATCCTGTTGGAACACGTCATTGGTCCAGTCTGGAGAACATGTTCAACAAAAGATAAGATAGGTGTCTGTACACCACAAATGGCATGGTGAAATTTTTGAATTTTGCTTTTGTGTCATTCGGAAAAGGAGCTCTTCTAATCAAAAGGCACACAATACTTGGATCCGTGGTTAAATGTTGTCACAACATTGGTTATTATTATTATTAGATTATTTCACTTGAGGTTACATTAACTAACCAAAACGAGTACCCATTAGGCCATATAAAAAAAAGAAACCTGAAGCCAGCTTGTCCTATTTTCTCGTTTATTATTATTAATTCATTATCAGACTTCATGTTTTTTTTCAATAATTTGCATTCAGCTCCAATAGAGACAAGTGGTCCGAATGATGTCGTCATCCTAATCACGTGAATTGGTGGTTTAACAATACATCTGTAATGAACTTTCATTGAAACACGCCCCGTGATAAATCACCAACACTTTCTGAAAAATCCAACGTTATAGGACCCATGGAGGGAGGGGTGATTGTTATTTCACAAAAGATTTACAACTTTGTACAAATAAGAACCAGAGAGTGATCTATGGCGTATTATCACAGGGTCTCACACAATGTGTGAGGATAAAAATGTCTCAGTGGACTGTTAAGATTGATTTGTTTGCTGGAAACAACATAAATTTTTTATAAAAAATAGCCATAAAATCAGAAGCCCACATTGCTTCAATGTGATTAGTGAGCTCTTTTTTTTTTATCCCCAATTCGTAAAGACGAGGAGGGCAGACACTTTATACAAGATTGGATCATTTATCAAAGCTGCCTTCAACTGAGTAGGGGTCTTAATACATAGATTACTGGTATTTAGCCACAATAAACGAGATTGCAGAATGGGAAATAAAAACGTTTTTTTTTTTTTCATTAAAAAACTTTGTGCCTGGTAAATCTCATCGACTAACTAAAGAAGTTCATAACGTAGTTAATCATCACTGAACAGAATAGTGCTTCTAACTGATTGACCATAACAAAGACGTGTTTATACAATTTGCCCCTCTCATATAGATTAGTAAAGCATCCAAAATATTGGAAGCATTGCAAGTGCAGTTCAACACAACTGAAACATACAACCACATTAAACAACAAAAGGAATACAGTTCATCTCTGTCAATGAGTTTGTAAGATAGAAAGCAACCCCCAAAAACTCGGTCTTTGCTGAACATATCGGCAACCACTTGAAAATGTACAAAGACACGTCAGTGTTCCAACTTCAAGCTAAATCCTACCTGAAAGTTGAATTTCTCTGTGTGGTAGTGTTTGTTTCTTCCCAGCTTGCTTGAATTGGCTGACACCCAAGACCACATTTCTCAGCTTCCCCCACAAAAAGAAGCCACCCCTGGTGGTGGACGGCCACGTGCTCTCCAACACCGCCTGCAGGAAAAGCAACATGTACGCTCGAAACTAAACTTTGGAAGGTGTGATCGATTCAGCTCTTAACAGCACGCGCGCACCTTGTTGTAGTAGCCATAGGTGATGGCGTTGGGTTGAATTCCAGCCTTCTTCATCTCAAAAAGAACCTTCACTGCCAGGACTGGCTGGCTATACTGACCACACAGTTGCAGCAATACACGATAACACACCTTGGGCAAAATAAAGAAATAAAATGGCTTTTTAATGGAATAGAAACTAAAACCACGCCTTGAAAAAAAAAACCTAAATAACACACTGTATACACTGGAGAGTAGTGTGGGTGATTCTACCTCATCGGGAGCCTGCAGTTTCTTGTCTTGCATTTTCCTCAGCACATCGTAAGCCGTGCGCAATGCCCGCACTTTAGAGCGACACGAATCCACAAAACCAGGTAGGCAGATGAACCAGAGGCCGTAGCAATGACGCAAAAGACACTTGGACCACATCTGAGGCATAGACGAATAGGTTCGCGCCATCCTTTGAGCAGATTTGATCTCCTGAAATTGAAAAAAAATATATATATAGTGGCAAATTCGCATTTAATTCCATTTTTGTAACTATCAATGTTTTGTTGCAACAGTAAATGACCTGCTTGGAGCGTCGAAAGATGGCTGTCGGGCTGGCTGGGCTGCAGTGGTGTGAAGCTGTGCCTGCTGTTGGAGCATTTGGTCCCTCAAGTGGTTCTAGAAGTTCAGAATTTAGCACTGGAAACCTGGAGTAGCTGGAGAAATACAATAAACGCCATCAGACACCATCAGACGCATCAAGTACTGTAATTTGCCGTTCAAAAACAAAAGGCTTGGGGACTGAGTCCCTCATGCAAGGCTGTACGAATTAAAATGATGACAAAAGAAGTACCGCGGTACAATAGATGTAATTTTTGCTAAGCGCACTCCCACAAGTGCGAAGCGCACACATTTTCTGGAAGACACCTTCAAATGTAGGAGATGGATACATGTAAAATACACTTGGATCAACATAAATTACATGTGGTAAATTCATACAACAATAACGATCTAATACAAAAACTGTATAAATTGAAATTCCCATTCCACAAAGATGAACATACATGTCTTCAACGTCAGGGTTTACAGTATGAGGTCCGCTATTGCTTTTAGGATGTCTTAAGCCAGTGTGTAAGTCCATATGCTCCAACCACAATAATATACTATAGGGCATATATTTTTGATAGGATGAACAACAGTACCTGTAGCACAGGGGATGCTCTTCTCCTTCTGGTAGCAGAGGCAGCTCTGGAGGGTTGATGTAAACAGTGTGCTCACTGCGATGGGATTCGTCCAGTTCGATCAGTCTCGCGTCATCTGGCTTCTCGCCGTCCATCTGTTTTGTACAGAAAAATAAAAAAAAAAAAAAAGAAATGTGAAGAAACACATCTTCTGGCATCTGTGCTGCTAGAGTTCTTGTGTGACTCTGATATACAGGAAATAGATTGGACCCTCAACATTATTAGAACTCCCCAGTGCTTTTGTACCTGCAATTTTCCTTTTGTGTGTAGTGGAGTCAAATGACACTAAAAGCTTTATGGGTGTGCAGAAATTGCAGCCTTTCAGTTTATTTGAGTGACTCAGCAGCTGATCCTCATCTTGGGCTTCACCAGAACACCAATATTATGGCAGCTGAATAGCTCCTGGGTGGTACTGTGTTAAAGGCTTTTTTCCACTCGGTCGAGTGGATGATTCAGAATGGCGACTTTCTTCGACCCGCCCAGCGTTGTTTCGATTCTGCTCTTTAGTTTCTTCCGCTCGTTGCCCTTCCTCTTACACCCGGGAGGTCTTTCACAACCGCACATGCGTCGTCAACCTCAGCAAGACGCAGTTGATGATGAATGAATGAATGCTTCCACTTCTCAATACTAACCACAGTGACAGTTCATCGAGTGTCCTGCGCAGGACAAAAGTGTGTGACTTCCGGATTGCAAAAAAATTGCAAGCTCAACCATTTTTTCCCCTGCCGAGAAAGGAGGATGTTTTGTTTGTGTTTCAAAATCTCAAGATAGCTGTGTCAACTCGAAGACAGATACTCATACAAACAACATAATGTATTAAAACATTTTTTTTTTGCATATCAGTAGTCCATTAATGTATATATATTGAGATTATTTCAACATTCACTCACCGTGATCAAAGTTAAATAACATTTACTATAGATATATTTGCATAATGAACACAATTTAAAGTTAAAGATATATTTGCTGATCACGATTCGGCAACTTTTATTGTAACTTTCACAGTACTGTAAATTCCTGGCCTACAAGTCACAACTTTATCCACAGGCTTTCAACCCTGCGGTTTATGCGGTGATGCGGCTAATTTGTGCATTTTTTTCTAACGGCCGGAAGGGGGCACTCGAGCGGAAAAGGTAAGAATGAGACCGGCGGAATATCTGTGCCGAGGAAGTGACTTTTACCGGCCCCGTTAGCGCTGCGCTACCGTGTGTTGTTGCTGTGTTACTGGCGTGTCTCAGTGATATTTACCGGTAAGTTTTATTCTAACTGGCCCTGTTAGCATTAATGCTAGTGTTAAACTCCTTCTATGTACCACCTTTCTTTGTAAATATCTCGTGTTCCAATGTGGGTTTCAATGTGGGCACTTGCGGCTTTTACACAGCTACGGCCTATGTATGTACCAAATGGTATTTCCTTTCCAAATGTACTCGGTGAGGCTTGTAACCAGGTGCGCTCTGTGAGTCAGGAATTACCGTAGTCATTGTTCAGACACCACTTAAAAATGAAAGCATTCTTCTGCATCATCCTTTGAAACTGACCCGAGAAGGATTTTAGTGACAATCATAAATCTCAGTGTCTTGATATCAGCTCAAGCGCTCTAATGGCATGTGATCAATAATGCAGATTGCTGACACAAACAAGGAGCTAATGCACAAACCTGTCTTGTGTTCGCAAACACGCCCCCCACACCCACACACACACACACACACACACGTACACACACACAAACAAACCACTTTAAGGGCAACAGAGGAGACCACACATGATGCTATTAGTGCGTTATAGCTCCGACTCGGATATGTTTTGACAACACCAACAAAAACTGTGTTGTGTTTACCTTGGCAACCGTGGAGAGCTGCCAGGCAGTCACGACAATGACAACGGAGTAGAGAAAGGGGGAAAAAAGAACAACATATTACACAACAAAAAGTACCGAAAGCCGAGTAAGAAGATCCAGCAAAGAAAACAACATCAGCAAATGGGTGTGCTCCAGTTCAGATTTTGGCTGATTAGAACTCCTTAGAACATGGACTTAGTTTCAACAAAAAAAAGGCACCTTCAATAATAGAAGGCTGTTTATTCCTTCCCATGATTATCATTTCTGAGATTAAGATCAGCTGCAACCGTCACCTTATCAGCGCACTCGTCGAAGAAAGCCAGACTTGCATCTTTGTCACTGACAAAGGAGCATTCCTCAATGAAGCGGCTGAACATTTGAGTCTTGGTCATGAGCGAGTAGAACCTCTGATGGGAGCGGTCTCTGCTTTTCAAGAAACCTAAAAACAAAGCAACCCCCCCGTCCGGCACAAAGATATTAATATTATGTAAGGACATGCATGGCATGATGAGATTTATTCAACCAGATCCTCTATCAGAAAGCCGCTATGTTGATATTTCATTTATCAGAACTGGTGTTGAAACAAGTCCTCTGCTGCTCTGCTTGCATAAGAGCTCTCATACTGAAGTAAAGCAATTTATTATTGAATTTTCTCAGCCTTCCTGACATTTAGTACATTCACTGAAGCCAAATGAAATGTAAAACACTTGATCAGAGAAACATTTTGAAGCCAACCTTGAATGTCAAAAAGGGAGCTGACATCAGTGGTCTTCTCAGAGGGCGCCTGGGTTATGGGCTGCAAGTACGAGCGATAACCTCGGAGGATGGCCGCCATAAAGCGCAGGAAGGCTTCCTGGATCTCGAGCTCCAGAGTTTGGAGACTCTTCCCACCGTTGAGCTCGCTGTCAATTACCGCGTGTTCCATTTGAACATCTTCGTGGCTTACGTAACCACCTGACAACACAACAGTAAACTTTGTTACATTGTTATTACGGGATAATAAGACTTTAGTCTTTTTAAAAAGGAATATTATAGAACTATCCTAGTTTGACATGTGCACTTAAAGAGATGAGATCAAGTTCTTAATGCCACCATTTATGTAACGTGACACGCCAGATGTTTTCATTCACAGATCTGAAGAAAAAAAAGTGTTTGGAAAAGGGCCTGCACTTGGGAAATACTTTAAAGTCAAGCGGCCAACATTGTCTTTCAAATTTAATTTAGAGACAATAACTTCACAAATACAATAGCGGGCTACATAATCCTAGATTGGCAAGCAGACTGTCAATTGCGGAAGTATATTAGAAGAGTGAAAACCAGAGAATCTTTTAACGAAGAAATGTCATCCACTTCTGACAAAACTGCTCAAGTCTGTACTTTCCCCACAGTACTATTTCACTTAATCCTCTTTTTCTAGTTGACCACAATCATTATCAGCTATATCTTGGCAAAATTCATTGGTTACCAGAAGTGTGCAAATATTATATTCAACCTTCAAGTTTTGTGTTCTAATGTCATGAGGGCCACGCAATCAAGGAAGTGTAGGTGGAAAGTACTTCTCCTTTTTCACAGCCAAACTGTGATAGACGTTGCAAAAGAGCCGTGTGACGTGTGGAAAGTTAAGTAAAACATGATTACGTTTGGGAATTACTGAATGTGATCAATTGGGCAGCAACGACAGGAGTGAACGCCTTAAAGTATCCCCAGGGGAGCCACTTAAATTACACAGTGCATTGGATTACAGTTCAAGTATTTAGTAACTTCCTGTAAAATTCACTGACTCAGCAACTAAATTATTGATCAAACCAGATCTCGGCCTGAACTCACCCTCCGTGAGCTGCTGATGGAGCTTATTCAGGGAATTCAAAAGATGTTTGCAGGCTCTCCCGGGCAATATTTTCCACGTTAAAGCCTTTTTGTCTTCTTTCCTGCAAGGAGACAGCATGCGTGCCATTACACAGGGAGGAGCGATCGCCAAAAGGGAGGCAGACGCTCTCTTATCACGAATGACAATTTAATCGCTCGAAAAGACAACCTTTGAAGATCAGCAATCCATAAACGTGATTTAGTACCAGGATATTTCACATTCCAACTTCAGTTACATAAGGAAAAGCTTTCGCTGGCAACCTTGGAGTGGAACTTCAATCACGAAAACTAGAAAAAGTTATTTCAGAAAGATTAGATTCACTCACTGGGAAATGGTGTTGGTATCCAAATCGACACAACTGATGTCAGTAGGGGGCACGTACAGGTCAAAATATCGGGAATCCACACCCACAATAAAAGGACACGGGGCACTGAGTACACCCGCCAGGGTCAGCGGGCACAGAGGAATGTACGGGCATGGCCAATGGAAAGGGAATATCATCTGAAAGGAAGAAGGTAGTTTCATCAACGTCCGTCAAATTCAGAACTGTGCTTACATGTAAAATAATTTCCATTAAAATATACTGAATGAGTCCCAAGATTTAGCCATGGCAGGAGTTTTAACAGAAATCAACAGCGTGGAAGGAGAAAGGACCAAAAGGCTTACAGACACGAGTGCCTCTGTGACACTGGTTAGTACGGCAGGCCGAAGGGAGTGAACCAGGATCTTGTGCTCTGTGACAGCCAAAACCAACAGGGTGGCAGCATTTTTTGGGCCCAGATTCAGAAGTAACGTGGAGAGGCTTCCACCGCTTTAGAGAAAAAAGAAAAAAAAAAAACACACCAATGAAATCAGGGAAGTGCACATAGGATATGTTATCATGGACTTATTATTATTTGTCTTACCTGAGAGGCAGTGGAGAGGACACGGGCTGGCTGAGGATCAGGCTGTCATGTGGCGAGAGCTTTAGAAAGCACAGCGCGTTAAGAGTGAATGAACAGGACACATATGGAAGATGGAAGTTCAACTTCAAATCATTTCAATTCTAACATTCGCTCATTCTTACCTGCACGAGGATACGTGGCCTCTGGGTGGAGGGGAATGGCACATTTTGCATGAAGTGAGCGATGTGCCTAGACAAACAAAGACCCAGCATTAAAACGGACGACCAATTTCCATCTCACAATAAATAAATATGTAAGCAATAGCCTGGCTAACTTTTCAATGGGCAGCGCGTGTGGTCCAGAAATGGAGTATCGGTAGAGGAAGGTGAGGAAGCTCCTGAAGGACTGGAAGAAGGGCCAGTGGGATAGGAGACAGATGCTCTTGTTGCTGTAAACATTCCTGGTACCGCCGGGTCCGAGATCAGAGCTGAGCAGGCCGAGCTGTGAGAGCTGACGTTCAGTCAGGTTCTCCTCCGAGTAAGGCTCATAGAACTGGATTGCTGCTCCGTACACCTACACACCAACACGGCAACATTTCAGTCATTGCGTTACAGCCCTTCCTGGGAACTTCAAAAAGGCACAAAAGTAATGCTAGCAGTAACATACTTTTATTCGCAAGTATGTCAAAACAGCTCAACAAGAGACTTTTAAAGAATAAACTTCAAACAACTACTATGACACCAGCTCCTTTGTTGTTCCTCACAAATAAATTAGAAATGATCTGAGGCATGGGAGGTACCTGGGGACCCTGCAGCGTGCAGGATGGTTGGACAAGACAAGGAGTGAGCACTGAGGCGTTCAGCAATGAGCTATCCATTATTCACAAGACGTGCTGCAAATATTCCTTTATGCTGCATTGCTCTCAAAGTCAAAACAATCGTTTAGTATTCCAAACACAGCCCTTTGGACCATTTGGAATCCAGTCAGAACTGAGACATTGTCAGGATAGTGTGTTAGTTATTCTTGGAAATTCGCCTACAGTTCATGAACGAACTACTCCCTGTAGGATATTACAGCATTGAATGTGTGATTAAAGGAGGCAGTTTCTCACAATATTAAAACCGTTCCCAGGTGTCTCAACAACATGTCTGTCACATTAAAATATACCCGCCAGCAAGAACTATATCTCTGGACACGCCTTATTTTTGTCTTGCTGAAAGTGCTGTTTTGAGCTCGCTTCTCACGCTGCCCCATATACTGTAAAGGGCAAGTACAGATTTCTTTGTCACGATGACTTGGGCTAGAGCTTGGGAACTATCTGGACTGCATGTTGCGCAAACCCCTGAATCTAAAAAAGAGAGTGCAAACTGGAACTGTTTCTCTCGTGGAGTCAGCACCTAATCCCTTACACTTTAAATCGGTGTACACGTGGCGCATGCAATTTACACATTTCCAAAACATAACGTTGCCACCGCATCAACAACTTTACTGAGCCATAAAATTGTGATAATGAAGTGCTAATGCTGTCAGCTAAAATTAATTTGTCCCGCCAACAAAACTCAATGCAGCTCTGCTTATCCATCCATCCATCCATCCATCCATCCATTTTCTTGGCTACTTATCCTCACAAGGGTTGTGGGACTGCTGGAGCCTATCCCAGCTGTCAACGGGCAGAAGGCAGGGTATATGTTTGTTTCTGAAGTGGTTGCCAGCCAATAGCAGGGCACATTGAAAGAAACAGTCGCACTCACAATCCCAACTTGGGGCAATTTAAAGTGTCCAATTAATAATGCATGTTTTACCAATTCATGGATGGAAGATTTCGGAGTGGGTGTGGTTATTATTTAAATTAGCCCCACTGCTACCTAACAATGAGGTGCAATCGCAGACACATTTTCAGAAATTGCCAGATTAAAAAAAAAAAAAAAGTTACTTGGTTGTTTCTTTTCACACTTGATGGATGGCGAGACAGGCTAGTGACCCAACTATTTAAATACAAGCAATTAAAAAGTCATTTTTTTTTTTTATCAGGTTCTCTTTGGGGTACAATTCACGTGAGTCATAGCAGAAAATAATTGATGCACTAAACCTTTTCTCCTGAAGCTCCCGTCAAGACAAATGTGGAAAAAACGGGAAGTGCATGTTTGGTGTGCGCAGGCCAGCACTCAATTGTTGCCCCCATGGGCAGACAGAACATAGGCACAGACTCGGGCAATGGAAAGGACTCATAGTCCTCTTCAGGGTAGCGGCAAAGCAAACCTGTAACAAATACATACAATAACATTTGCAACATTTTGTGTATTTTCTTGTCAATCAAACTTGGTAACATTTCATATTTTCATAGAAAGATGGTGCCACTGTACCTGCTTTGCATGCAATAGTGTTTGCTTTTGCCAGAGATTTCTTATAACACAAGTAGACAGACGACCCCCACTAGAAGGTGACAAAGGACACTCAGAGGTCATTGAATATTTTGACTTTGCATCAACAACATCCAAGACTTCTTTGCCCACCATGCTGCTGTTGAGGTTCTTGTCCACCTTGCAGAAGGTGTGAGGAGGCGTCTCCCCCTTGCCGGGCACGATGATGCAAACGTCAGTGACAGCCAGCGACGTGTGGGGCTGGCTTTTAGGAGCGCGGCGGTAGGTGATGTAGATGCGCTGAGACGACGAGCTGCTGATGTTGGCGGGGCGACCTGAGGGTGTGGTCTGGACGATGTGGCATCCAGGCTTCAGCTTTTCTTTCCACTCATACAAAACCCTGAAAACAAAAATGGAGAGCCTTCATTATACTTGTATGTGTGATCCTTCACAGTTTTAACACGACTGACAAAGCCTCATGACAAACTTCTTAAATCATGGGTTCGGCTAACAGGAATTCTCCTTCTACCGATAACCCCTGAGACACTGACAATCCAAGTCAGTTTAGTTTTTATTAGCTGGCTGTCCTGTGTGTTAGGTAGAAAAAAAACTGGATGGGGGTTTGAAGTAAACCACGGAACTGGCTGGCATTACAAGAGGAAGAAGACTGGTTTCCCTGCTCCGTTGTGTTGAAAGCATTTGTTGCTGTTGCACAGATATTGCCACACAGGTAATTATCGTAACAGCGCAAGTCGCAATGGCTCTCTGAGCGCACACTTTGTGGAGACAGCCATCCCACTTGTGCTAGTTGTGTCTGAGCGGGACAGGCGAATGAATCCCGGCTCTATTGTTACAACGCTAGTGTGCCAATATACCAGGAATGCAGTATGAAAGCAGATTTCGCCGGGGCCGGGGTAGAGTGTACTCAGAGCCAAGACCATTAAAGAATAAAGTGTATGAATAGGATTCCATCTTTTCTTCCATTTCACTTGCTGTAGGTGCAATATCAAGATGTCTATAAACATTTGCCCATTGGGTGTGTTTCACATGTTTAAGAGCAGATTAATGTGACCCAAGGCAGAGGAGTGATTAGTGACGCAGGTAGCTAAAGGGTCAGCGACTGAGGATTAGTGCTTACCCAAGATCTGTCAGCGGAGGCTTATCTCCGCCTCGCTTGAAGCACAGGAAAATCTGCGGCCCCCTGAGGCTGGCTCCATTGAGCTCCGCGGACAGGCCCGACGGGGTGCTTTCGACACAGGTGAAGCCGGGGGGCACCTCTTCGCCCAGCGAGCGGATCACCACGGCTACATCTGTGATGGGCGCTTTGGGGTTGACAGATTTTGGAGTGGTATCATCAAAGTGCAGGTCCTCCTCCAAAAGCTTGGACGAGTCAGTGAGGCCTGCAACCACAAAGTAGTCGGCGACACGGGGCGCTTTATCCTCCATCATTTCCCATTCCCAAAGTGAGGGCTGGAATCCAGAGAAGAGGGAGGGAAGGAAGAGAGCCTCTATGAATTTTAATCACTTGGCTGGGTGCAGCTGAAAAGCAAGAGGAAAGTGAAATCACATTTTAGTGCATTGCGGAGCATAATGTAAAAGTTCACTGGCTGCATTAAATATGGCCGCTGTGGGTGTATGAGGAATGTAAAACCAATATAACAAATTCATACCTTACTTGGGGAAAAACAGGACTTTAATGGGAGCATCTGGAAACACTTACACTCTTCCCTGCAAAAATCTCCATATTTCACCCAGAAAAATGGGAGACCGTGAAACTGGTGACCTTATTCTGTTCCGTGACTGATTATGTAATGCAAAACATGTGCTTTTGTAGAGAATACAAATCGGACAAGGAAAGGCAACATAACTTGAAGGAGATAAGATGGTACACTATTTTGAGGGGGGCTTTTAAGGAGGGAACATTTGGACACACCAAGCATGTTGTGTGAAAGAAAGGGAGCCCGTTGCGTTATCACAAAGCGTGGCGCTCTGGCAGCCTGCAGCGCTAAGTGCCTGTTTTATATCTCTCGGCACGCTCATCACACTCGCTGGTGGACTGATGAACTGATATCACCCAACGTGGTGTGAGTGTCAAGCCATCCTTTATTTGCATTTTAATGCTAATCAAGCGTGGCCGTTGTTCAACTTTTGCGCCTCTGACGTTGTTCGCACCAAAATTAGCTGCCGCTGAATAAACACAGCCTCTTCAGGGTGCAGCAAAGTCGTAGATATCATTTTGCCTCATTTCCCTCCAGATGATAATAATCAACATGCAATCAATCCTTTTCTTAACTAACAACTACGTGGCTACCTACTGCAGGTAATTTAATGATTCCCAACCACCGCAAGACATCGTCAGGTTGCGACGGGAAACAATCCAATTCCACTTAATTGGTCTGAAAATTGCTTATTTACCACATAATGGATATTTGCTTGTCTATCTAGACCAGACATAGAGTGACAGGCGGATCAATAAACTGCTCTTCTACTTGATGGCAAAAGGTACAATGCACAAGAGTATCCACCTGCTCCCAGTCATATAAAAATAATCATTTTTCGTTCAGCGAAACAGGCCCAGATCTCACACCCAGTAATTTCACGAGTAAATTGAGCTGAGATTGTTATTATTTCAGCATATATGGTTATACTATTTGCGCCATTTTTGTTTGGCAGTGAGTCGTGTGATTTTTCTAGTGGTTTGCGTCTGGCGGAATCCTCGCATCGTCTGAACCATTATGAGTTCAGGGGAAAAAAAAGTTGCTTAGTCATTTCACACTGCGTTGTCAAGACATTTGAAACACTTTAGATTGGTGAGTAATTTGTATACTGTAATTAACGTAGGAGGTTTCGCCGAGATCCCAGCGATACTTGCGTTGGCTAAATAAAGGTTGGAAAACTATGTACGATTCAACACAGACACTGTATATATGCCTCAGAAACAGCGATGCGAACCATCTGGCATTGTAATGTTATAATACTGTTATTACAGGTGCTTGATTTGCTCTCACAGCATTTGAGCCTCAGCAGTAACCAACATGACCCAGCAAGAAAGAATCACAGTGCCTTGGCACTCTTTTTATGTTTGCAATTTTCTGTTTTTGTGCGGCTTCAGAAAGTAAAGACATCTATGCTTTTCAATTGTTATGAAAATAAATATCGCAGTCATGACTGGTTCCAATCATGTGGTAACGCTCCTTCCGTCAGTTTTGTATGTGTGGTTCTTGTCCTCGTAAGGGTCATGGTTGACCTGGAGCTTATCCCGGTTGACATTGACTGAGAGGCTGGGTCCACCCCGGATTAGTCGCCAGCCAATCGCAGGGTAAAGACGAACAAGCACTCGCACTGTAAAGGCGATTTGGAATCCTAATCGAACCTAACATGAATGTTTCTAGAATGCTGGAGAAAATCGGAGTACGATGGAGAAAACCGGGAGAAGGGAGAGAACGTGCAAACTCTAAACAGAAAGGCCGAAGCAGAGACTCAGACCCAGAACCTCTTATATGCGAGGCAGAAGGTGTTAACCACTTGCAGTGCGATAACTAAGCGGGATTAAATAGAAGACGACGAGAGACTGATTTAGAAGCAGGTGATGATGAGAATGACAGCCTCGGGAAGATGTGTGAGGAAGGTAGGCAAAAATAAATCAAGTGAGGAGGCTGCAGCTTCTTAACGGCTCACAGAATCAACGGCATGCCTCGGACAGATGGCGTTTGAGTGTCGCCGCCGTTGATGTCGGAGGAGTCCACTTGACTTCAAACACTACTTTTCTTAAACATTTCATGCATTAAATCAAGCACCCCTTCCTAAAGCCCATTTGAGCCACAAATAATCATAGAAATTACATAATATGAAGATTATAGCATAGATCCAGTTCCAACAGGCATGGCAGCTATTACATGTGCTCTATGGCTGCCTACTACGACTATGAAAAACAAACCCTAACACAATCTGATGGGAGCATAATCCAAAATAAAGCCAGCTAATTACTGTATTTAACACAAATGTTTTATTCTTATGGAATGAAAGCATCCAAGGGAATGAGCATATATTTTTTAATGAGAACATTATTTATATTTGGATTTATTCTCTGTTTTGTAGAACTAAGCAAAGTAGGTTTTCGTGCCACGTGCGTGCATGGCCCGGAACAAACAACTTATTTTTCATTCAGCAATTTTCTTTGCCCCGGAGCGGATTTCCTTGAACAAGTCAACTTCCCGAATCGCATCCGTTATTGTCTGAGTCACGTCGCAGGGTTATAGTTGGTAATACCACTTGAGACATCCTGTTCCCAAAAGTTCAATTCTACTCGCAAAGGGAACCAAAACTCATAACGTTCAATGAAGGTATGACACTAATGACGGGTGCATGATGTGCTAACTCTGTGGCCTCCATTTATAAACTCTCCTTCGAAAAAGTCATACAAAATTGTTTGGTAACTTTTGATTGATGAATTTGCTTGATTCAGCATTTGAGTCACCATTGCAATAACATCATTTTGTGATGCTGGTACGAGCTGAGGACTCAAGTTAGTTGAGTATTTCTAAAATCTGAGCGTTGGAGAAAGCAGGAAAAGTGCAAGCCAATGACTTATTTTGCTACATAATTATCGAATAATTGATCATTATACCATTTTCAAAAGGATACAATCCAGGTAGGGGTTCTTTTCATCTTCTTTGTCATCCAAATTCATTATTGTAAATGATTTCTCAGTGTCAGCTCAGCTGGTAAAGTGTTGGCCTCACAGTTCTGAGGTCCCGGGTTCAATTCCGGCCCTGCCTGTGTGGAGTTTGCATGTTCTCCCCGTGCCTGCGTGGGTTTTTTACGGGCACTCCGGTTTCCTCCCACATCCCAAAAACATGCAACATTTAATTGAACACTCTAAATTGCCCCTAGGTGTGATTGTGAGTGTGGCTGTTTGTCTCCATGTGCCCTGCGATTGGCTGGCAACCAGTTCAGGATGTACCCCGCCTCCTGCCAGTCGACAGCTGGGATAGGCTCCAGCACTCCCCGCGACCCTTGTGAGGATAAGTGGCAAAGAAAATGGATGGATGGATGATTTCTGAGCATTCTGAAAACTGGCGTTCAAATCCTGGCCCTGCCTGTGTTGCATTTGCATACTCTTCCCGTGCCCAATGGTTTCCTCCCTTAACCCCAAAACATGCACAGTAGGTCAATTGAAGGCTCTAAATTGCCCATAGGTGTGAATGGTTGTTTGTTTATATATATTTTGTGCCCTGCGATTGGGTGGCGACCAGTTCAGGGCGTAACAATGCTCAATGTGAGTAATAATAGTTGTTAATCTTAAGATGTACCCCTGGCAATCACTCCAAGGTGGAGTGCGATTTTTGTCCCTCTCGGCCAAAGTCAGTCGGGATAAGCTCCAGCCTAACTGCAACCCCATAGTGGACTTGTGAAAGTACTTTTGAAAATCCACAGATGGAAATGATTATTTCCCATAGTGTTAATTTAGTACTTTAACACATTATGTTCATGCCTTCAATATTAGTTATTTGACATGCGTTTTGAGCTTTGTTTTGTGGAGACTACTGGAGTGTTTCAGGGAATTTCTACTGCTGATGAATCCATCCATCATAGCACATAACATAGCACAAAAAGTAAGAAAGTTCATTATTTCTTTTTAGAAGCACCAAGAAAAGACACTTAAAATCCTAAATGGCACCAAAAGGAGAGAAAGATGCCATTTTTATCTCCTCCAAAAAGAACCACGACTTCAATGTCCCCTTGGACTATTTGGAATCTCCCCCACCCCACCCAAAAAAACCCCAAAAAAACCACAGACAAATATGTTCAATGAGATTGAGTAAGTAAAAACACATCTTTGAACGACTATTCTCTTGTCATGGCATTATAAGAATGTGAAAGCATTTCACTTCCAGCCTCCCAGTGTTGTTGAGAGGACTGTTTCGGATTAAAGGGCCTGTTGGCGGCAAGGGAGGAGGAGGACGAGGAGGAGGAAAACAACACATTTCACTCAGCATCTGTTCTCTCTTAAACCACCAACACAACCATCATCACCAGCAGCATCTATATGAATTCCATTTGTTATGTGATGATTCACATTCTCATGACCACAATCCTGGAGGAAAAAAAACCCAAACAAACAGTGCTTCAATAGGAATTACAGATTAAATGTCTTGGATTCGGACCTCAACTGTAAAGCAGAGGCAAACACAACACTACACAGAGGTTCCCACACGTCGGAGTCCATCTTAGGCAGCAGCATCTCGACAGCGGATGAGATGAAACCGGCCCTACCGTAGACCCACATCAGGACCAAATGTTGCTCGGTACAAAAGAGAACGACGACACGGCGTCATATTGACGCGTGCACAATAGTAAAGAAGCCAGCAACACACCGCACGTTCGCGTTTATGAGCATCTTTGCTTACGTTGCCGTCAAACCGAGATTCGTTGCACAAACACAATACGCCACAGCACCCTCCCCCCTCCATACAACAAAGGCTAAAAAATGAAAATATCACAAATATCGGCGTAAAAACAGAGCCCCGTCGTGTTTGTTTCATTTAAAAGTACGCATGTTTGTACTGTACTCACATCTCGAGATGAGCGGGCGATAACGTGACTAGAAATCCTCCAGCGTGATTTATGGCGACGCCAAATGATGCTCTCTCTCTCTCTCTTTTTCTTTTATTCCCTCCTCCGAATGTCCAAACGTAATCGTAAAAATTCTGAAAAAAAAAATTCACAGTCGGTTGATGAACGCCTCGTCTCGGCGTTCGTATTCCTGAGCAGCGCTGCTTTAACAGGACCTAAGCGTAACACGTGACTGATTACAACCCTCACTGACGTCACGCGTGACGTTGCGGCAACCAGGAAGTGGAAGCGCGCCCGAATGTGATGAAAGCGCAGATGCTGCGTACAAGAACCGCAAACCAATAGAAAAGAGGCGAGCGCTCATATTCACACGTTATTCTACGCTGATCTAGTTCTTTTTTTTTTTTTTTTTTTATAAATTATCCTACCCGGCATTTTTGGATGCGCTTTTCATTTTACATCTCTGAAATGATTTAAACAACTTCAAAAGGTGGGAAAAAATGTTGAAATCTTTCCACATTACAAAAAAAAAAAAAAAAAATACGCTTCCCACTTTTCCCCCCACACAAAAACCAATGAAAGTGAATGAGATATTCAACAAAAACTTCCTGTTCCCCATTCAAAAGTAATAGACTTCAGAAATACCAGAATACACCTAAATCTTCAGTTATTTTTCAAATTCTAAAAAATCCCAACACTCCCCGAATTCCACTATTAACAACAACAAAATCACCAAACTGGAGATATTTTTCTCCATCCACATTCCTTGAGCAAGTCAAAGCATTCAACTTTAATATTCAGAATCATTTATGACACCAAGGGAACGATATTCCCCAAAAAGTGCCTCCAAAAAGAGAATGCACCCATATACACTCATTGCATGCTCAAAAGCTGTTAATATGAAAAATGTAACGGTAAAACACACAAGACCATTTGGTATTTGATGACAAGCTGTCATCGTTTTTAAGAAAAATATGTAAGTGGCAACAGAATAATTGCGCAGTAAAAACTTTCAACTATCTCATAATATGGAAAACAGTTAGCGTGGAGGTGGTAGTGAGGACTGTGCTGCTTATTAAAATACGTCGTATGTCGGGACTGTGGCGTAAAGGGAGAACATCAACACAGTATCATGTTGGGTGTAATGAGACTTATTCTGTCCTCTCTTGATACAATAATTATTTTGTTAGGTTATTGAAAGAGTGTACCGTGTGTGAATCATCCCAACTGGGGTGGAAGCCAATAACTTCATTGTGCTGAAGTCACAATAGCATGATACACGTGAAGTATTGACTTTCTCCCATTTGTGTTTCAAAGAAAATCTAAAAAGCAACACCACTAAATTGGTTTTGAAGTATGCTTGGCTGTCACCTAGCGGGCAACATGCGGAACGTCAGCCTTGAGCTCTATTTTGTCTGTTTAATGGGGTTCCTAGTTTATAGTTCTTCAGTTCAGTACAGTAGGCATTTTTATGCACTGTTGCTATGGCATCAACAGTAGAGCTGTATAGCTCACTAGTGTTGGTTAAAACAAAATATAATGATATGCATTGATTGGTGAAGAGAAGATTTTCAGTCTATCCTGTTCATGACTCATATTTGTTTCAGGCCAAACATTCACTCTCATGCAGTCAGTGAGTGGCAATTGACCCCTCCGTGGATATTGCGCAATCCACGTCACTGACCTATCAGAGGCCAGAGATCTGCATAAACCAAAACCCGTTTTTGCTCCCGCCATTTTCTCAGACAACATTGCATGGTCCAGTATAGGTTTTGTCAGCGTTTTATCGCGTATTTGGGTTATTTAACAAAAAATATGGTTAAGAGGTGTAGTCACGGACTTTGTAATAGTGATGACAGGTATCCTGAAAGGCTAGTTGGTGGAGTTCGATTCGTACCCCAGTACGAAAAATGCCTTCGATGGATCAAACTTTGTGGAAGACCGCATCATCAACTAAATCCATCTAGTATCAACCGGAACAGATATGTTTGCACGAAGGTATGCCTTATATTTGATTTTCAATACATGTCTCGTATAAATGAATTCGAAGTTCTTCGCTAGCATAACATTGCTACGTGTGAACGATTGACACACTTATTCATTGTTGAGAGATATTTAGCGATGATCCGACTGCACAAACGGGTCGCTTTCTTGCCGGCTCGCGGCTGAAGCTTAACCAGACTGTGTTTGCACGAAGGTATGCCTTATATTTGATTTTCAATACACGTCTCGTATAAATGAATTTGAAGTTCTTCGCTAGCATAACATTGCTACGTGTGAACGATTGACACACTTATTTATTGTTGAGAGATATTTAGCGAAGATCCGACTGCACAAACGGGTCGCTTTCTTGCCGGCTCGCGGCCGAAGCTTAACCAGACTGTGTTTGCACGAAGATATGCCCTATATTTTATTTTCAATACACGTCTCGTATAAATGAATGAGACGTTCTTCGCTAGCATAACATTGCTACGTGTGAACCGTTGGTGGAGTCAATTGGTTTAATGAACATTGTTTTAATTAGGGGGTTTGCCATTTAGACACTACTGAAGACTAAAAGAGTTGAAAGCTAATCAAGCAGAGGACCAAGGACTGTGGGATTGAATTACAAACAAATTCTTTGCAAGGTTTGACTTTGTCCTACTGAGTGAATGTGTCTTACTGAAAGTCAAGTGATTAAAAAAATAAATAATTCTACTAGATTGTGTCAATTGTTCTTTTTTTTTTTTAAATACCAAATTCAGCAGTAGATTTAAGTACGGAGGTGCCTCACGATACAAATGTGAATTTCTGAAGGTATCCAGTCGTTCATTTATATTTGGACAAGCGGATACCTCATTTAAAAATAACATGGTATGCATTTCATTTTATAATCAATCTTCTGGTGAGTGTCTTGGCCACATGGGGGCAGTATAACAGTCATATGCACAGGGCAGGCCAAAACCTTTTAGTAAACCATAGTAGTAGTAATTTTTATATTTTTATTTATTTTTATTTTTACAAAAGGACAACGAATATCTGAGGATTCTTATATTGTCTACATGTGTTGCTCCACTATTTGCGTTCACAGCTATTGCTAAAAGAGTTAAAACCGTGAAATTGATGCTATTCGTTAGCCCGTCTATGGTGTTTTACAGTTTGTTAGCAATAAGATAGTTTTATTAAACAAAACCGTTTCTTTTTAATACACAGCATCTATTCTATGTTTTGTTAAATTTCACAGTAAACCTAAACTGGGAGTGGCATTAAACAGCTTGAAGCATTTTCCCCCCATTGTATATCTGCCAAAGTCCTGAGTTGATCGCTGCAACCATAAAACACACATATCCCAAATTCTTGCGCACAAGTCAAAGCAAAAAATTGGCTGGATGCAGACTTCGATCTAAAAAAAAAAAAAAAACTAAAAAAATTCTCTCGTATCTCAAAGCATCACTGTGATAATTCAAGTTATATACACTTTGTGCCTCTTTCATTGAGCACACCCAGATACTTAGCTTGAATGTAAAAAAGTACAAGTTTGTTTACAAGTGGTCACGTTCAGTTCTGTATGACCATTATTGTTAAGGCCTCTGTTATAACGTTTACCACATCTTGTAGCAGTAATGAAGCATTTAAAAATTAACATTGTTTTCAGCAGTTCGAACATTAAGCAGTGAAAGTCAGCATGAAAATGCTGACTTCAGGCAGTTGTCGGGCTGAAAAATTACAATGGCTGTGTGTGTGTGTGTGTGTGTGTGTGTGCAGGCGTCTGCGATTTAATTCCAAAAGAAAGAGAGCCACATAAATATAGGGACTGAGATTCTGATGGGTTAACCAACCATCTACTGTACCACTCAGATTGTTTGGTTTTCTAATTTAGAATCCTGCAAATTTTGCCTTTAGAAATTATAATGTAGTAAACAAATTTATGATTGACACTAAGATGTAACAGCCTGTTAACAAGCCCTCGCTGTTATAATTATTTTTTTATATGGGTGTTTCTTAAATTATACATCCATCCATTTTCTTAGCCGTTTATCCTCACGAGGGTCGCGAGGAGTGCTGGAGCCTATCCTAGCTGTTAACGGGCAGGAGGCGGGGTACACTCTGAACTGGTCGCCAGCCAATCGCAGGGCACATCAAGACAAACAGCCTCAGTCACAATCACACCTAGGAGCAATTTAGACTGTCCGATTAATGTTGCATGTTTTTGGAATGTGGGAGGAAACCGGAGTGCCTGGAGGAAACCCACGCAGGGATGGCATACAAACTCCACACAGGCGGGTCCGGGATTGAACCCGGGACCTCAGAACTGTGAGGCCAATGCTTTAGCAGCTGAGTCACCACTTTTTTTTTCATTATTTCATTATGTGATGGATATTACGTCTGCCAACGTGTACTATACAGACTGAATAAATCTATTTTATTTGTTTTGTAGGAAAGATGAGCCTTTATTGCTCTTACTTTCTAATGCACTTTAGTGCATAATTTAAAAAAGTGCACTGTAACTCAGTCACCCTTTCATGATTTCAAGATCTCCAGTTCAGCAGAAATACGGTGGTTAGCATGAAACCCCCCCCCCCCCCCCCCGCAGTTCGTTTCGGTTGATTCCTGCCCATTTTCACCCCCCCTTCCACCAAATGGTGCATTCATACTTGCAAAGGCCAGAAAGAATTCAGTGTTTGTCATCAATAGTGTGACGGTGATGCTGTACTACGCGACTAGCCAGAACAGAAAAGGTGAAAGCAGCCATTGGAGGGCAACAGCCCACCCTGTCGTATACTCATTTATGTAGAGGATCATGAGGAGCGCTGCCGCAGATGTACAGATTGACATCCAGCGAGCCACTCACACCAAACTGTCAAAATCCAACTCCCAGGAGTCTGGGATGTGGGGCCACAGTTGCAGTTCCGCTCCCCATTGCTGCACTGTTTTCGTCGCAAATAGACTTTTACTTTTGGCTCATTTGAGCTGTGTATTAATAACCTAAGCTACATATTTAAAGTTGAAACGCCTCGGAATGTTACTACGAAAAACAACTTCAATATTCTGTAAGTGCTCAGAGGAGACTCAATTTCCCTTACATGAGTGAGGAAATGTGGCATAGTGTACTAGTGGTCCACACATCTGCCTCACAGTTTTGAGGTTTGGGTTACTAATCTTAGCTCCAGCCTTTCAGTGTGAGTTTGCATGGTGGCCCAAGTGCTAACAGGATTTTCTGTTCCACCTTTCCAAAACATGAGGTTCATTGAAGACTCGAAACTGGACCTCATCTACTGCTGACCATTCCAGCACTCCAGAAAAATGGATGGAAGAATTTGTGAAACATTTCTCTCCACTGTTACACTGGACATGATCGTAAACCTCCAATAGTGATTAACAATGGCTAATAAACTAATTTAAACACAGCTGGGATGACACAAAATGCTTTTTAATCTGAAATGTACCAAAACAACCAACAGCATCGATCAGACAGCAAGTGATTAGAAAATAAACCTCATCCAAAGAGAAAACAGTGATGTACAATAACGCAAACAGCATCATGTCCAGTACACATGAAATGTAATCTAAGTAATGATTGTCAAGATGTTATTGCTCCTGCAGAGGCTGTAACGCAAGTGACTCGGTTAATGAATAAATTCATTGTAATTGATAACAAATGACATTTGATCAGATAAAAGCTTTTTTTGGGGGAGGTAAAAGTAAACAATCTCAGATAAGGAGGTAGAGAGAGAGAGAAAGAGAGGAAAGAGAGAGCGCAAGTGAGTGGGTGAGAGAGATCCCATTTCAAAACGCTTCACAAAATTACATCTCACAAGAAGATAAGTTTTATGCGTTGGTGTTATGTACATCAGTGGGTACTCGATGCGTTCATGCTCATCTTTTCTTTTTTTACGTTGTTCTAGCGTCACACGAATTAAATTGACCATCACTAAGAATATAACTGAATAAATAATGAAATTAGCTATAGAAATACCAAACATAAAGGTCAAAACCAACCCTCCTCAACACCCTGTACAGACATTTGCAAGAAAAATATATGGCACACAGAAGGACAACACAAAATCCAGTGCGTTCATCGAGGAGGAGCAAATCCAGAATTTTTCATTTTTTTTTTTTAAATAAATGCGCATATTCTCTCCTGACCTGAATATCACAACCTCATTTCAACAGCAACGCAAATGAAGCTCTTCACTTTGACCCTGCCATTTCATGACTGTGCGCTCATCACCGGCAGAAGGTGGAGAAAACACCTGACGGTGAGTGACATTATTTTGTTGCGTCTTTCAAGTTTTTACACTCCACTTCATCTCATCGTCTCAGCGATTGACAGGTGATGCCTAAACATCAGGGATGGGCAACGTTTGGCCCGGTCTTTATTCTAGCCCACTGAGCATTTTACCAGGACAATAATTAAGCTTTTTTGTTTGTTTGTTTTTTTCACCCTAAATAATACAGTAATAAAACAGTAGTAAAAAAAATTATTGGGTTGGCTTTATTTTATTAACTGGTTAATTTAAATAAAAAGGTGTAGTTGGTTTTGTTATTATTAAAATAAACCCATCTATCCATCCATTTTCTAATACTGCTTGTCCTCATTAGGGTCACTGATTCTATTTTACATATGTTACATGAACTCTAAAGGAGTACTGTGCAGTAAAAAAAAAAAAAACAATTTGTTATATTTTTTGAAACAGTAATTATCAACTGAGTAGTTATGTGATGAATATAATCTGTAAAACCATATCGTATTATAATAACACTTCATTACAGATAAGGTGCTTCTCTGGGCTATCGCATCATGTGTCAAGTCATAACAACTGTTTTAATAATCATAAAAGTGCTTTTAAAAGCATTGTTTTTACCTAATCTTCAAATGCGGCCCTGGAGCACAGAGGTTTTTCCACCGCTGCTGAACATCTTAAACATTTTAAGTGGGACGGGCACAACCGTTACTCACGTCAGCCACATTTTGCCCTTCTAGAAATTAATGTGAAGGACAGCTCTGTCCCTGTGAATAACTTATCCATCCAATCCAGAGGTGGCGGCCCGAGCTCCCTCTGGAGTATCCACGTTCCACTCCAGAGGGTCCGTCAAGAGCAGTCGTCGGATCTCGGGAAAATAAAATGGGTGAACGCTTGCTGGTGTGAGGGATTTCTTCCTTTCCTTCTCTGGTCCAAATGAGCTGTGGCTGTCCAGTCCTTGTTGAGCACATGAAGACAAAGGAGCTGGATGAAAGTCGACGCTTGCCAGGGTGCCGGCCGGGGTTGGGGCCTCTAGAGGAGGGAGCTGGGGCTCTCCGGGTGTGGCGGAGGGGGGGTGTGCGTGGGGCTGTGGTGCATAGGCAGAATGTCATAGTGGGTCGGGATGTGGCCGCCGCGGGGGAGGTCGTAGGGGTTCTGGGAGAAGCCGGTGGCCATCCCGTTGGGGCCTTGCAAAACACTCACCGTGGGCTCGGCGATGGCTTGAGGGCGAAAGAGAAAAGTTAGCGGTGGAACAAGAGAAGGCAAAATCAGTCATAGGTTCATTACAATAGTGGGAAGTATCCTATATGGCCCCTTAAGTGTCTCTAAACTTTATCTTGGCATCCATAAAATGAATTTTAAGAAGAGACATGGAGGTGCATAATACACTTTGAAATAATCAAGAAATCCCTTTCAGTATTTCTATTTTATATGGATTCGTTAATCTCACAAGAGAATCATTTTCAGGACAAAACAATTCAAACACAAATTCTATCTTAAAATTGTTGCAACTTGGATGGTTTTCATTCATTCACACATCTTCCGTACCACTTATCCTCACTGAGGGTTGTGGGCGAGAGGCAAGGTACAGCCTGAACTGATTGCGTTCGCGTTACAAAACGACTTCCGGAACGGATTAATATCATAAGTGGAGGTACCACTGTATTCATGACAGTCAAATCCATCCATCCATCTATCTTTTTAATCACTTATTCTCACGAGGGTCCCAGGGAGTGGTGGAGCCTATCCCAGCTCTCAATGGGCAGGAGGCGGGGTACACGCTGAACTGTTTGCAACCCAATCGCAGGGCACATCGAGACAAACAGCCCCAGTCACAATCACACCTAGGGGCAATTTAGAGTGTCCAATTTTTGGGATCTCGGAGGAAACTGGAGTGCCAGGGCACGGGGAGAACACGCAAACTACACACAGGCGGGTCCGGAATTGAGCCCGGGACCTCAGAACTGTGAGGCCAACTTTTTACCAGCTGAGCCACTGTGCCGCCCCAAATACAATATTATTATTATTATTTTTTTTTTTTTTCAACACCCCATCAAGTGAGTGGCCATTTTTACTGCTCTTTCTGGTTTGCCCATCTCAGCTACCTGGGGGCAGCATAAGACAGACAGACAGACGTTCATTGAGACATTGCAATGCCTTTTAGCTCACCAGTATGGTGATTATATTTGTCGTCCTTCCTAGAGGATAAAAAAATATATGACTAAGTTACTTTATAGATCTACATTTACTGCTGCACCGTTTCTGTTCGTCCTGATGCTTAAAGGGTTACAGCACTGCAACATAGAAGCAAGTGGACTGAAAGGCTGTGGTTTTTTTTCCTTCTTCATTTTAATGCACAGTGTGCTATTGTTTGTTTCATCTTTCGTTTGACAAACACCAACTGGCGGCATGAAACAGCTTGTGGAAAACTGTTCGCTATTTGCCAGTCCCATTTATTTTGGAGGTGAGCTCACTGCCATCTGCAATGCTCATATCTTAAGTCTGTGCTCACAAGTCAAAGCAAAATAAATAAATAACATCTGAGCGGAGAGTCATATCTCTTATAATAAATTACTTTTATCTCAAGGCATCAGTGTCATTTCAGTGAAGGTTGATGACACTCACCAACAACATCATACATGTTCCCCCTGGTGCCGCCCAGAAGGGTGGCGGTGCCCCCGAAGGGCACTTCGCGGTGAGAGGGTGACTTCATCTCCACGTAGCTGCTCTCTGCGTGCTTGGATGCCAACCCCGGCGGGTCCCTGATGGTAGCGTAGGGGTTCTCTGTGTTCAGGGAGCAGGAGTTGTTGTTGCACACGGAGCCCTTGATGTAATCTGCCACCGCGGAGACAAGCACATTCAGTCACAGCTGGAATGACGTGATGCTCACTGGTGCGTGGCGGTACATGTAGCAGAGCAATAAAACTGGTTGACCTTCTTTAAAAGGATAATCTGGGTAGAAAGGAGAGTGAGTGGATGACCAGTCTCATCCATAAGAATTATTAATATGCGTTCATCTGAGATGATACGCTGTGGCGACCCCGAAAGGGACAAGCCGAAAGGAAAACAACAACAATCTATCATTCTATGAGGCCTTAATATGGAAGATAGCAAGGCTACCTGAGACCCTTTTCCACCCCCTTGGGTTTCTCACATCCACCATTGACCGCACAGTGTGGGAGACCAAATAAAGTGTTGGGCATTGAGCCACGGAATAAAACTGAAGCCCATCATGAGCTTGATAAAAAAAATTTCCTACATTAATCATGGAGGATATGAGGAGATCGCGGTGAGAGTTATATTCATGTGGTGATGGGAGCCATTTGATGAAATTGATTGAAGTACTATGGTGCTGGAGAAACCACGCACACGTGGTGATGCTGAAAATGAATTGTTTACCTTTTCGCGAGGCTCTCGCAGTCTGAGTCTCCCCCTGTTGAACATCTGCTAAAAAGTGTCAAAACACGCAAGTCAGACGTTGCATAGTTGAGGCAAACTTTTTGTTTTGGCACAATGTGGTACGCCATCAGATTTTGTTTTTTTCCCCGTCACATGTCCATAACCTCCTACTGTCAGCACGGGTCAAGTTGGGATATTTCCCAAAACATGGTGAAGAGACCCTTCACAAATCTCCATGAGTGAAAGCGTTCACTTTAAGCCCGCTGTACCCTCAGTGACCTCAAATGCACAAGAACGTTTATAGTGCCACAGCAGATATTTTACATTCAAAAAATCTCGGTCAGACCACTGAACAAAATTCCCAAAAAAATACACAGTTTATCTTAATAAGTTAATAATACCTCTTGACAACAAGACGAAATGAAGTGTTTCTTTGTTGTGCTTGACATGACCCTGTTACTGCGAATTGAATAAAGGTATATTATCCATCTATTCATTTATCTGAGCCTCTTATCCTCACAAGGATAGTGGGAGTGCTGGAGCTATCATTGGGCAGTAGGCGGGGTACACACTGAACTGGTCCCAGCCGATCGCAAGGCACAGAGAGATAACAGCCGCACTCACAATCACACCGAGGGGCAATTTGGAGTCCCCAATTAATGTTGCATCTTTTTGGGATGTGGGAGGAAACTGGAGTGCCTGGAGAAAACCCACGCGGGCACAGGGAGAACATGCAAACTCCCCACAGGCGGGGCCAG
The DNA here is from genome assembly GCF_019802595.1 of Syngnathoides biaculeatus. Classification (NCBI taxonomy): domain Eukaryota; kingdom Metazoa; phylum Chordata; class Actinopteri; order Syngnathiformes; family Syngnathidae; genus Syngnathoides; species Syngnathoides biaculeatus. Next base: position 33,351,878 of record NC_084645.1, read on the forward strand.
GATTTGAACCCCAGTCCTCAGAACTGTGGGGTTGACGCTGTAACCAGTTACACCACCGTGCTGCCCCAAGAAACTTTTTTTGTTCCAAATAAGAATTTTCAGAACAATTAAAGAGGACTTCAGTATTAAAAGACACACACAAAACCTACTGTCCTAATTGTTTCAACAGTTATAATGTTTTGTCTATCTATGACCTAGAAAAAACATCACCTGTCTCTGGTCCTACCTTGTGTCTCTAATTTGATATACAAGAAACCACCCCATTAGAGGAAAAACAACCAATCAGAGACAGAAGACATGACCTTGGTAGGACACACCAGTATGGCCTTGTGCTGACCTGCTACCATTTTACCAAAGAAAAAGCAGCTTATTTGTAATCAGACTGCACCATTCCAAACTGTACCATGGTCAGTGGTGAAATGTAAGTAAGTACGAGTAGTCTGCAGTGTACGCAGGATTTTGCTTTCCCGAGTTTTTTCTGACAGTACTTTCTACTTCTTGGCTTTGTCAAAACAGCCTCATTACTTTTCAACATTGGCGGTTGACGACATGATTAAAAAAACGTTGATGGAAACCACAGTTCGTATCTTCATTGAGAGATGCTGGGGTCTTAAAAGGCAGGAAAAACAGGGACAACAACCACATGAGGGAACGTGAAACCGAGAACTCTAATGAGGATGGAATGTGACAACCAAGTTATCTCATCAAATGGCCTTATTGAATAGAATTGCTTATTTATTACAAGAAGTATTTGTGACAAATGTGTTTTATCTTGTGCTGCCCAAAAACATATATTCAGAACACAAATAAGTAGGGTATCTCTTTTTTTTTTCCTCTCCATTGCTAACATTAGCTAATTTAGTAAGTCTATCTATCTATCTAGAAAGGTCTGTAACATGATTTATATCTTCTCAATACAAGCACTATGCATTTTCATGAGAGACAACTTATTTTGTGTGCACAGATTTTTTTTTCTTCATTGTGCATAGTTATTGTACCATATAACAGGAAGCAGAGTAAGACTAGAAGACATTTCAGCCACTGTCTGGAATATTGCAGCATATAAAGAGTACATTTCAAGCATGCAATACTATTCAAGTTCACGCCGATGAGAGTATGGCGGGTACGAGGGTTAATATATTCAATATAGTCTAGCTAGAGTTTATTAGGCACCTGTGGACATTAAACAATTTCAGCAATTACAGATGTTTCTCTAATCCAGATCTCACAAGAAGAACGCAGTAGCTGACCTGGTGTAAACCATCACAGAGGAACTTAACACCGGGTGAGAAGGCATACTAACGAGCTCCCACTGACCCGTGTTCTCCTCAGGACCGCAGCGCTCTCCTCCTAAGACGCATATCAAATGAAAATGAGAGCAAAGGTTTTTTTTTTTTTTTCTAACAAGGAGCCTGTGGTTCATCTTCATTCACAGCGGGAAGGCCAGGCCGTGAGTGCAGGTCCGCTAAAGACGCACACGTCTCTACCCTTGGGGCGGCGGCACAAAGTCATGATGGATGAGGTTATACGTGGGGGATGAGAAAAGAAAACTGACCGAGATCAGGGAGGTTGCAGTAGGCTCTCCAGTCGGAACCAATTCGGTTTTTTAGCGTGCTCGACTGCGAGGGGACAAAAGAACACTGATTAGTTCATTTTAAGAGTAGTTGTGTTAAAAAAAGATCACCTTAAGCGGTATGCGAGCGTACTTTGAGGGTCAGCGTGGCATCCAGGTTGCTGGAGATGGTTGATACGACGTTGCACTGGGCCACCGTGTGATAGGTGGGGTTGGAAAAGGACTCCCCACTGGTGCTGCTACTTGGATTGTGATTGACTTCCGCTGCACTGGTCTTTATGGCCATGGTGCTGCCACACTCTGAAGGTTTCAACAACAATTTACACCTCTAAATAACTGAATACATGACCTTTTTTTAATTAAACTAAATTTGAATGAGGCTACCAAATCATTAAAAATCAAGCCATTTTCTCCGCTCTCAGATGCTGTGGGAGTGTCCAATAAATGTGCTGTGACCACGCCCCACTCAACTGTCAATCAAATACCAACGGTTAGTCCAGGAAAATGAATACTTTGTCCATCATCTTCCATATGCCAACACATACAATACTGTAACTATTATGTTTCATCCACAAAAATATGCATGCTTAAAAAACCCATTCATGGGCAGCATCCCATTTTTGTGACATCATAATTTCCATGCATTATATCCTTCAGTATATCAAAATATTTAATAAGTGTTTTAATCTGAAGCCATAATTTGGTATCAGGAGAGGATAACTCATCGGTCAAAGTTAGCACGGAGTTATTTCCCTTTCCTTCCTGATCCAACATAGTATATAAGTTATCATACAACTTAACCATAAATGGAAAAAAAAAAGTGTTCTTTTCTTGATTGTGATCTGTTGGGAAACTTTTATCCCAATACGGCAAAAAAACTGCCACCCTGCCCATGAACGGGTTAAGTCCAGTGGCTGAAACATGTTCCAGCTGGATGCCATGCTTTCCACGCCATGACAACAAGGCGCTCTAAAGTGGCCACGGCAGTGCAAAGCCCTTGTTCACACGCTGGCTGTTAACTACAACTTAAGAAAAAACTAAACAAAACAAAACAACAAAAAAACTCTGTCCTCACTGTCCTTCAGCTCTCTCTGACGCACACATGCTAGTTGTGTACAACGAGGCACTCTACGACAGCAATCCTCGCCTTGGTCTACACGCTGGCTGTGAAGTTTGCCTGAAAAAAGGTCTCCCGTCGTTGCTCCTCTGTTTTCCTCTGTGTGATGTGCCCACACTCTGGGCCGACAATGAGGCCCGGCAGCCGTGAGGCGCGTGGGCAGAGCCTTCTGGCTAATGACACGTGACTTGTGCCGGATAGCTGTTCATAGTGGGCGAGGGGTAACTTGTGATACATTTCAGCACAGGTCCAAACAAAATGAAGATAACTAAAATTGTACAATTAAAAAAAGTTTACTGCTCAACTGCCACTACTGCTGAGTATATATTTCTCAGTCTTTATGTATAATGTAGTTACAAACAGATGTATGAATTCACTTGACAAGGTCTTAAAGAGGGAATTTGTCTTTTTGAGAGCGACAAGTACATACAAAAAGAGTGAGGTTCTAAAACACTGAAAACTACAATCGGAATCATAAGTTACTGTTAACTTAACACCTCTCTTGTGGTGTGAACCGACTAGGTGTACCTAATGATGTGTTTGTGTGAGAGTTTGTATACTGTACTTCAAAAGTGACGGCAGGAAGCTCAGAAGTTCTTACCAGACAGAGAATAGTCAGTGTTGGTCATCTGCATTGCTTGTGTGTATGAGACACTCGGCTGGATTTCGTGTCCCTTCTCCCTCTGCCTCTGCCTGTACCACACGAACAGACTGAGCATGGCCATGATGATGAGGAGGAGGAAGATGATGCCCATGACAGCACCCGCTGACTGGCGTTCTGAGCCACGGGCCGGACTTATCTTGGTGTAGGGGTTCAGCTCCTCCATCATGAGAGATGCTGCACACAGAACATTACGGAGGGGGTTATTCACATCACAGTTGCTGGTGGTGACCCACGATGAAAACAAGTGTGAGACCAGCGCTCCTGATGCATCACTGCATTTAATAATAATAATTCGGTGAGAGAGCCTCTTTCATCTCCTCACCTTGATCACAGCGGATGCCTTTATATCCCAGACTGCAGTAGCATGTCCCGGTCACATAGTCACAGGTAGCATTGTTCAGGCACTCACACAGCTGCTGACAGCCATATCCAAATGTACCAGCAGGACACTCTGCACGAAGGAGGGGTGCATTACTGCAAAATTAAAGCACTTAGGGAGTGGCCATATGAAAAGGATTTAGAGCAGGCCTCATATCTCAGCCACTTAATGATTTGTGCACAGAGCTAAATGCGGCGGGGCCTACTAAACTCTGCTCGCAGCTGGCCCCGATGTAACCGGTTCGACACGCACACAGGCCGGTGATGTGGTCGCACTCGGCCCCGTTCTGGCACCGGCACACTTCAGAACAATCCCTGCCATAGAAGCCCGAGGGACAGCCTGGGATGGACCCGCGTGAAATGTCGGCGACGTTGAAGCATCAGAAGAGACAGGAAGACAATTTTGAGAGCCAAGGTCATTTTCCGAGGCAACACCAAAATCAATAGTATTTAACGTCTGTGCTGCATGCGCAATAAGGGACAACGCCAATGAAATTAAACATTACCCTCAGCAGCAGAAGCCGTTGGGATGTTGATTACATAGCAAAGGTGTACTGGACTTTGTATGACTCGACAGTTATGCAGGGAAAATAATTGACGTTTTAAGACACAATGACAAGGGTTGGACACTGAGAATTCAAATGAGTCACAAGGACTTGGATGAACTTCAAGACTGCTCCTCCGCACCAAGACAAACACTTATTAATTTTTATGTTCCCTTCATTTTTAATCTGAATGATAAAGTAGCTTTCAGAAACTGTCCAGATGTTTCAAATGAGTCTTCACAAGTGGCTCCTGCAGTTCCGCTGCACGACCTCTAGGTGACAGTGTATATTTCCGCAAGAACTCACGTTGCGTGCAGTACAGGCCAGTCCAGCCGGGTCCGCATCTACATTCTCCATCATAGGCGCTGCACTGAGCTCCATTGTGACAGTTACACGAATTGAGACAATCTGGGCCCCAGCGATCGGAAGGACAGGCTGCACACAGCAGAGAGATACCCCAAAATGTGGGGTGTAAGGCAAGTCCACTTCTTTACACACGCAAGCGAGCACACACACGCACAGGGCTATAACTTTGGAAATTGGGGGAAAAAAAATTGCAGAATATTAATTGCGAGCTCTTCCCTCAACCACTCCATTATTTGTGCTATGATGAATACACCCGCCTAAATCGCCTAAAGCCTAATAACATCTATTGTACGATGATTTCTACAATAACAGAGTAGTACTGAATAAAGAGTGCTTAATCAAAGAGCATTATACACCATTTTCCAGCACGGTATGTGTCTCCCGTCCGCTGGTGTAGTAGATCCTGATTCGAGTGAACTTTTGTAAGCCTGCACCAGCTGACAACTAACGTGATTTGGAATGGGGGGTGGGGGGTGCGGACAACCAATGGAAAATAGTCCACATTTTTGGGTCGATTACATTTACAGGAATTCAGTTGGAATTAGTGGTAACATTGGAATAAATCAAAACAGGTTAGTCTATACAACAGAAGGAAGCTTTTATTTTTTTTGGCAAACATCTAAATCTATGATTTCCTGTACATATTCTATATATTTGTTTACAAGTTCCATTGACTTTAAAATTGAGACTACATTCCATCAAGTAAGTTTTGACCACATTTCTGGGGTAAGTTTCCTAAGTTTCTGCTGCTCTACATTCCTAAAAATTATGTAGGAATATAATTTCCTCCTAAATTATTGTGAGAAAACATGGACTGCTGCAAGCTAGATTTAAGACAAAATGGGATGTGTCAAGACAATCAAATAAAAAAAGGGCACAAAGAGAAGGGTCACGAGAAACTGGGCGCAAAGCATAAAGGAGGTAGGATATACCCTGAGAGCAGTCGTGTCCGATCCAACCGGGAAAACACTGGCAGGATCCATCAATGGGGTTACAGGTGCCGTTGTTGGTGCAGCGGCATATTTCCACACAGGCCCTTCCATATCTCCCGCTGGGACAAACTGAAAAACAACCCCCCAAAAAAAGTCAGATTTGATCACACCGCCACTAAGTGTAACTGTACAAAAATCCATACATTCAGGATATACACAAATACAAATTACATAAATATACTTTACAGTAATGCAGCAATACTGATCAAATCTGACCAAATTGAAATGCACACTGGATGACTGGTTGGCACTTCCGCCTCACAGTTTAGAGGTTGTAGGTTCAAATCTGGTCTCGGGCTTTCCTGTATGATGTTTATGTTTCCCCAGGTGTCCGAGTGTTTTTTTTCCTCTGCGTAGCCAGATCCCAAAAACATCCCTGCCAGGTTAATTGAAGACTCTAAATTGTCTCTAGGTGTGAATGTGAGTGGGATGGTTGCTTGTCTGTATGCGCCCTGCGAGTGGCTGGCAGCCAATTTTGGGCGTATCCCGCTTCTTGCCCGAAGTCAGTTGGGATAGGCTCTAGCAGCACAGCCGTGACCCAAGCATAGGAACATGTTGGATGACATCTGCATATGATGCTGTGACAGAAGTACGACGACACAGTAAAGAAATATGCCGAGTGGGAAATGAACGGACTTACGGGTTTTTCAAGATTCTGAGTATCTATCTATCTATCTATCTGGGGGGTTACAACAGTTGAATACCATGAAGGCATTGCCAGTGCTTACAGATAAAATGTATATTTGATGCATATGGCCATCATTGGCAGTGAATGTACAATGAATATTTGAACAAAAACAGTGCAGCAATACATGTAGACAGACAATAAGAATGCTCACAGGCACTTTATCTTATGCAAAGAAACAAATATTATGGTTGTTCAGATGAGACTTTCTCCATGTACAGTATATGTGTGTACATTTTAAACTGCACCCACGTGGCCATGGTGCATACACTAGAATGAGCAGCACAATGTGCACAGAAATTAAGGAGAAAGTGTGACAAAAACTGTCTATTTTCAAGTCATTACAATGTTTTCAAAAAGCAAAGCATGCTATTTACTCATTAAAAAACATTAAATATTTGTTTTCTGGGGGAGGCTGCAATGGGCTGATGGCGTTTCCATTAATTTCAACAGGGAAAAATGATTTGCGATCCAAATGTTGGATTATGACCATGGTCAAGGAATGAAATTAACATGCATTTTAGGGCACCACTTTATAACAAAATACCAAATACAAATACAAATACCATACTGCAAATATGACAAGAAACTATAGTATAAACTGGACTTACAAGTCAGAAGATGAAAAATCACCAAAATATGAATGACCCCAAAAGAAGAATAGTTCTCAAATTAAAAAAAAAATGAAAAGGAAAAGACAAATGGAACAAGTAAATGCTAAAAGTAATAAAATGCATTTGATACTGGGAGCAACTCATTGGAAATAAGCAATGGCCAAAATGCAGTATGACATGGATTAATGAAATGGACGGCACCGTGTATTGGAGTGGACAAAGCAATGTACTTAGACAAAAAAAAAAAAAAAAAGTCAATCAGCGCCTCCCGTGGCACAATTGCCCCATTTTCACCCAGCCCAGCGGAATGACTGATGTGCCACAGTATTAAAATAGACCATGTACACAGACCACTGGATACATTTTTCATGAAATTAATATTTCAGCGTTCCCTGGCTCTCTTCAATAAAAGATATCACTTGCAATGAAAACCTCCATTGTACTTTATTGTTGGGCAGCGGGACAAATTAGGCCCAGATGCTCCCCACCATCAGGACGAGAGCGCTGCGGCAAAAAGGACACGCCGCACATCTAAGCGCCGCCATAAAGAGAATAACTCAGCAACCTCACATAAGGTAGCTGCTGTACTTTATCAGGACTGATTTTAATGATTTCATTTGAACAGCCTTTCCACTCTTTCATGCTCCTTCAAGCAGGCTGTCATTAATGCCACAAGGTTAGCGCCTCTGTATGGCTGCTTGTGGGGATTGGAGCCTCATCACAACAGGAGAGCTTCATTAGGCTGCGCCTGGAAGGACGAAGGACGACTGAGGCTGCAAACAAGCGCTTTTCAAGGAGGGTGGGGGGTACCGGCTTGTCGTCGTCCCCTTTACCCAAATGCTCGCCGTTTCGTCACGGACCAGAGAAATTACGACTTCCCCACCCTTTTCCTCTTCATGTTAAAACTTGTGTCGGATAAAACATTCCTCAAAGTCATGAAAGAGAATTAATTTTTCTTTTTTTTTTTAAAAAAACTGCCAACTTTACTGCACTTCATCAAAGGTTTCTAAATCATGTCATGAATAGACCTTTTGCACGTGATGTCACTATTTTCACGGCACCATATTGCCGGTCAAACAGAGCTGCTCGACATTGTGGGAGACATTCAACCGGAGGAGGATATTTACAATACCTGAGACCTGTTCTGCTGTTGGTTGTCACAACAGATGAGACAGATATGAAATTATATAATTCTATGGAGTACCAGCTGAAAAGACCAGAAAATATCGATGGATTTCGGCAATTAAACATGATGGATGATGCCCAACCAAAACACACACACACCCCTGTGTAGCGATCGCTTCATTTCAGGTAGGAATTATTCTTAATCTCACATTCCCAAAAAGTATTTATGACAATGCCAAATTGGCTCATTTGAGAACAATGCATATTTAAAAAAAAAGAAAATGTCGCAGCAGAGAGGTTAATGTGTGGCCGCAATCACTTCCATGTACGTTCCATTGAGACGACTCCGTCCTGTTTTTTTTCTCCCCCAATCATAGTTAATGAATGACAGTTTGTGTAAAAACAGGGGTCATTTATTTAAATATTGCCATTTGTATTGAATACTAGCGGAAAAGATCGATGGATTCCGGCAAAAGTCAACGTGTTGCCGAACACTACTACGTTCACGAGCCGTCAACTGTCGTCTTTTTTTTTCCCCAATCATAGTTAATGAATGTGAGTTTCAGTAAAACCAGTGGTTATTTATTGAAATATTGGTATTTGTATTGAATACTAGCTGAAAAGATCGATGGATTCCGGCAAAGGTTAAGGTGTCGCCGAACACACTTTCGCGCTCACAAGCTGTCAAAACTGTCACTATGTGGGGATTTATACCTGATGAGAACAGATCCAGCAACAAGGTATTTGTTTATTTTCATCTAAATGTCTGACGGTATCGGACAAGACTCTGGCCGTCGTGCTACAAGACATAATTCCGTGTCGTCTCCAACCGACTTAGCATTGAGCAATGCTTAGCTTGACCGGCAATACGGCGAGGTAAACAAAAGTCACGTGATTTTATGACGTAGGTGCACGAGGTCTATACAGTCAGGTCCACAAGTATTTTGACCATTGATTTTATTTGTTAGCATTTCCACTATGGAATTAAAAGATAGCAACAAAGGTGAAATCAAATGAACCAAAAAAATAAAAAATAAAGATCTGAATTTGCTGGTATCCAGACATCAAGGAGTCATTGATTGGATCTTTAAAATGGTTTAAAAAAGGTTATATACAGTATTCATAATCAGTGGTGAACCAGTAAGGACATCTTTGCTGGTACAAACAATTCCAGAAGCCCCTACATTTGCAACTTGAAATTTCTTAATTATTCTGTGAAATTTTATGAATTTATTTCCAACAGACCTTCCCAAAAGTCAATTTTCTGTATTTCATAGCATTTCATGGCTGCAAAGCTTTCAGTCGTATTTGTACCTGGCTGTTAGATTTTTGTGTGCTTCCATGTCAATGAAATCTAATCATGACCGTCGGAATCAGAACCACACACGGCGGACCAACTGGGATTGTTTCCTTAAGCAATTATCCTTCAAATTTATCCTCACAAGGCCCGACAGCTGGATTTCAATGACATCAGCATTTTTCTATCCTCTGATGAGCTGACCAGAGCAAAACTCTGAACTGTTCCAGATGATGATTGTGGCAAACTCATGGCTATGCGTTGTCTGTGTTGCGGGTTGTTGGATCTTTCAGAGCATTTGTTTTTTTTTAATAATTGTAATGTGAGGTTGCTATTAAAAAAGGAGAATTAAATCAGGTGCATCTCCACTGAAGACCCTGCACTAAATGCACGGTTCATATAGGGTCGTAGGGTGGAAATTGCTTAATTTCCAACCTGTTCCCATACCAACAATGGGAAGAAAATGAATTAATTCAAGCCTGGCTCCATTACAAGACCTTTACCATCATATAAGGAAAAAGAAATTAACCACTGTAAAATAAAACATAAAAAAATGTCCCTATTTATACAGTTTAACCCCATCTTGATGAAAGGCAGAGGCCAAACAGCCATGAGGTCACATTTCCAGGAGAAAGCTGTTCCCCAGTCATGAAAAAGTATTGCCCCCCCTTCTAAAATTATTATATTTTTGCATAGTCTATAAATGAAAATCCTGTTCCTACTGTAAATGGTCATTTAATTTACTTGAAAAAAAAAAACTATTCAGTGATCTGGCCCTGTATGGAAAAAGCTCACGGAATTTTGAAGGTAATGCCATCTCATTTCAATTAGATTCAAGTCTGAACTTTGACTAGCGCACTCTAAACCTTTATTTAAATTAAACATTAAAGTGGGGAAAACGGGCAAAAAATAAAATTTTTGAGAAGGGTACCAGTACTTCTTCACACTGTATGTGCAAGTCACAAGCTCGTTTCAAGTCATAAACTTCAAGTATGGAGCAAGTCCCAAATCACTGCAGGGGGGGAACAAAATAAATAAATAAAGAGAAGTTGAGCTTGTCAAGTCACCACTAAATTTCAAGGAAGTTGAGTTTTTAAAAAAGTTGTAAGTCATAAAATCTTGCTTGAGTTGCAACATAAATTGGAGTGAACATTTTTTTTTTCATCCGTTCTTCATAACATAGAAAAGGGTATTCACAGCTCATAAAAGTTATATGATCAACAACTGAGTTTATGATTACCTGAATCTATTGGATATTTGAAAAGTTCTTTTCCAAACTCAACTGAACTCAACACAGTTCCTAAAGAGAATGGAAGGACCGCAATCCACCTTTTTGCTCATATTATACAGTTTTTATGCCGAATACAAATCTTAAATCCATTATGAAGGAAACATTTTTATTTTTCGTTTTGCAACAAATGATCGCACATTGCTGTATCTACCTTTGAGAAAGCCGATCTGGGGCATGATGTAGAACGTTGTGTCAACAACATGGATCCCGTCGGAATACGCTATAAGAATGCCGATGAATTTTCCGATAATTCGAGCGATGAACATTATTCAGAAGGGTCCCACGAAGACTGTGAAGAATGAATACGAGCTTTATGAAGACCTTAAAGGTTATCAATTTGAGCCAGTAAGCACACACGTGTGCCTCGTGTTGGAAATATAAACTGGTAAGAGTTTGTGAAGTTCTTGTTTGGTTTCGTCAGTCATAAACTAATAAATAGTAAAGGCTTCGATATTCTGAATGTATATACGAAATTTTTGGTCTTGTTTTGAAATTATGCAAACGCTGTGTATTTAGTGATTTGGTATAAGACAACCGCGGCAACTACTTTGCATGCAAAATGCTTATTATTGCACCAAAACACACTGAAGCTGATAACGTAGTCCAAGTTGGTATATTTTCACAAATAAGTAACAATATAATAATATAACGCGGCTTTCTTTCGTCTTGTCCCGTTAGGGATCGCCACAGCGTGTCATCTCAGTTGAATGCTCATATTTGTTTGCCACAGTTTTAATCATAATTAAATAAAACTAATAATATATCATTTTTACGGATTGGTTTTAGCTTACAATCACTGAAGAATTCTCGAAACGAATGGGTTTTTCCCCTTTGGCGTGAATACAAAAGACTCCCATCTTATCGTCGTTCCAAAACAACCCATCCGAGATTTCGTGACCTCAGTCCAAATGAGTCGTTTTGCAGGCAAGAGAAACTAAGTCAAAGTTCGCAGACTTTAATTCATAAACACATTTTTGGGGAAAAACATTGAACAGGATATGCAACAGTTGAACATATACTTTCATCTAAATAACAATTTGCGTTAGAAATTATACACTCCATGCACTTTAAGAGAACACCAATAAACAAAAGCAAAGACTGTTTTCAAATGGTCAAAAATAATTAGATGTTTAACTAAAGGGCTAATGGAGCATGAAAGATAATTGAGGGAGTAATACAAAACATGAAAATGTTGCCATCCGGGTCTGTTTATTTATTTAGAAGCAGCGACTCGAGTCAAATGCCTTGACTCAACCCCCGACTCCCCCGCTATTCACACTCACATTTCCACCACCACCGAGTGGGAATTCTGCACACGCTGCCAGCGTGACAGTCAAGCGACTGAGAAAAAATAGAATAAAAAGCAAAACACGCTTGTGAAACGACTCCTTTAGTTTTCCAAGTTCCTTTCACCAAATTGTACTAGTTTTGGACTTTCGACATTGCAGCTATGTTTTATTTTTAAGTCTTTGCAGTGGTGTGTGAAAGTATTCCAAATGTCTTGTTGCTAACGCTTGTCTATCTCGCCAGATGATTACTTTTTAGAGGGGAAATTCTGTGCTTTGCAAGAACAGTGTATCCAATAGGTCATGTAATATGTACCCTATTTTGACAATGTGATGTTAAATCCTCTCTCATTTAATAGTGTTTTGAGAAGATTTTTATCGACAGTTACGAATTTTCAGGGGCGCTGCCATTTTCGCGAGCCACATGACCTCCGTGCGCGGATGTGACGTGTACCGTGCTGCAACAAAGGCTCGATTACGTGGGACACCATTTATGCCCAGAACTGATTTCTCTTATTTATATGATGAAGAAATAGCCGTATCGGTTGATCGGGAAGACGGAGGAATACTTCCATACAGATTTTAACCTGTGGCTGTAAATGTTAAATATTCGGATAGTTCTTTGCACAAGAATGATGCGGAGTCTGATGCGCAAGCTCCGGTGGCAAGCCGCGAGCTGAGCTACCAGGCGGCGGAGCCCGTTAGCCCCGGACGCCGCAGCTAAGATAAAGGCCTCCGCCGCCACCGAAGCTCGGCTAAAGGCCTCTGCCGCCGCTGAAGGCAGGCCGTGAGCTGAGCTTCGACGTCCAGCGAGGGCATTAGTCGAGCTACGGCGGTCGCGGAGGCCTTTAGCCTGGCTTCGGTGGTTGCAAAGGCCTTTAGCTTAGCTTCGGCATGTGGGGCTAACGGCCTCCGCCGCCCGGAAACTCTGCTCGCGGCCCGCCACCGGAGCTCGCTCGTCAGACTCCGCGTCACTCGGAGAACGATCTGTGGCTGCTGGCCCGGAGCTCCGGGGGCCTTTGTTCACGCACTTATGTCCTGTGCGTAGGCCTCCGGTTAGTCAGACTCCGCGTCATTCCGCCCAAAGAACCATCCGAATAGTCAACATTTATAGCCACTGGTTCAAATCTGTATGGAAGTAATTCCTTCGTCTTCCCCATCAACCGATATGGCTATTTCTTCATCAGATGAGGGTAAATCCAAGAAATCAGCGCTGGGCATAAATGGTGTCCCATGTAATTGAGCCTTTGTTGCGGCACGGGACACGCCACATCTGCGCACGTCGGTCATGTGATTCGCGAAAATGGCAGCACCCTAGAAAATTCGTAATTGTCGATAAAAATCTTCTCAAAACACTAATAAATGAGAGGATCTAACAACATATTATCAAAATAAGGTACATATTACATGACCTATTGGATACACTGTTCATGCAAAGTATTGGATTTCCCCTTTAGACTCATTTTGCATTCTCCGTCCAGACAAATTGCAAAGACGTTTTGAGTGATAAATGGAAAAGCAGTCAAGAGTGAATAGATGTGGCAGTAATGTCAAAATGTGAAAGGGGGAAGCAAAGGGAGGGACACTTGCCTTGGCTGCATAAAGGGCCCGAGTAGCCAGACAGACACTCGCAGCGCCCATTTACGTGATGGCACGGCCCCGTGCTGTGCACACACCGAGGGCATGATTGGCTGCAGCGGTGCCCGTAGAAGCCCGCAGAGCATGCTGCGTTGATAAAGCAGGATAGGAAATTAGCCGTGGACAGAAAAAAAGACATCATTTGTTATGTTGCAAAACATCACATCAAGAATGATCAAAGTAGTGCAGATAAATCAGAGCTGGAAATATTAAAGATAAGAGAGAGCGAGAGAAAAGGAAGAAAAACATCTGAAAGCGAGTCTTCAATGCAATAATTCCCAAGCACAGAATGCACTGTAACAAGAGAGTTGAGAACATCTGTTTAATGTTTGCTATGTCTTACAGAAGCCTTATCTGTACAAGTCAAAGATTATATTGAAAGATTAGGAACCTTTGAGGTCTCCAAAAGATGACACAATATGGATGTCCACAGATGATCAAATGAAAACTATATGCAAAGAGCCAAAAAGTTACACGAAAACCTTACATCGAGGAGGAACAGCAACTTATTTCAAACAACAGTGGTTCTATTCTTCCTGTGCTCAAGATGTAATCAGCTCGTTCTGAAATGACTTTTGGAGGAAATATTGATCATCGCTCCGAGGGCTGTCTTGATCTGAATTTAGCAGCAGAGATATAATGTATCACCAGAGTAGCATGTTATTCGTCTTCCCTTCACACAAACGTATTAGATACAGCTTGTTTGGACCTGCCTCGAACACTCGGCGCCAAATGATGTTTACAAACTGGTAAGTGCAATTTCACTTCCAATCAGTGCGCTCATCACTTGAGAAGCGGCTTCAGACACAAAACAGAGGCGAGGGCTTGCGGTGCGATGAGTGCTGTGCTCGGCCTGTGCGCCTCACACTGTGAGCTGGCCGTGGGAGGCAGGTGAGAGGGGTCGGAGGGGTCGTCACGGGTGGCTGGCGGTGGCGGCAGGTCACGCTCTGATTGAATGATGGACGCCTGAAGGGCGGCAACTGTTTTTCCGAGCTCATAAACGGCTCACCAACATTTATGTTACATTAAAAGTGAGGCCGTGTGAGAGATTGAACATTATTTCCCCGTTTCTTTTCAAGATGTATTTTAGATTAACAACAAAAATACATTGGTGCTTTGAGATACAAATGATCCGAAGTTTCAAAGCAGTCGTTCGTACAGTATTATCATTTTTTTGCTTCAACTTGCGAGTGAACTTTTGAGATAGAAGAGATGCATGGGGGCAGTGAGCCAAACTGCAAACTTAATTAACATCAAGCAGCAGTTAGGCAGAGAGACTAAATCTTCAAAAAGGAGGCTTCAAACAGTTGAATGCCACTCCCAGTTTAAGTTTACTGTGAAACAAAAAAAAAGAAAAAAAAAAAAAGAAAAGAAAGCAGTACACAACTTTTCCTTTCGGCTTGTCCCGTTAGGGGTCGCCACAGTGTGTCATCTTTTTCTATCTAAGCCTATCTCGGGCATCTTCCACTGTCCTCATGTCCTCCCTCACAACATCCATCAACCTTTTCTTTGGTCTTCGGTTTGCTGGGAGTGGCAATGGGTCCCTGCGGCGTCCTCTGGCTGACCAGTTGTCGTTGTTCCTCGGTGGACCGCCCGTGGTCCGATCCTGGCACTTAATTGATTAGGTTGAGTCCTTAGCCAACACGGTGCAGGCTTTGCAATTACAGGACACTTCTGTGAATAGCTTGGGCTTCCCTTCCCTCACACTCTGGTCCTATAGATGTTTAGAAATCACGGTAGCCACTCACACCACACATCAGTTGCACAGCCAGGTTCACGACCCTTGTCCTGCAAGCTTTTCCAATCTTATCTTGTCCTGTCCTTCCCTCACAGGGCGGAGCACTACTGCCCCATAAGACACTCCTATCTCATGTCATCGTTCTTGATGTGTAAGGATTTGATTCTCTCATCTTGTTTAGAGTTTAGAGTTTACCTTTTCTCTTTCCCCACTCGAAACTTTGTTCTGTTCAACTGATTGTCTCTGATTATATATTACAGTAAGAATAAACCACAGCGATAGCTTGAAAAGTCCACTTTAACACAGTAAAACGGTTCCGGCAAAAAAGGGATACAGAGCCTCCATATTGCTTGATGTAACAGCCAAACAGGACAAAAAAAAACACGCAAAAGCAACCCCCCAAAAAAGTCTTTCAAGGAGCTTAATGCTAACCTGTAAGGGGAAATGCCGTAGACAGGCTAACATACAGAGTCTATGTGACTGTGTTGTAACGTTAAAGAACAGATATTTTACAGAAATGGTGCAGCAACACCTGTAGACAAAACTAGAGACATAAATTCTTCTTGTGGAACAAGTATTAGCGCAGTTTACTAAGTCAATTGTATGCATGAAATATGTATATTAATCTAGGCGACACAATGGTTATCTTATCTGCCCTTCAGTTCTTAGGGCTGGGGTTCCTAGTTTATAGTTCTTTAGTTCAGTACAGTAGGCATTTTTATCCACTGTTGCTATGGCATTAACAGTAGAGCCGTATAGTTCACTAGTGTTGGTTAAAACAAAATATAAGGATTGGTGAAGAGAAGATTTTCAGTCTATCCTGTTCACGACTCATATTTGTTTCAGGCCAAACATTCACTCTCACATTCATGCAGTCAGTGAGTGGCAATTGACCCCTCCGTGGATATTGCGCAATCCACGTCACTGACCAATCAGAGGCCAGAGATCTGCATAAACAACGCCCTTTTTTGCTCCCGCCATTTTCTCAGACAACATTGCATGGTCCAGTATAGGTTTTGTTAGCGTTTTATCGCGTATTTGGGTTATTTAACAAAAACTATGGTTAAGAGGTGTAGTCACGGACTTTGTAATAGTGACGACAGGTATCCTGAAAGGCTAGTTGGTGGAGTTCGATTCGTACCCCAGTACGAAAAATGCCTTCGATGGATCAAACTTTGTGGAAGACCGCATCATCAACTAAATCCATCTAATATCAACTGGAACACACATGTTTGCACGAAGGTATGCCTTATATTTGATTTTCAATACACGTCTCGTATAAATGAATGAGACGTTCTCCGCTAGCATAACACCGCTGCGTGTGAACGATTGACACACTTATTCTTTGTTGAGCGATATTTAGCGATGATCGGACTGCACAAACGTATTGATTTCTTGCTGGCTCGCGGCCGAAAGTTAACCAGACTGTGTTTGCACGAAGATATGCCCTATATTTGATTTTTAATACACGTCTCGTATAAATGAATGAGACGTTCTTCGCTAGCATAACATTGCTACGTGTGAATGATTGAATGAAATCAGAAGCATGGCGTCTCTCTCAGTTAAGAATGTATTGTATTGTATTGTATTTGCCATTTTTACTAATTGTTTGTCTTACGTCAGCGCATGTGGCGTGACGTCACTTCAGGAGGCGTGGTTAAGTGCCCTGTACAGAGGGGTCAATTGACCCAGGGCTCCACGGAAGTGGGACAAGTAATAATAATAATAGTAAAAAGTCATTTCCAACTGGATGTTGCAATTTCGCCATGAAGAAGTGCTGAAAATTTTCTTTGTTGAATTTGTTATCAAGGCACGTAGTCATGGTCATGATTTCATGTTATGTATGTGTGTAGGTGTGCCTTTCCAATTTGGGGTCCCAAGGAAAACCCAGTGGGGGCCTATACATTGATGTACTGCACTGACAACCCGTTTTTTTTTTTTTTTTAAAGTTCCATAAGGATTCTTTTGACATCTATTACATGTATCCTTAAGTTACTAGTTATATAACTGTTTTTGGTCCCCTTCTCCCCGTCCAGTAAATAATAAGTCACTCAAGCTTTTGAATATTAATGTCTATCATCAACTAAAATGTGAATTTAAAAAAAAAATCATCCCATTTTCTTAAATAATAAATAAATCTAGCAAGTCAATCAGTTTTCATTGTAATTGGTAACATTGTTCAGCATTTAATAGTTTACCATTTCACCGATGATAATAATCACATCTTTGTATGAAAAGTATAGAGGAGAGAACTCAAACGGCCATAAAAGATTAATTAAGCCTTTAAATGTGTTTTTATTTGCAGGAATTGAGAATGGAATCATAATTACGTACACTCAATGAAAACTTTAGTAAGTGGTTTTCATCAAACATGTGATGGCCCTTGGAAATCTGGAGGGCCCAGACAATTGGCTGCGTTTGTCTAACGATAAGTTCTTACTCTTTGAGGTGGAAAAACCAGGCCTGATATTGGTAAACTCTCAGACTTGACCAACAGGAAACTGATCTAGATAGGTAAATGACAACATTTGTTTCAGAGTGCCCAGTTTAAAAAGAAACAAAAAAAAAAGGGGGGGCACTAAGACCTGTCTCAAACCCAATAAACTACCCCTGAGCTACATGGATGTCAAAGCATACCACTTTATTGCTTTGGCTCAAGGGCCCACAGATTTCGTGCAACTTACTCCTTTTGCAGGAAGTCCCTCTGAATCCAGGTGCGCACACACATGTTCCATCCTCAGGAGAGCAGGAGCCTCCGTTCTGACACGGGCAGCTGAGTGAACAGTTGTTGCCCCAGTAGCCTTGTGGGCACACGTTATCACAATGGATTCCTGCAGTCACATGACAATGAAATAGAGAATGAAAGCGTGCAAAGAAGGCCAAGAATCCTGCAGTAACACCGCACGAGCGCCGATTTCCCAATGTCATATCACAGCAGATCTGCTGAGGGTTGTTTACTCAGCATGGATTCTCGATTCGACAGCAAAAGAAGAGGGTATTTTTTCTTTTTAAACTCAAGCCAATCTTTTCAGAGCCCCCTCCCTTTTTCTTCCTGAATGTACTTTGATTTTTATTTATTTTTAAATCTGACAAGGGCTCCACGCCAGTGTGTTGCACTGATTAGTAGGGGTACCTCTCCCGAGAGCACCAGCTTGTCTGCCATTCTCTTTCAGCAGAGCCGCTTTAGAGTACAGTACAGAAAGAAAGAAATACTCTGGCTACATGAGCACAGTGTAGGAAGTGTCACTGTACGTCGGGATTAGCTCCGAGCGGCAAACGAAAAAACGCTGCATCCATATGGGGACTCTCGCTGTGCACGCAGATCTATTAGCACATCCATCGGAGCGGCGCCTTCTCTCTCTCTCTCTCTCTCTCTCTCTCTCTCTCTCTCTCTCTCTCTAGCGCGCCGTCGCCTTTGAAAACTAAGGGCCAAAGTCGCATGTACTGCGTACCCATGCAGGTTCTTAAGTCATATATGATAATGTTACTTGCACACGTCACACACTTCGCAACCTTTCAAGCGCCTGCTTTTATCTCGATACCTCATTTGAAATTTCCTTTGAGTGAGCATATCTGAGAATAGTGCGGCCATTAAAACCGCATTACCTTTGAATTAGACCGGCACCAAACTCTGGGGACTAATTTTACACAATAAAATTGGTATATTAAGGGTTGAACGTGTAAGAGGAGAGCGGATAGGATAAATTGGTCATGATGAACGCACAGTGAGCATGATTTAGTTAGGAATCCATCTGTTAACTTTATTTATTGTTCACCTAGGAGAAAAGCAGAATTCCTTTACAGGGAGTGAATGAATGTGGACAGAGCATCGTGCTTCTTGGTATAACAGTGACAAAGATGCTTTTGATGCCTGGTGAGCCACAAGAAGAAGGGACAGAGCTCATGTGTCTTCAAAAGGACCTGAAAAGGAACCGGAGGTCTCAACGTTCAATTTGTTCCCAGTGAGAATGGAATAGCAAACCTTACATCTTTGCTTTATAACTTGCAATCCATTAAAATTGTACGTGTGGGGGTGCGGGAGGATGGGGGTTGCTGATGGTGTGTCCCAATCAAATCCTAACCTTCGAAAAACAAACAAAAAAAACATACACACATACACATACATATATATATATACACATACACACACACACACACACACACACACACACACACACGCACGCACATGCAGGAGACAAACTGTTTCAAAAACAAAACCCAAAAATAAGCCAGGTTCTGTGATGGGACCTGCAAGTGCTTGCAGCGACTGCTTGCAAAATGCCCGCTTGCACTCAAAATAACCGGGAACCTTCTAGATTCTAGAAGGTTCAATCCCGGACCCGCCTGTGTGGAGTTTGCATGTTCTCCCCGTGCGGCTTTTCTCCGGGCATTCCGGTTTCCTCCCAGATCCCGAAAACACAATTGGACACTCTAAATTGCCCCTAGGTGTGACTGAGTGCGGCTGTTTGTCTCCATCTGCCCTGCGATTGGCTGGCAACCAGTTCAGGGTGTACCCCGCCTCCTGCCTGTTGACAGCTGAGATAGGCTCCGGCACACCCCGCGACCCTTGTGAGGATAAGCAGCTAAAAATGTGTGTGTCTATATATATATATATATATATATATATATATATAGAATGGGCACAGACTGGTACCAAATGACCTGTGGACCAGTCGTTGAGGACCTTTGCCATAGCATATGGTACTCAATTCCTTGTTAATGGTAACCTCGTGTGCAATTCTTCAAAACTAACATTGACAGTCATAGCTATTCAGATGACAAAGTTTGAAGCCAGCAGTGTCTCCAGATCACAGTTCAATTGAGGTGTTGTGTCACTGTCTAATCCAGATAAATAATGAAGTAAATTTTCTACAATTAAAATAAATACCAAAACTGATAATAAAGATTTATTTACTAACAGGAATAAAAAAAAGGGGGGGTTGCTATTAGTAAATACCTGGACTCATGTTCTTTAAAAACCAAAG
The DNA here is from genome assembly GCF_019802595.1 of Syngnathoides biaculeatus. Taxonomy (NCBI): domain Eukaryota; kingdom Metazoa; phylum Chordata; class Actinopteri; order Syngnathiformes; family Syngnathidae; genus Syngnathoides; species Syngnathoides biaculeatus. The sequence goes on from NC_084645.1 coordinate 33,372,172, forward strand.
GTCAAGTCTGAAACCTTGGTGTACTGAAAAGATTCAGACCTGACTTTCAACACTCATATGATTATCAATCACTAAAACAACCTTCTACCATCTGAAGAACCATCTAGAGTGATGGATTATATGTGTCAAGCAGACGAGAAAAATCCCATACATGCTTTTATCTCAAGTAGACTTGACTATTGTAACGGTTTTTGGCTGTACCCCCCCCCCCAAAAAAAAAAAAACAGCATTAAACAGCTACAGTTCATTCAGAATGGTGCAGCTCAGGTTCTGACCTGAACAAAGAGATCAGAGCAGATTCTTCCAATTCTAAAGTCTTTTCATTGGCGTCCAATCATTTTTAGAATAGATTTTAAAGTTCTGCTACTGGTCTATAAATTGCTAAATGGTTTAGATCCTGAATACATGAAAGAAGTGGTCATGGTATATAAACCAAGTAGGGCTCTGAGATTGACGGACATTATCTTGTGTATGAAATGCGCTATTTAAATAAATTTGCTCAGCTATTACCATTTTATAAAGCTTTAATAAACCACTGTGAAGTAAGAAAAGCGAGAGCGGCCAACATCTCATCCGGTAGGTTAACTTGCATTCAGCTTTATTGCTTTGCGCCTATGCAGGTTATAAATGTTAGTACCTCAATATTAAACAATGATTCGTCACCACAGAATATGAGTCCCTTTTGCAAGGAAAGGATGGTAGTGGCTCAGGTGATCGCAAAATCTGAATTTGGAAGAGAGCATACATAAAGAAAGGATGGCAGCAAGTTGAACTTGGGAGTTGTTGGACGCTATTGGGTCATTTATAGCTGATGAGTAATTGATTTTACAAACGGTTCTAAATCTATCAAATATCAGTATCATTAATTTCCAATTTAAAAAAATACTAATTATTTACACTACATAAAAATATATTTGGCATTACAGGGAGCTTTCAATTCAGCACCTTTTCAACTATTCAGCTGCCTTGATGATGATCGGCACGCTACACTCCGGACTGGTTACATGGCGACTGCGTGGAATAAATTAAGTGAAAATGTATCCATACCACAGATCTGTGAATCAAGCACAGTGTAAAAGTTTGGTAATCTTACTGCATACCTTTATTGTATAATTACTGCTAGAAACGGAAGTGTGCCAATACATTCAAAATGACTTCTAATTTCGCCACTCGATTGATATCCCAGCAATTTAAAAAACATTGTTTGAGACAGCTCACTTCATCTCAAACTGACTCCTGTCACCAGAACTTTCCGTTCTCTGTGCGTCTTCTCTCAGAGAGCCCATTATGAAGGATCTTTTGCTTCAAGTGTGCATGAACATGTTTGTCCGACCCGCTCGGCAAGCACGATGCTCCCCTGGCCCTGCACCCCCGTGACTCAATTAAGGCAGACATATGGTCCCGACCGGTGCAGGATTTAGAGCAGAGAGGTCCATTCTTGCAGATAATAACAGCCACAGTTTCCCAGAATAAACGCTCCAAGCTCAGGAGGCCGAATCCGAGAAGGGCTACGCATAGCTTACGGACTGAAACCTTCCTGTTGAAGCTTTTCCTTCCATGAGTGCATCTCTCCACCCATGCAGGAGGACCCCCATGTACAACCGCCCAGTACCCTATCTCAAATTTGACTTTCTGATGCAATGTTTTCAGTTTTGGGAACAATCAGGCTGAAACTTTTGACACTTGTTCCTAATCAAAACTTGGGAAATATTTTACAAGTGATAATTAATATTAGACCGGCATCATTATTAAGTGTATGCACTCCTGCATAAATCTAGCGAGACCTGATTCAAACATTGGGCTTTTCTAATGGGAATACATAATATATCCCAGATTCTGTGGCCTTGATATACGAGTGACCCAACTTACTTGTTGATCAAGATACGAGCCGCCATTCTGCCAATTGTTTGCTGTGACTTGTGAGCGAAAATTTTAGAAACAAGTGCTGTATATTGGCAGTGAACTCAATTCATTTAAAGGTCCACTGTCATAAAATGCATGATTCTTAATATGTTATTAATGAATAAACGACAGCCGTTATGAACCCAGACGTTTTTTTTCCCCACCACAAAACATGATTTTGACGTATATGCCTTTTTGTAACTCCCGCCATGAAAATCCTCTCGAGAGATTTGTTTTTGAGAAGAAGTAGGAATTGACATAGAGGGCAGTAGCGCACTCAGGCGGTCTCATATGTTTCTACTAGTTTTACCTGCTGGACGGTAGCTCGTTGTTCCTTCTTGTTAGCTAAAATGCCGGCTTGTTGTATTGCTGGATATTGCTCGAATACTCGGGAGGACGGATTCGCTTTTCATACTTTTTCAAAAGATCCGGTTCGTCGCGAAAAATGGATTGGACAGGTGAAAAGGACGAGAGCTTCGTGTGTTCCAAATGACAGGTAGGTGTGTATAGAGCTACTAAAAAAAAAAAAAATAGTTGGTGAGGGGGCGGAATCCATAAGTAGGGGTGCTAAATGTGTCGATGTGCACATCGGAAGGCTTCCGTGTAGGAGCTGCTGAAGGATGGCCTCCGCAGGCCTTTTGGATCACCGCGGGCCTTGTCGACAACGGCCTTGTTGACACTACTACGGCCGGGGTGGCTCGTCGCGGCGCCGGGCCTCGGTGGCTTATTTCCGCCGCGGAAGTGGATCGAACAGGGAGGCGGTTTTGCTGTGATCGCATATCATCTGAATATGGCTTGAAACGATAGGGTAGTATTGGACCGGTCACTTCACTCAGTTGTGAGATGTTCTCTTCTTCCAAAAGAGTTTCCGTGTCTGATGGGGCGTGTTTGTCTCCCACAGTAGGGGCCACAGCGTTATCAATGGTGAATGACACTTCCGCAACTTTACGCATGGATGACAGGCTCTCCACTCATATTTATTTTTTTTGTATAGACACTGAATAATGTTATATGTATTTTTCATTACAATATCTATTTTAGAATGTTTATAGGGATGACACTTGGGCTTTAAAAAGCATATGGCACTTAGGCAGACTGTAACCAATGCTTTTATGCCACTTTCTGTTGACATTTACAGTCAAACTAAAAGAAAACAAGCAGAACATTTTATATTTTAAACAATCACATAATGCTGCATTCAATTCAGCTAGCCTAATGCTAACAGATAATGGAAACCACCATTGACAGACTAATTAATAGCATTTGGTGGTTTAAGCAATGTCTTTTTTAACAAACAGTGGCACAACACATTTAGCTAGACATTATAACAATATTCAGAGACGTAATCTTTATCATTTGCAAAAAACGACTCATCTCACAGGAGTTTACTGCGTTACTTTTAGTTGTTGAAAGTTTTTTTTGCATCTAGATTACTCTATTAGAACAGTGGACATGTCCATATCCACTCCATCAAAACATATCCTCAGTATCTTTGTAAAAACCCATATTTTGATCCAACTCTAAAATGAGATATTCGTGGAGAAAAAAAAGGCAGAAATATTAATAAGTGGGATTAGATGAGCAAAAATAAATACATGACAAGCTGTATTCAAAATTATCTGGCAGACTTGGGGTAGGATAATTGATCCCACCTTCAAATATTTATCAGTTGGTGTCACCAGGTTGCTTGGATGTAATACAGCACAGGTACTGTTGTACACCAGCTAGTTTGCCAGTTGGAGCGCTACTTTAGGGCTTATCTCCCAACATCTCTCATACACGATCGGCTGCCGGAGTTGCAAAACAAATTGGACATTTAATTAACAACGCAGATTAGACATAGTGTGTAAACATGCTTTAGAACTCAAGCCGGCCACTGTATTTGTCTTCTTTGATGTCTGTCTAGCTTCTTGTGACTTTTAGCTTTGATGGTAGAAAATTAATTAACATTCATAATCTCTGACGCGACCCCCCCCCCCTTCCCAAAAAAACCCAAAACAAACAAAAACGATAAAAGAATAAGTACCAACCTGTCCAGCCTGGATGGCAGCGGCAGTACCCGCTCACTGGGTCGCAGGTGTCCGCATGACTGCAGTCACAACGCTCTCTGCACTCCAGCCCAAAAGTGCCATCCTGACAAAATTAAAAAATAAAATAAAATAAAAAAAGTCACTATTAAGCCTTGTTCAACAATATTTGCAATATCCCATTAGTTTGGTTTCAAACTTACAGGACAGGGCTCATTGCAGTGCTCTCCCCTCCACCCAGGAGAACAAGTACAGGTGCCATCGACCGGGTCGCAAGCAGCACCATTGGCACACAAGCAAGACTGATTACAGCCCAGACCCCAAAGGCCACTGGCGCACAAGATGGTGCAGTCCACACCTTGCCAGCCTGGAAAAAAAAACAAAACAAACACAGTACAAGGTGTAATGGATAACGTTGGGTTTTTGTGTTTGTGTGAGATAATCAAGTTCAGTAACTCTACTTTATACATAGAGTAGTTCAAAGTAGCGCTTAAAGGGTATTGCTACTCCGTGTGTAATATTATCTGAAGGCACTCATACAAATGAGATGCTATTAATTCCAACGTGAGGCCATTTATTTCTATCGCGCTTGTCCTTATTAAGGTCACAGGTAAGCTGAAGTCTATCCAAGCGTACTTTGGGGGAGAGGCGGCGTAGACCTGGTTCCTTGCCAATTGAAGGGCGCAAAGTGGATTGAGTCACAACAATTCACACTCTCATTGTAACCTATTGACAATTAAGAGTCTTCAGTTAACCCTATATGCAGATATACGAGTTTACATAAAAAGAAAGAAAAAGGTAAAACACACAAAAAAAGCATGTGAGTGTCTCAGTGTGAGTTGTGGCCTACAGCAGCTCCTTGTGGGTGTTCTCATTCTGTTTGTGTGTGTTTCACAGTTTATCCTGTTCAGTAAATGGCTGAAAGTTGCATCGGCTCTCTTTGCACAGATGTGACAGGCATATAACCACTTGCCCCCGCAACCCACACACTCTCACCTAACTCAAGTGGGGTGTATCAAACTTACTCTTATGGCCACAGTTCAGAACTCGAAATTCGTTAGTCACGGTACCACTGTTTTGTGTTTTTCAAGGTAGGGAGAAGCTATAAATGTGTATTCAGTAGGACTAAAATGCGACATTCCGGCATGGGGCAATATATAAATAAATGAAAAAATGTAACCATCCACATCTTGCATTAGCTGTTCTATCAATTTAAAATGAATGCAATCATTTCCACCTTTCAGCCATATCGACCCGCATCAACATTTTTCTCAAGTTTATATATTTTTTAAGAGTAGACCAAACTGGCAAGCAGCAAAGCCCTCGTTTGCTGGATAATGAGGGCGACAAAATGCTGCTGGAAACAAAAAGATTAAAAAAAAAAAGTTGTGCGGCAAGCAAATGCTAGGTTTGCTGTAAGCCTTGCTTTCACGACACAATTCCGTCTGCCTGAAATCTGATTTAGTCACTCAGATGTTCTCCCCGTTCAGTGGGAGCCATCCAGCGAGACAAAATGGATAATTTGAAGAGCTGTCTGAAGCACCTGCCAGCTCCCCCCAAAAGGGATACATCTCTTGTGCATACATAACATTGTACGTTATTGACTGCGGCAGATATGCGAACCATAACATGGAGAAGAGTATTGATTGTACAGTCCAATTGAGCCGGTTAAACAGTGAGGAAAGTTGCCTCTTATTGACTCAATCATTCTTCCCACTGACTGTGTCAAAGTCTAACAACCGGCATTGATTCCCTCCGCTCTTGCCAGTGTGGTGATGGATGGTGGCGAGCGCTCACATCTGAGTACACAATGTAAAAAAAAAAAAGTGAAAGGAGAGGCATCACTACAAGAAGAGCTATCATCACCTTTTTAATCATGAAACTTCCACGATGACAGGACCCTGGTGACAATGTTTAATAACTCCTTTTTAACCCTCTTCTCCCTTCTTTTTAAAACCTGAATTTATCAATACAAGGCCTTATGCAAATATTACCTGGATTACTGCAATTCTTGACACTGAGCAGCAGAGTGACTCAGCAGAATCTACATTAAGTATTCGGAATCCATCCTGCCTACATTCTTCCCATCCTTTATATTTGTTGAAAACATCAGTTCAAAAAAAAAAAAACCCATCCCTCTAAAACCGTATTCTTCTTCTTCTTTTCCTTTCGGCTTGTACCGTTAGGGGTCGCCACAGCGTGTCATCTTTTTCCATCGAAGTCTATATCGTGCATCCTCCTCTCTAACACCCACTGTCCTCCCTCACAACATCCATCAGCGTTTTCTTTAGTCTTCCTTTTTGCTCTTTTGCCTGGCAGCTCCATCTTCAGCAGCCTTCTCCCAACATAATCACTCTCTCGCCTCTGAACATGTCCAAACCATCCAAGTCTGGTCTCTCTCACCTTGTCTCCAAAACATGGAACTTTGGCTGTCCCTCCAATGAGCTCATTTCAAACCCTATCCAACGAGAACCTCAACATCTTCATTTCCGCTACCTCCAGTTCTGCTTCCTGTTGTTTCTTCAGTGCAGTTGATGACCCACACAATGAAGTTGTGGGAAAGAGCAGTGGAGGCGAGACTCAAGACAGAAGTAAGTATCTGTGAGCAACAGTATGGTTCCATGCCTAGAAAGAGTAACACAGATGCATTATTTGCCTTAAGGATACTCATGGAAAAGTACAGAGATGGTCGGAAGGAGCTACATTGTGTCTTTGTAGACCTAGAGAAAGCCTATGACAAGAGTCCCAAGAGGGGAACTGTGGTACTGCATATGTGGGTCTGGGGTGGCGGAGAAATATGTTAGAATAGTACAGGACATGTATGAGGGCAGCAGAACAGCGGTGAGGTGTGCCTTAGGTGTGACAGAAGAATTTAAGTTGGAGGTGGGACTGCATCAGGGATCTGCTCTTAGCCCTTTCCTGTTTGGTGTAGTAATGGATAGGCTGATAGATGAGGTTAGACTGGAATCCCCTCTGACCATGATGTTCGCAGATGATATTGTGATCTGCAGTGAAAGCAGGGAGCAGGCGGAGGAACAATTAGAAAGATGGAGGCAGGCACCGGAAAGGAGAGGAATGAAGATTAGCCGAAGTAAAATAGAATATATATCCGTGAATGAGATGGGTGGAGGGGGGAAGAGTGAGGCTCCTGGGAGAAGAGATAGCGAGGGTGGACGACTTCAAATATTTAGGGTCAACAATCCAGAGCAATGGTAGTGTGGTAAGTAAGTGAAGAAACGGGTCCAAGCGGGGTGTTGGCGGAAGGTGAGTCTCCGCTAGGATGAAGGGCAAAGAGCATAAAAAAGTGGTGAGGCCGGCCATGATGTACGGATTAGAGACTGTGGCACTAAAACAACTGGAAGCAGAACTGGAGGTAGCTTTGCCAGTACTGCTATGGTGACATTGTTTCACCTTTTAACCATCCACTTTTTAACTGCTGAAAATGATGCCAACTAAGTCATTTAGATTACCAGTAATCATCCAAAGATTCTCCAAATTTATTGCGAACCACAGTATATTGTAGCTACAATGTACATATTACTGCGTTGGAGTAGAGTCGTTTCCCCAATGGAGGACATGACAACACAGTAGGGACAGAAAAATGTACACCTTCTGTTGAACTAATTCTGACAACTAGGTTTTAGGCCCGTTAAAAATAAGCATTCTGATGGTGCAGAACCAATCGCCCGAGGACACTGTAATTTGCATACATTTTTATTTTGGTCAGATAACGCAAGAGAAATAATGGGGAGCAGTTGGAGACAGTGTGTGATGTGAACTAGGTAAGGAATAATGATGCAAAGGAACAAATGTGATACAAAACCTCGACGACAACCCTGCACAAGAAAACAGTTCTTGCCTTTTTACTTCATTTGATTTTCTTTCCAAACAGGATTGAAACACCATCTTATTCCCTAGTTTTTGCACTTTTCTGTTTCACATATTTTTAATCGAATTTTTTTTCCATACAAATGAATATAAATCATGTGACTCGGTCATTCATTTCCCAAAATCAATGCAAGCGCCAAATGTACTAAATTGTGGAAAAAGGGTTGAACAGACAGCAAGTCATATTCCCCAATGCAGCTTTGATTAACAGGTCTACTAACAACCTCCCAGCGTGCATGTGGCAACACTCAGGCAACCCTGGCATAACCCACCCATTTAAAAGTTAGACCTTTAAAATGAAAGGAAGCAGTATAACAGTTTCACTGCACTTTCTCTGACCACATGGTGGCTCATTTAGCAGTTGCGCTTGATAAACAAGGACAAAAACAAAATTTGAGTGCGACTTAAATAAGCCGCTATGGGCCAAAGACAAAGTGGTGAAAGTGTTTTTATACTAGTTCGCTTTTACTTTTGACAGGATGTGTTGCACCAATGTTGCCCCAACTTGCCTGAGCGTTGTCGAGCGGACCAGGAGGCTTGTTATCGCCTTAAGATGTTAATAAAAGCTTGGATTGTGTAATGTGGCTTGCTGTCATTTGAACCCTTTGCAAGTGCCAGCTGTTTGATTAGGAAAGGGAAGAAACAACAGAATACAAAAAAGAACTTGTAGTGCAGTGCCCCATGTGTAGGGCATTTAAAAATACTCAAAGACTTGTACTCTTTTTAGAGCAAAGATGCCTGCTGTTTATTGTTTGTTTTGTAACCCAGTCCCCTTCTCACCACGTCATCACTGTGCTCTCCATTCTCGGGCCCATCGCCCACATCCAACCCTACTCCAAATGGAAAGTAAAAAGGAAATGACACATTGCTATCCCCTCATCGCAGTCTTCCACACACCAAGATCCTTCATGAGTGACTTACATTTCAAATGGTTTTTCTGTATGTAAAACAATACCCAGTACTGCATGATGCCATCACCATAACAAGACTCAGATCTCCAATCAGGTCAGAATCCCGGACCAGAAGTTAGCGCTCAGTACCTCATGGCTCTGAACCACAAACCTTCATCACTGATGAGAACGATAAAGACATCCATCCACATTCCTTGGAGTCCTCATTAGACATAAGATGTCAGATAGGCCACCCATGAAAAGGCTGCGGAAGCCTCATCACCTCCATGAAGGTTGCCCGAAGAAAACTACAATTCCTTTGAGAACAGCTCATCACTTTCGGCAGGGAGTTCACCATCGTTAACGCATTACGGCGTGGTGCTCTATAAGTGCATTGCTGGATCTCTACTTCAGCAGGAAGCTTCACCAGTACTTCATTAGAGGATCACTAACCATCAGACGCAGCCTCAAAAATTTTGAAGTGGTAAGATATTGTTACGTTAAAAAAAAAAAAAAAAAAAGCCACTCGAACTGTACCTTCCCTGCACATACAGGACCCGTCAAAAGGCGAGCAGGAAGCGTGATTATGGCAGGAGCAGGTGGACATGCAGCTGGGTCCAAACAAACCAAGAGGACACTCAGTGGCACAGTCTTCACCCTGTGATGGAAATAAAGTCAAGAGGACACAAATCAGCACAGCACAACCTTGTCTCTACCCGACCTATATTAGATATAAATCTTGAAAACATTTTTTATGACCAATCCCACTTTTATTATTATACAACTATTACTGTTATTCTGATGAACATGTTCAGTTGTACTTGTCCCGAGGAACAGTGAATGTGCTGCCAGCAGGATGAGAAAGAGTTTAAAAAGTAAAATGTTTCTCAGGCTTTGCAGTGGTCAGATGTACCGTACAGTGAAGAAAACAAGTATATGAACACCCTGCTATATATTGTAAGTTCTCCCACATAGAAATTATGGAGGGGTCTGAAATTTTCACCGTAGGTGCATGTCCACTGTGAGAGCGATAATCTAAAAAGAAAAATCCAGAAATCACAATGTATGATTTTTTTTAACCATTTATTTTGTGTGAGACAGCTGCAAATTAGTATTTGAACACCAGAGAAACCCAATGTTAATATTTGGTACTGTAGCCTTTGTTTGCAATTACAGAAGTCAAACGTTTCCTGTAGTTGTTCACCAGATTTGCACACGCTGCAGGAGGGATTTTGGCCCACTCCTCCACACAGATCTTCTCTAGATCAGACAGGTTTCTGGGCTGTCACTGAGAAACACGGAGTTTCAGCTCCCTCCTCCAAAGATTTTCTATTGGGTTTAGGTCTGGAGACTGGCTAGGCCACGCCTGAACCTTGATATGCTTCTTACGGAGCCACTCCTTGGTTTTCCTGGCTGTGTGCATCGGGTCGTTGTCATGCTGAAAGACCCAGCCACGTCCCATCTTCAATGCTCTGACCGGGGCAAAGACGTTGTTCCCCAAAATCTCACAATACATGGCCGCAGTCATCCTCTCCTTAATACAGTGCAGTTGTCCTGTCCCATGTGGAGAAAAATCCCCCCAAAGCATGATGCTACCACCCCCATGCTTCACAGTAGGGATGATGTTCTTGGGATGGAACTCATCATTCGTCTTACTCCAAACACGTGTAGTGGAATTATGACCAAAAACTTGCATTTTGGTCTCATCTGACCACATTCTCCCATACTCCTCTGTATCATCCAAATGGTCATTGGCAAATTTAAGACGGGCATTGACATGTGATGGTTTAATCAGGGGAACCTTGCGTGCCATGCATGATTTCAAACCATGACGTCTTAGTGCATGACCAACGGTCACCTTGGAAACGGTGGTCCCAGCTCTTTTCAGGTCATTGACCAAGTCCTGTCGTGTAGTCCTGGGCTGATTCCTCACCTTTCTAAGGACCATTGAGACCCCACGAGGTGATATCTTGCATTAACCATCATGTTTAGCTTCTTCCATTTTCTAATGATTGCTTCAACAGTGGACCTTTTATCACCAAGCTACTTGGCAATTTCTCCGTAGCCCTTTCCAGTCGTATGGGGTTGTACAATTTTGTCTCTGGTGTCTTTGGACAGATCTTTGGTCTTGGCCATGTTCCAAGTTTGAGTCTTACTGATTGTATGGGGTGGACAGGTGTCTTTGTGCAGCTCACGACCTCACACAGGTGCATCTGATTCAGGATAACACATGGAGTGGAGGTGGACTTTTAAAGACAGACTAACAGGTCTTTGAGGGTCAGACTTCTAGCTGATAGACGTGTTCAAATACTTAGTTCTAGCTGTATCACACAAATAAATTGTTAAAAAAAAAAAATCATACATTGTGATTTCTAGTTTTTTCTTTTTGGATGATCTCGCTCACAGTGGAAATGCACCTACGATAACAATTTCAGACCCCTCCATGATTTCTAAGTGCGTGAACTTGCAATATAGCAGGGTGTATATATTGGTTGTAAAAGTTCTAATATTTCTATATAAAAATATATTGTACTCACTAGTGGTATAGACATATGGTAACAGCACTGTATTCCATTTTGAAAAGAAGTCAGTGAAGTAGGCTAATTATTGGCTTTTCTTATCATTCAAAAGGTCAATTCTAAAAATACAGTACAGTGATCTCGGCTACACTTGGTCAGGCCCGGTACGTATCCCTGTGAATAATTGACAGTTATATTTGCGTGGACCTTTTTTCACCAAGCTGCTTGGCAATTTCTGCGTAGTCCTTTCCAGTCATACGGAGTTGTACAATTTTGTCTCTGGTGTCTTTGGACAGCTCTTTGGTCTTGGCCATGTTCCAACTTCGAGTCTTACTGATTGTATGGGGTGGACAGGTGTCTTTGTGCAGCTCATGACCTCACACAGGTGCATCTGATTCAGGATAACACATGGAGTGGAGGTGGACTTTTAAAGACTGACTAACAGGTCTTTGAGGGTCAGAATTCTCGCTGATAGACAGGTGTTCAACTACTTAGTTATGGCTGTATCACACAAATTTGTTAAAAAAAAAAAATAATACATTGTGATTTCTGGCTTTTTCTTTTTGGATGATCTCTCTCTCACAGTGGACATGCACCTACGATAAAAATTTCAGATCCCTCCATGATATCTAAGTGGGAGAACTTGCAATATAGCAGGGTGTATATATTTGTTGTAAAAGTTCTAATATTTCTATATAAAAATATATTGTAGTCACTAGTGGTATAGACATATGGTAACAGCACTGTATTCCATTTTGAAAAGAAGTCACTGAAGTAGGCTAATTATTGGCTTTTCTTATCATTCAAAAGGTCAATTCTAAAAATACAGTACAGTGATCTCGGCTACACTTGGTCAGGCCGGTCAGGTACGTATGCCTGTGAATAATTGGTAGTTATATTTGCCATAAAAAAATTTGTGAATGTGAAATAAGCAGGGAATTGAGTTCAAATAATTGTGAGGGAATGGGGGTGGGGGTGGGGTAGAACAAGTAAATAGGCAGCGGTTTCCACAAATAATGGGAGATTGATTCCCCCCGAAAATCTGAATTTGTAGCCGTCGACTGTACAGATCAGCGTGTTATACAATGAATATTGTGTAATTATGCCACCTGTAGCTTATTCCTTTTGAGATGAGACTAAGTTATTACGTTAGGCTTGGCTTGCATTTTGCAGCTAGCAAGAAGGAACTGATACCTGCTGGGATTCAGTTGCCATGGAGACCAGGGCTCAATTTTCAGCTCAGTTCTGCATCCTAGCGAATGACTTCAAGGGTCATGTCCTTGTCTCCCAATTATGACTCCTATCGTTTCATGGGGTCATGTGTAAGCGCAGGGGCAGGATTTAAAGAATTTTATGAGCACACTGTGTAAACGGTACATCGGAGGATGCTCAGAATTTTTCTACATCCTCTCCCGGATGATAATGTTTTGGGCTGGGCTGAAACTGGGGTGAAAAGAAGGGCTTAATACGATCGCCTTGTGGGCAGCGAGATGAGCAGGATATCAGAGACAGTCGGCTGATAACCCCAAATGTCATCTTAATAACACCACCGATGGGAGGCTGGTGGCCACTCTAGTGCAGCTTTTAAGCCCCTTATCATGACATCTAGTAAAGAAAATGGTGTATTGCATACCATGTCCTCCATAACCTGTTGTCATTTGAATGTCTGCTTAAAAAGCTGAACACTAACTGCACCTGTCTCATCCATCTTATCCTCCGCCCATCCACTTATAAGCTGGGGATCACAAAGTCTCCGGATCCACACACACACACACACCCGCACATACATATCCCATTGCATAGTTGAGTTGCAGGTGACACAATAATTTAGAGTTCCAATTAGGGGCTTATAGGAATCCTGCGTGGCTCACGTTCGTGTCGCTCGACCGCTGGCCGCTCGCTGCTCTCATTATCATTTGAAACTCTGTTTTAACAAAAGGCAGGTGACGTGCTCACGGATAGCAAGGGCGGAAGGCGCATCTTAAAACGGCTCGCCTCCTCCCAACGCGACACATAAAAGCCCGTCTCCCGATGAAATTTTGATCAATGGGATGCAAAAAAACCTTTGTTCTATTGCAAATGACAGCGTCAAGACTGCTCAGAAAGGCAGTTCTGTTGTGTTTTTAAGCACGAGGAGAAGGTCAACCAGTCAAGCGGCCTCTAAATGACCGCTCGACTTGACCCAAGCTTCACGTGCCCTTAAGACCACAAATGACTACGTTGACTTTATGGCTATCCACTTTGCTCCCTGCCTCAAGAAGCACAAACCTGTGGTTGGGTCGCTCTCAAGAGACGAAGGATGGCTCCCTCATTAGTTGTGTGATTTATATTCCTTTTGAGCCCGGTAAGGAATAAAGCATGCATGTGGATAGTCATTATTAAAACACTCGGCTGTCAGTCTGCCCTGCACGGGAGAAGCAGGACCTTACGTAACAACCCAGGGAGAGGAGGTGATGAGTCAGACCTCCATAATATGTTGCCTTTGGGCTCCACCAATTGGCATCATCATGTAAATGAAGTGAATACTTTATGCCGATCTGATCGGTATCGGACAAAAATTTGCATTTGATGGTGATCGGCTAATCGGCTTTCACGTGAAAATTCGCCGATCCAGTCAAGAACGTCATCGGTTGACTCCGCACAAGACATTTAACTCTGTGTTGCCGCCGCATAACTCCAAATGCTAGCGTAATTTCCGGCCTATGAGACTTTTTTCACGTACTTTCAACCCTGCGGCTTATGCGGTGATGCGGTTAATTTGTGCATTTTTTTTTCCCTAACGGCCGCAAGGGGGCACTCGAGCAGAAAAGCTGAGAGTGAGACCAGTGCCGAGGAAGGGACTTTTACCTGTATGTTTTTTGTTTAACCGGCCCTGTTAGCGTTGCGCTAGCGTTAGCGCTGTGCTCTTGTGTTCCTGCCATGTCTCAGTTATTTTTACCGGTACTTTTTTTTTTTTTTTCCAACCGGCTCTGTTAGCGCCGCACTAGTTTTATTTATTTTGATTGTGATTTTTTTTTTTTTTTTTTAAACCGGCTCTGTTAGTACTGTGTAGCTGCAGTGTTTTTTTTTTTTCTTTTTAACCAGGCCTGTTTATGCTACCATGTTGTTGCTATGTTAAGCTACGCTAAGGTATTAAAACTTTGAAAACTCTTTCTGTGTACAATCTTTTTTTGTAAATATCTCATGTTTCAATGTGGTCACTTGCGGCTTTTACACAGGAACGGCTTATGTATGTACCAAATGGTATTTCCTTTACAAATGTACTGGGTGTAGGGTAGAAATTACAGTAGTTTATTTTTAGCCTTGTGGCAGAGTACTGTAACCATTTGATAGCCAATAAAGTCTTTTCAATCTTGTCGGTGGGAAAAAAAACATCTCTGTGGGACTATTTTACAGTGTCTCAGACAACACAGAAGTTATTTGCAGGCTGTGCACAACTGAAGTACGTCGTGGGGATTGTCCTCTAAATGCTTCAAAACAACAATTTTGATCCACCATGTAAAGAATGTACACAAGGAGGAGCATGCCCCGTTGAGGGGACAAAAACAAAAACAAAGGAAAAGTGAAACGGATGCAAACTCCGTACATCTGTCCAAATAGTCAGTGAGAACAGAAGAGTAATAGCATTTATTAAAGTAATTTAATTGCAATAAAGTTATTTCATTACAGTGAGTTAGCACCCATTTTTTCCGTCATGTTGTAATGTTAATTTGACCTAAACTTATGAGTAGCCAATCCTTGAACGCCACCTAGAGGTCATTGTTTTAACTTTAGTCTAAAATGCTAGGGAATTATCTTGAAGATACAGTCAAATGTCTTTAGTTAATAAAGATTTGTATATTTAACAAGATAAATATGTTAGTTAAAAAGTTAAAAATATGTTTATTTCGTGATGCGATGTGTTAAAATGTTTTAAAAGAAAAAGCGTCGGAGTGACACTTCTTGACCTCTGAGGATCATCCAGTTTCTATGCAGAGTGAGTGCTCTGTATATCTTTACAGGATCTTGGATGTATCTCCGATTCTGAGAACAACTCATAATTACGCTGAATATGTTCTAAACGGTTTGAACCTTGGGAAACTTTCATCTTTGTAAGTATTGTATTGTAGCGCCGGAGAAAAGGAGTCGGAGGCGGGGTGTCGGACACAGGAACATAACTTGTTTTATTGGCAGACATCAAAACAATACTCTCATAACGGCGGGAACTCTGTGAACCTTCACTCACTCATCCAAATAGACAAACACAAATGGCAAGGCCCTGAGCACAGAATCCATTAAACGCTGGAAAGATTGTGCCGCGTTTTTAAGACCAAACGGCATCCTCAGAAACTCGAACAGTCCAAACGGAGTGATTACAGCTGTCTTGGGAACGTCTGACGGGTGCACGGGAACCTGGTGATACCCGCGCACCAGGTCGACCTCGGAGAACAGGATTTTGCCCGCCAGGTGGGCCGAGAAGTCCTGAATGTGTGGAACAGGGTAGCGGTCGGGCGTAGTGGCGTCGTTAAGGTGGCAGGAGTCACCACACGGTCGCCACCCGCCACTCGGTTTAGGGACGATGTGTAGCGGCGAGGCCCACGTGCTAACCGAGCGCCGGACGATGCCCAGGCCCTCCATGTTGGCAAACTCGGACTTAGCGACTGCTAGCTTCTCGTGGTCAAGCCGTCGGGCCCTCGCGTTAAATGGGGGGGCCCTTGGTCTCAATGTGGTGCTCGACCCCATGTTTAGTCGTGGCAGTGGAGAAAGTGGGCCGTGTCAAGCCAGGGAACTCACCAAGGAGGAGCTGGTACTCGGTGCCGTCCGAGAGCGAACTGGAGAGACCGCCATAAGTCGCCTCATTGCGGACGCAGGCAACCGTGGAGAAAGTCAGTGCATCCACCAGACGGGCCCTCTTAACATCCACCAGCAGCCCGTGGGCACAAAAAAAAAAATCAGCACCGAGGAAAGGGAAAGAGACATCGGCAGTGACAAAGTCCCATGTGAAGCGCTGACTCCCGAAACACAAGTCCACAGTCCTTATCCCATAAGAGCGGATAGGGGAGCCATTAGCGGACAGTAGGGGTGGCCTATGAGTCCCGCCAGCGGCGTCCTCCGCAGTGGCCGTCAGGACGCTCCTCTGGGCGCCGGTGTCGCAAAGGAATTTGCGCCCGGAAAGGGTGTCCTTGACGAACGACAGCCGGCTATTCGCGCCCACGCTCACGGCCGCTCCGGAGCGTGGGCTTTGGCGTTTCCCGACACGTCGTCGTTGCAAGGGGTGCGGCACCTCTTCGTTTTCGCACCGAAACAGGCGTGGAAGTAGCACAACCCTGTGCCAGCACGGGCGTCGTTGGCGATGGGGGCCCCTGCTGGATGCCACCCCCGCGCCCGGAGGAGAGTAACTGCGCGTCGCGGCCAGCGTCTCAGGGGAGAAGCGCTAGGTGGCCAGGAAGAAACGGTCGGCCTCCTCGGCCAGGGCCCGGGGCTCAGTGACAGTACTGCTAGCGAGCGTCGTCTGAACATGCGGTGGCATGTGCCTGAGAAACAGTTCCATGAAAATGAAATTGGGCTCTTCCGTGCCCAGCAGGTTTAGCATCATTTCCATGAGTTTGGAAGCTTTGCTGTCCCCCAGTCCATTAATAGCCAACAGACGTCGGGCACGCTCCGGCCGTGAAAGTTCAAAAACCTTGAGAAGGTGAGCCTTGATCCCAGCATACTCATTTCCGGCCGGGGGAGCGGTGATGAAGTTCACTGCTCTGGCCGCCGTTGAGCTCCCGAAGGCTGAGACAACGTGATAACGCGTGGAATCAACTGAGATCCCGCGGAGGGCGAACTGAGCCTTCGTCTCCGCGAACCACGCTGCCGCGGACGTCTCCCAAAACTCAGACAATTTGAGGATAGCGGTTGCCATGTTCGGTTCAGTCTCGAAAACGCCGGGACTGACGTCGGGGTCACCAGTGTACCGCCGGAGAAAAGGAATCGGAGGCGGAGTGTCGGACACAGGAACATAACTTGTTTTATCGGCAGATCAAAACACTAGTCGCATAACGGCGGGAACTCTGTGAACCTTCACTCCGGAAGAGCAAAAACAAAAGCAGTCCGTGCGGAACCCTGCACCCCAACTCGAGGTTCCGCCGGTGAATTATGTAAACACCACAGTATGTTACCTGAACTTACTTTGCACAATGGCGCACAGTGCACAGTGTAATGTAGGTTTTTCTGTATCTTTCAGTTACATTTATTAATTCATTTACAAGAAACCTCCATTAAATCAAAAAAAGAACGCCTTTTGGACAGAGTTTCTTTATAAGTTCGCTGGCCGTCAAGCTTCACATAGTAACGTGTCGTGAGGACAGATCATACAGTACTCAGTATACAGCACACAAGTACAGTATGTATAATAAATGAACAAGTAATCGGATCGGTGATCAATTATTGTTGCTGAGCGCCAAAAATCACGATCCGTGTAAAGCCAGTAACTGAAGAGCATTTTTTTTTATCCCGAATGCCACTGGCTGACACAACATTGATTTGCTTGGTACCCCCCTTGAGATCGAATACAAATGACACTGATAATTACCAATCAGTCTCACTCTTTAACAGTTCATCTAACAACCCGAAGAGCTGGCACATCTTGAGATTCATGCAGCAAGACACAAAATGAACCTGTGAACCTTTTGATGAGGTTAGAAGGCCCTGAGAGACACGGAAATCATTTCTTTTTGCCACCAACAAAGACAGCCTGGAATCCATATCAGACTCTAATGCACATATCATATATATTCAGCAGTGGCAACGGAATGCAGATATTATAACATAGTGCTGATTGGTGTTGTTCGGTGACTCTATATCTTTGGGGGGGGGGGTGACACTCCCTGAATAGACAATATGTAATCACTTTGTCCCCAGTCAAAAAGAGCATGTCCAATTACCGGTTAAATCAAGCATGCAGGAGCTCAGTCCACTGCTGCACTTGGCTTGCTCGGCCCCCCCATGGGGCTGCAGAACAACGATGCGCGGGGGGGGGAATGCAATTTCACCGATAATCGTAGCCTGGACGCAATCATCAACTTCATTTTAAAAGCGCCCCTTGCGATAATGATCGGCCACCAAATAACGAAAGGTTGCATGCTAACAGGTGACATCGCAGCGACGAAGTCTCGGTGTGTTGTGTGCTGTTTTTGTTAAAAGGTTTCTCTCAGTTTTTTTTTTTTTTAAAGAAAAAAAAAAAACATTACTATTCCAGCCGTCTGACTACAACCCCCCTTCCCAAATCCTCCATATGTAGTGCGTCTGTTCCCATCTGACTCCTGCCCTCAAGGTCTGTTTAATGGATCTGGCAGACCTCCCCGTCGTGGTAGAACAGGTGGAGCAAATTAAGACACAGGCTGCAGCCTCGCTACGCGGCTCCACTCGCCATAGAAGCCCCCAATCCAAGACAAAGGCAATTTCCACTGAAATGTCTTTGCTGGCCGCTACTCGCTCCCCCTTTTCGACCGCTTTGTAAACTTCAGATGGCAAAGACAAGAAACACGCCGCTGAAGTTGTTCAAATAATTAGTTGGAAAATGTGGTCGCGAAGAGTGGACACGTATAGAGAGTAGATTGCGAAAGGTGCAGGAGTACAGTAAATTGCTTGTTGTTTTTCAGTTCTCTGATGCTGGACATGAAGCACACAATTTAAACAACACGTGATGATTCGAGATAAGGCAAAATAGAAAATTCACTTCGGAGGGGGAAAAAGTAATGAAATATAATTAACTGAAAACAGAGATCAGATATTGTCCTTTGTCTCCTTCTTTTCCTTCGTCAAGACAACAATGAGCAAGACAAAACTGTCAATCTAACAGTTTAGTGTGACATCCTGTAATTAGAAGTCAACTCTCATACTTACGACAAAGATTCAACTTAAACTGGATGTCACTTAAGATACTGATCGCTCACATAAAGAGTGAGACATGGTTCCCATCAGATTTAATATGATTTTGCAAAATGAAATACTTTCGGGCAGCACGGTGGATCAGCTGGTAAAGCATTGGCCTCACAGGTTCCGGGTTCAATCTCGGACCTGCCTGTGTGGAGTTTGCGTGTTCTCCTCGTGCCTGCGTGGGTTTCCTCCAGGTACTCCGGTTTCCTCCCACATCCCAAAAACATGCAACATAAAATTGGACACTCAAAATTGTCGCTAGGTGTGATTGTGAGTGCGGCTGTTTGTCTCAATGTGCCCTGCGATTGGCCAGAAACCAATTCAGGGTGTACCCTGGCTTTTGCCCGTTGACAGCTGGGTTAGGCTCCGGCACTCCCCGCGACCCTCGTGAGGATAAGCGCAAAGAAAATTGATGGATGGAAATATTCTCGCAAAAGTGGGAATTTATGAAAGCATAATTATCTTTCTAAGCACAAACACCAATGCAGAAGGGAATGTTTTGTTTTCTTCTTCTTCTTTTCCTTTCGACTTGTCCCGTTAGGGGTCGCCACATAAGGGAATGTTTTGTTTTCTTCTTCTTCTTCTTTTCCTTTCGACTTGTCCCGTTAGGGGTCGCCGCAGCGTGTCATCTTTTTCCATCTAAGCCTATCTCGTGCATCCTCCTCTCTAACACCCACTGTCCTCATGCCCTCCCCCACAACATCCATCAACCTTCTCTTTGGTCTTCCTCTCGCTCTTTTGCCTGGGAGCTCCATCCTCAGCATCCTTCTACCAATATACTCACTCTCTCGCCTCTGGACATGTCCAAACCATCTAAGTCTGCTCTCCCTCACCTTGTCTCCAAAACATCCAACTTTGGCTGTCCCTCTCATGAGCTCATTTCTAATCCTATCCAACCTGCTCACTCCGAGCGAGAACCTCAACATCTTCATTTCTGCCACCTCCAGTTCTGCTTCCTGTTGTTTCTTCAGTGCCACCGTCTCTAATCCGTACATCATGGCCGGCCTCACCACTGTTTTGTAAACTTTGCCCTTCATCCTAGCAGAGACTCTTCTGTCACATAACACACCAGACACCTTTCGCCAGCTGTTCCAACCTGCTTGGACCCGTTTCTTCACTTCCTGACCACACTCACCATTGCTCTGGATTATTGATCCTAAATATTTGAAGTTGTCCACCCTCGCTATCTCTTCTCCCTGTAGGCTCACTCTTCCCCCTCCACTTTTCTCATTCACCCACATATATTCTGTTTTACTTTGGCTAATCTTCATTCCTCTCCTTTCCACTGCATGCCTCCATCTTTCCAATTGTTCCTCTGCATGCTCCCTGCTTTCACTGCATATCACAATATCATCTGCGAACATCATGGTCCAAGGGGATTCCAGTCTAACCTCATCTGTCAGCCTATCCATTACCACTGCAAACAGGAAGGGGCTCAGAGCTGATCCCTGATGCAGTCCCACCTCCACCTTAAATTCCTCTGTCACACCTAAGGCACACCTCACCATTGTTCTGCTGCCATCATACATGTCTTGTACTATTTTAACATACTTCTCTGCCACACCAGACTTACGCATGCAGTACCAGAGTTCCTCTCTTGGTACTCTGTCATAGGCTTTCTCTAGATCCACAAAGACACAATGTAGCTCCTTCTGACCTTCTCTGTACTTTTCCACTAGCATCCTCAAGGCAAATAATGCATCTGTGGTACTGTTTCTAGGCATGAAACCATACTGTTGCTCGCAGATACTTACTTCTGTCCTGAGTCTAGCCTCCACTACTCTTTCCCATAACTTCATTGTGTGGCTCATCAACTTTATTCCTCGATAGTTCCCACACCTCTGAACATCCCCTTTGTTCTTAAAAATGGGAACTAGAACACTTTTCCTCCATTCTTCAGGCATCTTTTCGCCCGCTAGTATTCTGTTGAATAAGTTGGTCAAAAACTCCACAGCCATCTCTCCAAATTGCTTCCATACCTCTACCGGTATGTCATCAGGACCAACTGCCTTTCCATTTTTCATCCTTTGTAGTGCCTTTCTGACTTCCCCCTTAGTAATCATTTCCACTTCCTGGTCCTTCACTCTTGCCTCTTCAAACTCTTCGTTCTCTCTCATTTTCTTCATTCATCAACTTCTCAAAGTATTCTTTCCATCTATTTAGCACACTACCGGCACCAGTCAACACATTTCCATCTCTATCCTTAATCACCCTAACCTGCTGCACATCCTTCCCATCTCTATCCCTCTGTCTGGCCAACATGTAGAGATCCTTTTCTCCTTCTTTCGTGTCCAACCTGGTGTACATGTCTTCATATGCCTCTTGTTTAGCCTTTGCCACCTCTACCTTTGCCCTACGTCGCATCTCGATGTACTCCTTTCGCCTCTCCTCAGTCCTCTCAGTATCCCACTTCTTCTTCGCTAATCTCTTTCCTTGTATGACTCCCTGTATTTTGGGGTTCCACCACAAGTCTCCTTCTCCCCTTTCCTACCAGATGACACACCAAGTACTCTCCTGCCTGTCTCTCTGATCACCTTGGCTGTCGTCGTCCAGTCTTCCGGGAGCTTTGGTTGTCCATCGAGAGCCTGTCTCACCTCTTTCCGGAAGGTAGCACAACATTCTTCCTTTCTCAGCTTCCACCACATTTCTTCTGCAATAGCATAAACATTTGATACCACTGGTATTCCTGCAGGTACTCTTGACTCATCTCCCACATTAAAAAACACACGTTTATAGTTTTTCTATATGTTGCCCTGCACTGACCGGTGACCATGGACCCTACCACTCATTCTAAGTCACCTTGAGGCTCCAGCTCACCCACGACCCGAAAGAGGAAAAGTGCTAAGTGCTATAAAACTGATGTATACGCTTTCATCACCTAACTACTTAAAATTATGAGGAAAAAATTGGCAGCTTTAAGTGGTGTGTGTTATTATTGGGCAGGCGTGGGGAAACTACAGCCCGAGGTCCACATCCAGCCCGCCAAAGATTGGTACAGAAATGCCCGAATCTTACCAAAATCATGACTCCATTCATTGAACCTTGTCTACTGCTTGTTGACTTGGCCCTCCTGTCAAATTTTAAACATCAACGTTGTCCCTGACCCAAATATTTTGCCCACCCCTGTTATCGGGCATAGGAGGAAGAGAGACAAGAGAACAAAGGTACAGTGATGCTCATTTTGAATACTTAAAAAAAAAAAAAAAACAAAGTCCTGAACTTTTTGTATGATTTCAATCCAAAATCTTGTGACGCTAAAGCACACAGAGACTCACCATAAATCCTGGCGCACACATGCAGGTACCAGTGATCGGGTGGCAGTCCGCTCCATTGCTGCAGCTGCACGGCAACATGCACCCCTCCCCAAAGGAGCCGGACGGGCAGCTCTCATTACAGTAAATGCCCGTCCATCCCGCGGTGCAGGTGCACTCTCCAGAAAGCGGGTGGCAGCTTGAAGTATAACGAGAAGAAAAGATGAGACTAAATGCAACAACAGAAATGAGACCGTCAATGCGTGTACGTTTTTTTTTTTCATTTTTTTATTATTATTCTTAAAATGAACGAGGAGTCTCCTTTCTCCTTCACTCTACGGTGACTTCGGTCCAGCCAGAATCATAGCATTAACTATGAATGCTGCGAAATTATAAATGAAGCGGAGGTCACAATGAAAAGCTAACTGGATGACACGGCCGAGAGGTGTTCAAGACTTCAGAATGAGAACTCTAAGAAATGAAAAGGTGGTGCTCATTTGAAGACCGTTTCGCTTACCTCACGGTGTTGGTGGCGTTGCATGGGCAGTACTTGTCGCAGATGAGGCCATAGAGGCCTGGGGGACAGAATCTCTCTCGGCAATTGGGCCCTTTAAAGCCAGTTTCACACAGACACGCTCCATTGATGTGGTGGCACTTGGCTCCATTGTGGCACTCACATTTGTGGTTACACTGCGGGCCGTATGTGCCCGTAGGACAGTCATCCTGACACCTGTACGCAGCGGGGACACAAACTCTCAATGGATTCCGACTTCAGTTGTCTTGATTACATTTTCAAACGTTATGATAAATACTTATAATCAAACATACT
Organism: Syngnathoides biaculeatus; assembly: GCF_019802595.1. NCBI lineage: Eukaryota > Metazoa > Chordata > Actinopteri > Syngnathiformes > Syngnathidae > Syngnathoides > Syngnathoides biaculeatus. The sequence goes on from NC_084645.1 coordinate 33,395,380, forward strand.
GAAATTGCATTTTCCCAAACCTTTCAGCTCAATACACAAATCCAAAATGTGTTCTTTTCCCTGGGTCCCAAACTTACTGAAATACATAATGCATTACCATAACATCATCATTTATACACTAATAAGAACACAACAAATGTGACTTTATTACAAAGAACCAAAAAGCACTTTGCCCAACAAAATGCCTGCTTGTTTTAAGTGATCACATTTTCCCACAGTATTTTAAAACATATTTCCCCTAAAAGGAAAACTGAATAAGAAATTGGAAAATTAAAGCACCAGGTTGCTCTTTGTTGCAAAAGTTTAGCTAGCAACTCCTTCAGAGTTCAATCCTGAGTTGGAATTTCTGAACCTTCACTTAATGTCTACACATTTCAATACAGTGATAAATGTTTTATTCATATTTTATGCAAAATTTGGTACCTCCCTGTGGTAAGCGAGCAGTGCTTCACAGTCTTTACAGGTGTTGGACTTTATAACCATTATCACTGCCAAACATTGTTTGGCAACTAGATGTGAGAATAAACTAAAAGTATACTCAAATGATTATGTAAAATGATAACTCCCGGCGTACACATTCCGACTCCAATAGATGGTTGACACGACAGTCTACACACCAACAGAGTACATATATTTCAAATGGATACTTTTCTAACGCTCAATCAAATCTAAGTGAGGCTTACTGTATGAATTGTCTACAATCGTATTGTACTGTATGTCTCTTCAGGCTAGGCTGGGGCAGAGCATTTCTCACAATTTGTTGAACACTAACAACATGAATGAAAGCAATCTGATTAAAAAAAAAAAAAAAAAAAAAAAAAAAAAAAAGGAAAAGCAAAGCCCTTGTCACGGTTTCCATCTGTGAGCCGACTGCCTGGGTCGAAGTAATAAAGCAGAGCTTCTTTGCGCTTCTCCCGCAGACACGGGGAACGAAAAAGATGTGTGGGATTCAATGAGACTAATAAGAACCCATTACTTATAATTAATGACCGGAGCCTAAAACGCGTGTAGCCCACCGTGAGAACAATGGACAAGCTGGGAGTAGAGGAAGATGAGGCCTTAAGACATGAAAACCTGACTGGTCAGTGTGAAGTATGAGATTAATTAAACATTTACAACACTACTGAAAGCTTCCAGCTCACCTTGACACTGAATAATGGCTTTTTTTTTTTTTTTTTTTACAACCACTTATTCCACTTGAGAATGGACTTATCCTAGCGTTTCCTTTCTCTTCTAAAATAACAGGTTGGTACCTCATTAGGAAATCAACAAAGAGAATAGGTCAGTGAGGGACTTTACAGGGTGTGTAATTGTCAGCATGAAACAGTCTCTGTTTGCATGGAAATCAATAAATCATCCCATCGTCTGACCCATATGCAAAGTAGGCGCGTTAAATATCAGTTTGCATCTTCTGTTTGTTAAATTGAGCTGTTCGGGGTGTCAAGGCGGTACCTGCGACCGCTGAAGCCGGCTGCACACTGGCACTGGCCCGTCACGTGGTCGCACAGGCCGCCGTTGCGGCACGAACAGTCTTTACTACAGTTGATGCCGTACTTGCCGAGAGGGCACGGCTGGCCACAAACAGAACCCTGCAAAGAACAGAACCATACAACATACGGTACATTATCTCAGAAAGATGAAATATGTTCCATTTTCTGCGTTGTTGTTTCCTGTTTTCCATGTTCAGGAAAAGTTATCTTACACATTTTCAATTTTCACGGACAGCTAAATTAATTTGAATAGCTGTTTTCGGTACGGCCTGCACGATCAATGGTCGGCAGCACTATAATGTGCTGATGCTCAATGGAATAATGTTTGTTTATTACTACTAGCAGTATTTGGGGGGGACGGACAAAAAAAACAAACAAAAAAAACATTTGGTGGGTATGAAGGACCAATCCACAAAATTATGTTTTCTTCATTATTCATGATGATACTGACCCAAATTGTTATCACCATTGCTCAACTGAGTGATATTAATGTGATTGTAGTATCAGTAGCTTGAGTACAGCCATGATGTGGAGTACGATCTGTCTGCTTCTTATTATGATCCATAACAATGCAGTAGAAAACTCGCATATCTCATTTCAAGATGAAGAAGGCGAACATCCCCGGTTCACAGCCAGTCATACATATTAAATATTCAAAATGCTCATGATTAATACGGAATATATTCTGTGTATTATTAATATGATTAAAGTATTTCTGTTCTTTTTCACTCAATAATTTAGTTGTAAAAGATGCATGAGGTGACCTTCAGTGGCCCCATGGGGGACAAGGAGCCATATTTGGTAACACCACACGCCTCAGCTGTGGAATCATGTGATGTCTGCAGGCCAATCAGCAAAGAAAGGTAATGGTCATGCAAAATACTGTAAAATATAAAATCCATCCATCAAATTATTTAGCGCTTATCCCGATCAGAGTCACAGGGAGTTGGAACCTTTCAGAGCTGACTTCATTATCAGTGACTGCTGAATATAATGATTCAAAACCACGTTTTAAAGGTTACACCGTAAATGATGGGTGAACATTTTTAAAAGTTGACTCAGGCGACCTACCGTCCACCCTGCGCGGCAAGAACAATCCCCGGTGATGTGGTGGCACGTGCCTCCATTCTGACAGGGGCAACCTTGCTCACACTGAGGGCCGTGACTGCCGTACGGGCAGCGCTCTCCGCAGCTGCCACCACACAAGTCGACAGTAAGACACTCAACGCAATTCACATAAACCGAAATAAGAGGATGTCAAATGTCGTCGCCACTCACAAGGCGCCCGCGTAGCCCGGCGCACAGATGCACTCTCCGGTTTCGTGGTCGCAGGTGGCTCCGTTGAGACACTGGCACGGGAGCTGGCAAGCCTTACCGTAGTAACCGGGATCACAGGGCTCCTCACAGCGCCATCCTTGGTAGCCGTCTGTGCAGACGCATGCCCCTGTGATAGGGTTGCACTTAGCCTCGTTTTGGCACTGGCATCGATTGTTGCAATGAGGTCCCCAGAAGTCACTCTCGCAACCTGCAGGCGCACACAAGCGACAATTGATTGACTAGGGGGAAAAAATAAGTCGTGCCAGCATGTTAATGAGTGAATTTGCAAGCTATTTGCAATAAAGTAAACCTAGATCCATTATTTTTACTCATCATAGGGGTTTATGGAGCCATGCTTAGTCTGGTCCCTCACCTCAGACCTGTTTGCCATTGGTGACCCTATCAGGGGTGTGAAGCCCCAGAGAATTTAGCCTCTAGAATCCTAAATCCCTCCACCACGGGAAGGTGACTGCTCAAGGAGGGATGATTTTAAGGTGAGAACTCGCTCATGCAGGAGGGGCTCAGAGTACAGCCTCCGCGTTACTCCTCCGCATTGAGAGGAGCCAGATGAGGTGGCTCGGGCATCTGTTTGGATGCCGCATGGATGCCTCCCTGGTGAGGTGTTCCAAGCATGTCTCACCGGGAGGAGACGCCGGGGATGCCGCAAGACATGCTGGAGAAGACTACATCTCTCGGCTTGCTTAGAAACTCCTCGGGATCCCCTTGGAAGAGGTGGAGGAAGAAGCTTTGGGGAGCGAAGTCTGGGCTTCCCTACTAAAGCTACTACATCAGGGACCCAACCTCAGATAAGCGGAAGACAATGGATGGATGGATGTTTATTATTATTATTAGTCGATTTATTTTTGAGAAGCCCCATAGCTCAGCGGTTAGAGCATTGGTTTGGTAAACCAGGGGTCATGAGTTCGTCACTGGGGCCTCAACTCTCCAAGAGGTGTAAAAACTGTGCCAAACAAATATGAGCGTTCATCAGATATGTTCCGCTGTGGCCACCCCTAACGGGGCAAGCCGAAAAATTACTAGGAGTAGATTTATTTTTATTGATTGTACATTCCATAAAATAAAACTTCATACTGATTTATTTAGCGTTATATTAACACGACTAGAAATAAGTCCCAATGTAGCAACTGTGGCTAGCGGTTTATTTTCAGTGGTAACGACAACTCAATAGCACTGCTATTTTGTAGAAGCTGGGCAGCATTGTTTGTGACCATTTTTCACAACCACATGCCACTATCAGATATATCTCGTATCACGCTCCATCGGTGAGGGGGTCATCTTTGGTCAGATGTAAAAAAAGAAAAAGGACTAATTTACAGGAGATTACTGCGTCATAGTCGTTGATTTGTCTGCTCAACTTTATTGTACCAAGTGTCGCTCACCAACACAATCCCCAGTGATGACATTTTCATTCATTTTAAAACTGCAAACTCCGCTGAAAAAAAACCCCAATCTTTGCAAGAATTTCCGGACAATTCCACACTTTCAACTTTGGATGGAACAGTTCACGAGGTGAAGTCCATGAAGGCATGTGCGGAGTATGGCGTGGACACTACCGGAAACCTTCCGGATGCACCAGAGCAGAGATGTCAAACCTTTATAGAGGGGCAAGACACATATTTTATGATTGAAAAATCCCATGGCACACCAAGAAAGTAAATGCCACCGAAAATGGATCGATTAATTACTGTATGTACTTCCTGCCATCTAATAGAAGAGGATTTTTTGGTTCTGTCATTGTACCTCACTGGCATAAACAGATGAATAAAAATACATATTTCTTGGAAATAAATGTTTTTTTTTTAGCAATTTACATCAAATTGCTTCCCACGTCACACCTGAAGAGCGCTCCTGGCACACTAATGTACCCCGGCACACTGTTTGGGAATCCCTGCACCAGAGAGAGTGTCCGGAGATAGTAAGGCAGATCCTCTCTGTTCCAACAACAGTGAACATTCCACAGAGCCACTGTAAAAAGTTTGTAGAAAGTCTTTTCAGAAGAGTGGGAGTTGTTATAGCTCCAAAAGGAGAGACTGATTCTGATATACATTGTATAGAATACATAAAAACAGCCTTAAATGAGTCTCCGAGCAGTGAAACCAGTGTGCCAGCTGATGAAAATGTATTGACGGTCAAGTTGTTCCCTTTTACAACTTTGCCAAACTAATTGTACTTCATTGGAGTAATTGAGCAGACATTACCCGAATGGATGGGACATTTATCCCCCCCCTAAATCGCGCTCTTAAACACTTAAAAAAATTGCTGCTTTATGTGGGCTCAAGTAAATAGCCTGATGACATAACCAAGCGGGGCCTTAGGGAGTGGTGTAAAACAAGCACATTCGCACACCGTGCACGTATGTTTCGAGCCAATCAATACACTCGCAAACTGCAACAAAAGAGCAAATCCTTCAATGTTAAATAAACAGCCATTTTTTACGTGAAGAGAAATTGTCCCAGAGCCAGGTTGATGGCTGCCTCGCAAAGCTAATTGTTCTTGAGAGTGCGCAGCGGTGATTTAAGTGATTGTTATACCCTGATGTATCTCCATCAACACCTGCTCTACTGCTTCCCGTACAGCCACAGTTTGACGTCTCTTCTCTGCAGCCTGTTAGGTGAATATTCCACTATTGATTGTTTGCAGGCTCAGCGGCCAGTGTCTTGTTCGCTTCGCCAGAGGTGTGATCAGCCAATGTGGGAACTCATGAAGCCTATTTCATGGTTGCCGGCGAGCGTGCTTTTCCGCGCACACATCATCATTCCCTTTACGGATACAGACAGGCCCGCCCAGACGGTGGTCATAGAACTGGGCTCCTATGGCTGTTGTGGCCGCGCTGAAAGGAGGGAGCGTGGCTCATGGGTTGTACTGAGTGAACACACTGTAAATCTGCTCCTACTTGGGTTCATGTGTATCTTAAATAATTTCTTGAGGTTGAGTGTTTGAAGTTAGGACATTAAAAGTAGAGTTTGCAGGAATATTTCAAGTACACATTTTTCCAACATTGTTTGTTATATGCAGCAAGGTGGGGTAACTGGTTAGAGCGTTAGCCTCACAGTTCTGAGGACCAGGGTTCAAATACCGGCCCCGCCTGTATGGAGTTCACATATTCTCCCCATGTTTGTGTGGGTTTTCTCCCACATTCCAAAAAGCATGCATTGATTGGAGACTCCAAATTGCCCATAGGTGTGACTGACTGTTGTATCTGTGTGCCCTCTGATTGGCTGGCAACCAGTTCAGGGTGTACCTCCTGTCCAATTATACCCTGTAGCTGGGATTGGCTCGAGCACTCAAGCAACCCATGTGAGGATAAGCAGCTCAGAAAATGGATGTATGGATTCACCTGATTTAGAGTCTCCCATTAACCTGAGAATTATGGTTTGGGGTGTGAAAGAAAACCGCAGTGCTTGGTGAAGTCCCTAGCATGATGCCAATTCCATAGAGATCTTTCAATGGAAAGTCAAACCTGGATCTCCTGCCTGTAAGGCATGATGTGCTAAACACTTACGCATTGTGCTCCAGAAGTTGGGGTTTCTTAAATTATTTCTAACACTTTACAATAAGGCTCACTTTTGCGAGTTAGGAATGAGCTGGTAGTGACTACAAAGAACGGTTAAGTTTGGGAGTAGCTTTTTAACATGGTAAGTTCAAGTTCGTGGGCAGCGTTCCATTTTTGGGACATCATTATTTTCACGCATTATATCCTTCAGTACATGAAAATATTTAAGTGTTTTAATCTGAAGCCCTGATTTGGTATCAGGAGAGGATCTTATCGGTCAAAGTTAGCATGGAGTTATTTCCTTTTCCTTCCTGACCCAACATGGCTTCCTCATGTACACATGGACCCACCCTGCCCATGAATGGGTTAAGACATCAAACACTGTTGCCATCAAAAGTAAATAAATAGATTATTAATACTGAATGTAATATTTTATTTGCAATATGTAATATTTTATTTTTTAATTCTGTTCTGCCAATGCTTGCATTAGATCTAATAATAATAATGTCGGCATGGTGCACGACTGATTAGCACATCTGCTACACAGTGCGGAAGATGCAGGTTCAAATCCAGCCTCGCCAGTGTTGAGTTTGCATGTTATCACCGAACCTGCATGGATTTGGTCCGGCTTCCTACCTCATCCCATACACACGCACAGTATCCTAATTGAAAAACTCTAAATTGCGGATAGGTGTGAATGTGCGTGTGAATTGTTGGTTTGTCAATATGTGCCTTGTGGTTGGCTGGTGACCAGTTCAAGGTGTACCCCGCCATTTATTCAGAGTCAGCTGGGCTATGCTCCAGCACGCCCGTGACCCTAGTGAGGATAAGCAGTATGGAAAATGAATGAATAAACAATAAATAGAACATAAAACAAAAGGTCAAATGATAAGGGAAATATTAAAGTGAATAGGCAATTCGGAATGTGTGTGTCTTTTAGTTTGAATTTGAAGAGGGTTCATGAGTGCATCTGGGAGATCATGTGGAAGTGAGTTGAACGTAGATTTGATCGAGCGGGAGGATATGGAAATGTGACGGAGGTCTGCAAGATATTGTGGGGCGAGGTTATTGATGGCCTTCAAGGTGCAGATTTTATATTGAATGCGGTATTGGACAGGGAGCCGGCAGAGTTGCTGCAGGGCAGGAGTGAAGCGACGACTGGAGGGGGCTCCTTGTTATAATATAGGTGGTAGAGTTCTGGAAAAGATGTAGTGCTTGACGTGAGTTTTTGGGGGAGATCACACAGAGAGTTGCAATAATCCAAGTTTACATCTGATGTAAAGATAAGACCTAAACTATGAATTTTTTTATTCAGAATTTCCCCCAACTTTGTTTCACATTGCAAAAACATTATTATTATAAACTACAAGTCATCAGCCATCATTATAATTGTTACATTTTGCCATTGTTGTTGTTGCATTATTGCATAAAACCCTTATTTGGGGCTATAGCACCAGATGTCGATTTGACATGCCTACAGTGACTGTTTTCTTTTGGAATACTGCAAGAAAACAGTGCGTAGGTTGATTGGCAAATGTGTTTGCATATTAGTTTGCCTTTTAAGAATCAAATGGCTCCCCTGGATCAACAGCATCCCCTCATACAAAGATTTTAATAAATCAGACAGCTCATCAACTTGCATTTCGAGACTCCGCTTTAGAGCGCATTACATTAGCATCTCTCAAAAACTTGTAGGTGATCACACAAAATTGGATTGTTTCCTTTTCTGCTGCTTAAGAGCTCAACCAGCGTTACCATTTGAAGTTGTAAACCGTCTCTGGCTTGCATTTGGAAGCCTCAGCGCACAGAAAGCAAAGCCCATTATCCAACTTTGCCCAGGCATCTAACTTCCGCCCGCGTTGAAAGCAGTTAACCGTCATTTAGAAGTCAGAGCTGATGTGCTGCAGGCAAACCAAGAGAACACGAGCGCGAGAACATCAGCGTGGATAAATTGAGTGACGTGACGATTTGCCCCTAGTGAGATGTTTTGCGCAGGCAACAAGTCTGACGGTGCGTCTCAAACCAGCGCGGCTCACAATTCGACCCATTATCTTCACCGACCCAGGTCGGGCTACCTAACGAGCGGGCACTTCACAAACCACCTTGGACTCTCAGAGCTCATATTGCAAAAGAGAAAGGATGCGGATAACCTCACATACGGGGGAGAAGAACAATCCCAAGGTGCTGGGTATAATCTCCTCGGCTGGAACAAAACAGATTGCATTGTGAAGAAGAAGCCAATGGCAAACTTTTGAAGCTCACGTCCAAAGCACGAGCGAAGAAAGCGGTGGCACCGGTGCTGAGCTTTGAAGTGCGCTCAAGAGTTGGCAAGATGAGTGACTGGGCTGCACTGGGATTAAGAACAAACAACTTCCAGCAGCTGACTTTGCTCATAAGTTCTCCTGAGCATGGCCTCCTGGCACAGGTTGATTGACATTTTATAATAAGGAGGTGTCGCACAAAGTTGCCGGAAGCCTCTCCAAGCTGAGGTCAAAATGGATGAGTCAAACTCTTTAAAAGCAGGTTGTCCGGAAAGGTTGTCGGCAAGGTTGCTGCAAAGCAGCGTTTGCAACTTTGATGGAATTTCAGTGGAACCTCTGTTTTCATAATTAGTCCATTCCAGAAAGAATGACTAAAGTCAAAATGCACAGTAATAATCACAAGAGGATATAGGATAAGTTGGATGAATTATGCCAAGCACCAAAAACATTTGAAAAAATATCTCCGCCCCCTCCCCCTTACACTCCATCCAAATAAAAATTATAGCTTTAAAAGAGGAAAAAAAAAGAAAAAATTGACAGGACAAAAAATGAGAAATTGTGGCAATAGCGGCGTAACATCCAGTCAAAAGTATGTACAAAAGCTGAGACAAAAACAGATAAAACCTGAACTATATGAAAACTAGGACATTCATTTTAAAACTGCATACTCCTTTAAAAAGCCCCTATCTTTGCAAGAACTTCCGGATAATTCCATGCTTTCAACTTTGGATGGAACAGTCCACAAGGTGAAGTCCGTAAAGACATGAGCGGAGAAGTATGGCATGGACACCACCGAAAACCTTCCGGCTGCACCAGAGAGTGTACAGAGATAGTGAGGCAGGTCCTCTCTTGTGTTCCAACAACAGTGCACATTCCACAGATCCACTGTAAAACGTCTTTTCAGAAGAGTGGGAGTTAATACCGGCGTAAGATCTCGTCAAAAGTATGTACAAAAGCTGGGATGGGACAAAATAGAGAGATGAAACCTGAAATACGTGAAAACTAGGACATATGAAATTTATTCTACTGCATTCTGGAAAAGGGACATTATAATGGCTTGCATTGTTTATTTGTTTTCTGAAAATGTGTCTATGAGCAAGCTGTCCTACACAGCCAACTCACATAAGAGTGAAATGTCACCAAATAAGTGCTTTCGAGCTCAAGATCTAGAGCCAGTTTTAAGCAACAGCCATAGCCCATGTGCCGGATTCACACGGTGTGTCATATAAACGACGACCTCCGGGAGTCAACAAGCCTTTATTGTCATTATGGTGTTGATGAGTGTCTATATTTATTGCTTTATGAAGAGCTAACACAGTCACAATGAATTCAACACGGTGAGGCAGGCTTTCCACGTTAAAATATATCATAATTTTTCTAGGAAGAATGATACGATTCTGTGTGTAATTCAGCTGACAGCGCAATGTGCACTCTTTCGACAATGATCTTAATTAGAACGTGGCAGGGGAATTCGATAAAGTTCTTCAACAATCATCTATTCATCACAGCCCACGAAGTAAATCATGCAGCCTGATAAAGTGAGTCATCAGGACTGCTAAGACAGGGAAAGTGATTATTGTCCCAAGTCATACATTTATCTCACTTTTGTTACATTTATGGCCCTAATGGCTGCAGATAATGCACAGGGCACACCATCCGTTTCATGTTTTATTTGTTGGGAGTTTGGGAAACCCAAATGAAACATCAGCTTAACTAACCCCCCCACCTTTGGGACCTTGCATGCTATGCCAACTAGGACAAGTACCGACAAAATCCTTTCAGACCTTCCACATCCTGGCCACAAACTCTTCCGACTTTTTCCCCCGGGTAGGCGCTACCGAGAAACGCAAACCAAAACTAGCCGGCGTTCCAACAGCTTCTTCCCCCTTGCGATTAACTTAAACCGCTAACTTAAAATTCAACTGCAACATGCGGCTGAAGACAAATTCCTTGGGTACAACCTTACTTGCCGAATAAAGATGATTCTGATATATTAAATACAGTGCCTTGTGGAAGTATTCGGCTCCCTTGAACTTTTCAACCTTTCCCCACAGGTCAGGCTTCAAACATAAAGATTTAAAATTAAAAGTTGTAGACAAGAATCAAAAACAAGTGGGTCACAATCGTGAAGTGGAACGAAATTTATTGGATATTTTATCCTTTTGTCAACATGTTAAAAACTGAAAAGTGGGACATGCAATATTATTCACCCCCTTTACTTTCAGTGCAGCAAACTCACCCCAGAAGTTCAGTGAGGATTTATGAATGATCCAATGTTAATTGATGATGATAAACGGAATCCACCTGTGTGTAATCAACTCTCCGTATAAATGCACCTGCTCTGTGATCGACTCAGGGTTCTGTTTAAAATGCAGAGAGCATCATGAAGACCAAGGAACACACCAGGCAGCTCCGAGATACTGTTGTGTAGAAGTTTAAAGCCGGATTTGGATACAAAAAGATTTCCCAAGCTCTGGATGAACTGCAGAGATCTACAGCTGAGGTGGGAGTTTGTCCACAGGACAACAATCAATCGTACACTGCACAAATCTGGCCATTATGGAAGAGTGGCAAGAAGAAAGCCATTTCTCAAAGAAATCCATCAAAAGTCTCATTTAAAGTTTGCCACAAGCCACTTGTGAGACACACCAAATATGTGGAAGAAGGTGCTCTGGTCAGACGAAACCAAAATCGAACTTTTTGGCCATAATGCAAAACGATATGTTTGGCGTAAAAGCCACACAGCTCATCACCTTGAACACACCATCCCCAGTGTCAAGCGTGGAGGTGGCAACCTCATGGTTTGGGCCTACTTTTCTTCAGCAGGGACAGGGAAGATGGTTAAAATTGATGGGAAGATGAATGGAGCCAAATACAGGACCACTTTGGAAGAAAAACTGTTGGAGGTCGGTTACACCCTCTCTATTAATCAAGACCTCAGGAGAGGGCGTTTAGAATATTTTACTGATTTTAATAGGGCACGTATATGATCCATGTCATGTATACAGTAGTAGTACAACTGCATGTAGCATGACTTTGGATGTGTCTGTAAAGGGGTTAAAAATACAAGGTAAACAACTGCTACACAAAGCAATGTGGATGAAGCCTTAACGTCAGGCGAGTTGCACAGCAGCATTAGAAAAACAAACTACAAAAGTAAAACGGCAAAAATAATGTTGATTTAGTTCCTAGCACTCACTCACGTTCCACCTTATGTGGTTTTCAAGAACAGTGTGGCCTCTACTAATGTATGCTTTTCTGAGACAACTTTACAAATTATTTACACATAAATTTGAAAAATGGATGCTTATTGTAACTTCTGTCATTGTAAAGTTTATTACTGTAAGATTTGAAAGATTATGACCAATATATATAAAGTACGACAGGCTTAAGATTAGGAACTTAATTTTTTTTTTTTTACAAAATAATATTTCATGTAAAAATCAATTTTTGGACACTTATGTGAAAGCTGCATGGTCTCAGATGTGTTGAACATGAAAAAAAGGGAATGAAAAAAAAAGCAGAAACAAAAGCAATTCACTTGAAATTTAACCGATGAAATTGATTTGAACCTGATATTTCATTTCTGGATGATATTTAAATGTGGCTTAAAACTGTTAAATAAGAACGACAGTAACTTATAATTCTCTTTTTATGCCCAAGTGGACTGTAACACAGCACCAATGCAATAATAAAAATAATGATAACAGCAATCACAATTTTAGGTTGCCTGAGGGGTCCACACATTAAAAACCCCTCACTTGTTATTCTCAAAGTGGCTTTGAGAAATTGACATTTTCAAAAACCAAAAGCAGCCATCAGTCTAGCATTGTTTACATAAATATCCATTTTTCATCACATGCACCTGGTGCTGCGCGTGACTCATTCACATGCGAGTGATGATCACAAATACCACAGTCATTTGATGTTTTGATATTAGCCGCAATAGTGAAACGGAACAGCGTGGACACGTCGCTTGCCATTAGCCTGATAAATGTTTTTCCAAAGCATACATAAAAAGCTGCCAATAGTCATCGGGCTGGTTCCGCTAGATTGGAGAAGCAGCCTGCCGCGGCTTCTGTTGTTGGGCGTGTTATTTGTTCTCCTTTAATTCATCTTCTCTGAGGCCTCTGCGTATTTCCTCGCCCCCGAGGACTGATGAGCATGAGGGCCAAGTCAACAACATAAGGAGAAGACGTGTCAGACAAATTGCTCGGACTGTTAAGTCCAAACGTGCGTCCTCGCTCTTTGAAGGCACCTTGCAGGTGCAACGGTACAAACGGGTTGACAGCTGATTATCTAAATCATTCAAAGTGATGACTACATCACTTAGCTCCTGTAGGACGACATTTCTGATCAATTCCAAACAACTTAATACTATTTTAGGTTCTTAAAAAAAAGTTTTCTGGTACAACACAAGCAGAGTGAGAAAAGAAACTCACGCTGGTAGCCGCACGCTTATTCTAAGATTGTCATCATCACATCGTCAAAACTGACTGCCAGGCATTTATAGTTATGTAATAACACCTAGTCTTGCAGAGACCTTTTGCTTTCTTTTAATATAACAACAACCAAAAGCCTTCAGGGGGCTAAATGTTTATCTCCAAAGGGCACACCCATACAGTTACTGCAGTGCAATAAACAAAGTCATGTCTGCGCTGCAGCACACACCACTCCAACACCCCCCCCCCCAAAAAAAAAAAAAACAAACATCAACCTGATAAAACCAACTCTTACCACTCCCACTTTACACATATTGATTTCCTTTTTTCAATTATCAATTCTAATTAGCATGGAGCCAACTGTGCCACAGGGCATTAGCAGTCAACGAAGGGGGGGGGGGGTGTCAAAGCGCGGAGACTGATGTTCATTCATAGAATATCAATAAGAGCACACCCTCACCAGCGTCATGAGATGATTAATAAAACAAAAGTGCAAATGTTGGGCCCCCTTTTTTCGTCCTACTGTTTTCCAAAATACCTCGTTGGTCCATGTACTTGATGAAAGACGCTCTGAAACTCTGTGCATAGCGACAAATGCATTCTAAATTTGAGACACGACAGAAGATTGCCGTTAACAACTCCGCCAAATTGATATGGGGAAAAAAATGGCAAGTGCTGTATATAATTCCTTTGCACCGTTCTCTGGATGAGTCGTCGCTCACAATGCAGCGCTTTAAAGTGGCGATGTCATTGCACTAGCCAAGGGAAAGATCATTTTCGCTGCATGTAGCACAGCGTTCAAAATACAAAATGGTAGCGATTCCTGTCTGTTGGTTCGAATATGAGGTCAATGACTGGGAGCGAACGGCAGGCAAACTTTAAAAAAAAAAAAAAAAAAAAAAAAAAAAAACTTTGATAATTTTGGTGCAACTCTCTTTTCTCTTCCAGTCACAATGGAGTATAAAATGCTAAAGCCTTGAAGTCTTACAAGATAATCCTCTGTTAACTGGAAAGTGGCCTGCTCGCAGAATGAGCACAAATCCATTCATCCATCCACTTTCTATACTGCCTCTTCTCATTCGGGTCACAGTTTGAGCGCAAATTGCGAGGTGTAACGGTTGAATTTCAGCAGAGGGCTGTACTCGACAGAGTGCCTTCTGTTTAATTTTGCAATTATTTGAGCTCAACTGCTGAATGGAAACATCTCAGACGAAACTGCTGTGTCGCACTCGTATTTTTCTTTGTTCACATTTGTCGCTCACAATTACGCGAAAACCCGACGGACCGGCATAATCAAAACATACATTGAGGTCAGTGGTCAATGACACCGTTTTCCCTCATGTTAGAAAGCTATCGTTTTCTTCTTTAGCCAAACCATTAAATACACCTGCCATGTGCCAGATTATAGACGCGTCCATCACAGAGCACACAAGCAAATTAGTTGTAGCGCCCCAAACCTACCAAATTAATCTAAACACCGAGACGTGGGCCTCACAGAAATTAAGGGATAATTGCTTTTTAATGTTATCACATTATGCAAATGGCCGTTATAAAGTCATAAATTCTTGTGTTGAGTTCCTGCATGCCTGGGCACCACAAGTCCCAAATTACAGTATATTACATTGTGTGAGAAAAGTGAAATGATAAGGATGTTTTGTTGGCAACCGTCAGGTTGACTGTGGAGGTATATATATATATATATATATATATATATATATATATATATATATATATATATATTATATATATATATATATATATATATATTATTCTTTAACATTTAAATGACATACACAGTCAGGAATAATCACATGAAATACTACCACGTGTTCTAAAAAGCATTCCTTCAAATTTAATGAAAATTAACACAATTCAGTGTGTTACAGTGACTGACGAAGACATACCGTAGATAGACGGATCGTAAAAAATGAAAAATCTACAATAATTCTCCAGGATAAAAGTAGATTCTTTTGAGACTTTTCCCCCTGCCAAAAATATGAGGAAAACCTGGCGTTCATGTCAAATGAACCGCTGGCCCCGAACGCATTGTTGTTCTTCCTCGTTCTGAAAGTCACGTAGCCCATGAATAATTCTTTCTCCAGTCTCAAAGTCAAAGTGAAGTAAACTTATGGAGTTTTATGTTTGTGCATGTGGGTGTGGGTGTGGGTGTGGGGGTTTGGGAGGGGTGGATTGAGAGAGAAACAGAGAGAACATACTGTAGTTAGATTAAAAGAGGCCTCAAACAAATGAATTGCGTCATCTGGGAAAAAAAAGACGTTCCAGCAGATGTCAGCATGAACCTTCAATTGTGATTGATTACTAACATTGGAAGAAGAGTGTCTAAAATACTAAAAAACAACACATCAATACATGTAAACACTGGTCACTTTTGATTAAACTAAACAGGGAGACAATGTAAAAAAATGAAAATAAAAAATCCATGTGGATTCATGTTTGAGAGTCCATGCGAGCACTTGTGATATTGATCCGCAGGCCGGGGAGGGGAATAGCAACAATTCAGAAACCTCAGGGAGGAGGGAGGGTGGGGTTCTTGATTTTAGAATCAGTGGAAAGTCATCACTTTTACCCGATAAAAATTCTCCATTAATTACACACAGACATCAGGACATGCTAAGCTCCGACTGACTACAGCTGCTCACATTGGTTGTGCAAATAACTCAAGGGAGTTACCTTTATGCCGTAGACAAAAGTATTAAGACAGAAATGCTTTGCTTCAAACACCCGGAGGCGGCGGGGGGGTGGGTGGGGGGGTTCCTTTCTATTCTAGAAGTGCAAGGCTCACAGATGCCTGCTAGGATGAGCTCCATGCAGAACAGCCCTGATCTCAACACCTTCAAACAACTTTTTAACACCACAACAGAGACTGTGAGCTAGACTCCCTCAAATCCTCACAAATGTTCACAAAATTCTCAGACACACTCCAAAATCTCGCAGTCATCTCAAATGCATTTTTAGGGGTAAATGTGAGAACCAAATGACTTTTTTTTTTTTTCAACGTGTAATGGGGAAGCTGTTCCATTACTTTTGCGTTTTGTGTTTCATCCGATATATTCAGAATTTATTTAGAAACTCGAGTTGGAATGTCCAAAGTAGATTGCAGAAAAGTCCCCCCCCCCCTTTTTTTTTTCTCTCTGTGGCAAAAGAAAATTTAATTGAATTTCAGGCCTTGTAATGTCTGCATTACTCTAATCACAGGAGAGCAGGACACAGTTGTTTATCTCGACCTTGGTGGAATTAACAGAGGGGATTTGTGGAGATGTTAATACTTTGAACAACAACAAAAAAAACTGTTCTGCAAGATTGTAACCTGTCTTTTACTGATCAACCAGTGATTTATTTCATTGATACTCAAAACAATGACATGCACTCTGTGCTTGTGCAAAGAATGCCGTAAACTCCCACCAAAGATAAACAAGGCGCCGAGGTAATTCAGTGTCAGCATGTTAAACAATGCAAATATGAATTAATACATTCAGTCTTTTGTTCCCCTACTTTGTGGCTGTGCATGATTAAGATGCTGGATGAGTTGTCAGCCAGAGATAATGGAAAAGGGGCAGGGTGCCGTGCTATCGCAGGCCCACCACATGCAACAGAACTACCTGAGAGGGTAGCACGAATGTAAGCTGGCGGAGCGCACCGCGGAATGCAAACTACCACTCCAAATACCCAGGGGCCTGGAGGCAAATTTGATTAAAAGTTTGTTTTTCTTCACTTTCAACAAACGGAAGAGCCCGTCGATGCGGCACTGACAGTTAATTGGACTTGGCAGGGCCACGAGTTCATTCGTCAGCATTGTGTGGGGCTCGCCTAGGAGGAGAAAGACAATCGATGTACCTCAGGATGGCCTGTAATCACTGCACCACTGCGATGAAATGCAGGGTTAAACATCAGGAGATTGGAGGGGATCCGAGGAGGACTGCTAATATACCCCAAATGCAGAATCAAGCAAGGTCACACAAACACAGCCACAAGAGGACCAGGCCCAGACGAAGAGCCTAAACGTAGGAGGTTCCTGAGAGACTGTATCATAACGAGACAGTCTGTGCAAATAAAATTCGACACAGGATTTGTCTTCAGTTCTCAGGGTAACGCAGGCCATTACAGTAACACAAAGTGCTCAGTAATTGAGAACCTGAGCGGTGATCATGATGGCTGTGTTACACGGTTATGTAAATTGCTGCCACACGCGCAATCTGGAACACATCCAGATGGAACCTCATCTGACGTCACAGCTTCTTACCCTGCATATATAAACATCAAAACATTGAAATCTGGGCTTCCCTACCTCAGATAAGCATAGATGGAAATTTGTAGTACTTGCTGCGAAAGCAGTAACAGATATTTATGTTCTTTTTTATGATGACACATGAAGGGAAATAAAAAGAGATCTGTGGGCCCACGTGACTTGTTCGGTTTCATTGTTTATGCGCTGATATTGACCAGTAGTCCCAATTTACAATTGTGTGCCTGAGAGCACTTTAATAAGTACCAACAGTAAAAGAAAAAATATTTTTGCCCGTCAGCCATTATTGAATTCCTCGAACATTGTGAAACGCTCGTGTGTTTGCCCCCTTATCACAAAAACTATCGTGTGTGTGTGCGTGTCATGAAGGCTTGAGCAGTCAAAAAGTGAAAAATATGCACCAAGTTATGAAAAGACCCAGTTCCATTGCAAAGAGTTGGAAACTGATGACTAGACAACCTTGAAGACAAGAAGATTCTAGAAAGCGCTCCAACCTGAACAGCCTATGAACATCATTGCAATATGCTGCATGGCAGTGGTATGCAGTGAGGGCCTTGAGAGCTTTCTCTGCTAGCCTAAACACCATCAAAAGCACTTAACCTCAACTACAACTTAAAATTTATTATATAATTTGAAATTGTAATATTGTATGTAATGAATGATATATAAAACAATATATAGTTAATTTTCATTACTCTTTTGTCTTCATTTCACACCATGTTGTTTCCCCAGCTTCCTGTCATGGTTTTTGTCCAAACAGATTCCAGCTTCTGTGTGTTGCTACAAAAATATCATCTGCCCAAGGGCATTCAAATTCTGTATGCATGTGTTAAACGCACACAGTCAACAGAACGCTGAAATGGTCCTCTTTTTTTTCCCCAACCAATCAGATTGTAGATTCACCACTCTGCGCAGAATGCTGCCGGCAAATGTCCGCGCTGCGATTGGTTCAGCTAATAATTGTTTACCACTGATTCGATGCTCGTGAGATTGATTTACTGAGGAGGGCGATGTTTGACAATTAAAAAGAACATTTTCAATTGCACTTTAAGGACTTTGGAAGGCTACATGACCCAAAATAGTTGGTTTTTGGCTTGTTTCAACCGCAAAAATCATTTTTGAGGCACTTTCAGAGCAGCATGTATGACACAATGGCAAACTCAATAAAGGCCGGAGAAAAGAAAGGATGTCTCTACTTTCAGTATGCTGCATTTTATTTGAAGTTTTTACATTATCATGTTGTTGGATTAAATGTAAATACTACAATCTTTTGGGAGTTTTTGAGCTGTTTGGAAGTGATATAGTGGAAGATAAAGGGAACGGTTTTCTTGCTTTATTAAGAATAGTATTCATCCTCAAATATGTAAAGTGCCTCTTCTTTAATGCCAAATAGATGACCTGCATTTTTACTATGCGACATGTTATGAAGAGGTCGATTAGGTCACTGAAGACCATGGTCTGAACTTTACCACCCGCAACAGTAAAATGGAGCATATACTGTATGAGTTTGTGTAAACAGCAAATCGGAAAAGGAAAAAAAATTGAGGCTCCAGGAAAAAAAACAAAAAAAACAAAACTTCAGGCTGCAAAAATGAGCTTCATTTTGGATTAGAATTCAAGAGACACGGGGCCTCTAAATTGTCATCATGGCATTTCTGCTATTTTAGATGCGCTGACCTTCTCTTAAGGACAGCAGATGAGGCATTTTAAATGGCCTTAAAATCGGGCCATCTATGCAGACTCTCAAATGCTCCCTTACTGGATAATGAATGACAAACACTGGTGCGACAGCAGCCACCAGAATACCATGCCTCTAAATGATTTTATCGTTCTGATCATCGACAAAGTAAATGCCACGCCCCCCCACCCCCAACCCCCTCCCATGTATGAAAACACACAAACGTACACAGACATTTTGGGACGTCTCCCAAAGCTAATGAAGTATTGAGGTCATGGGTGCTATAAATCCTGTTTAATGGGATGGCACAAAACTCTCCAGAGCAGAGCGTAGAGTCAGTGTGCGCTCTGGGGCAATGCCCCGCCCAACCAGATAAAAAAAAAAAAAAAAAAATTAAATTAAATTAAATTAAAAAAAATCTACCAAAACAACCACTTCAACTGACTTGACATAAGACGCAAAATAGCGCTGTTAACTTTTAAATGTGAATGTTTCAATTGTCTCCTAACAATAATAAATATGGTCGTACACCCTATCGTGCATCACGTCACCAAGAGTTGTAACTGCACTCCACAAAGCGCTTTGGATATACTACTACTTCTCCCTGGAGAAATAACACTAAACAAAAGTGAAATACAAAAAAAAAAAAAACAAAAAAAAAACCCACAACAACTGGTACAAAATAAATTGTTCTAAGTTATCGCTGTCATTAGACGTGCCTTACTACGCGTTTGTCTAATGAGGAATGCAAACGATTTTATTTGCCGTAATGATCATCAAATACACTCTCAATGGCCATAACTTTTGGAACACAAAAAGCTTGCGTTATAAGATTCAAATGCTAGTTGGTCATAAAAACTAAACAGTGAAATTGCACTTTGAGCATCAGAAATAATTTTAACTGAACAGTTTAATGTGGTAAATCAATTTGGTGGTTGACTGCTGTTACTTCTATTAGAGTATTCAAATGTACTATGAAAATGCACTAGAGAGGACTGAATGGAGAGTTAATGTCGAATAGTACAATAGAACACGAATAGACTAAAGTGGCAGCATGTTGGATCAGCTTGTAAAGCGTTGGCCTCACAGTTCTGAGGACCCGGGTTCAATCCCAGCCCCGCATGTGTGGAGTTGGTATGTTCTCCCAGTGCCTGTGTGGGTTTCCTCCCCAAAACGTGAAACATTAATTGGACATTCTAAATTGCCCCAGATGTGATTGTGAGTGCGGCTGTTTGTCTTTATGTACCCTGCGATTGGCTGACAACCGGTTCAGGGTGGACCCCGCGCCTCTGACCTGTAGACAGCTGGGATAGGCTCCAGTACTCCCAACAACCCTAGTGAGGATAAGTAGCTGGGAAAATGGACGCATGGATGGAATAGACTAAAGTTGAGAGCATCTTTCAAATCAATTTATTTTCTACATCTTAGCTCATCATGTTCCATGTTGCTGTTGTTATTGAGTGCTGGATCTTACAAGCGAATTCTACCTCGTATTTGTAGCTAATCAATCACATATGGAGACAGACAGGTGTCCGTCCACACTCGCATTCAAATCGTCAGTGAGTGGCAACTGAAACCACGCTGTGGAAGTTGAGTAAAAATAACACTAGAGCAACCTAACTTTATTCAATCATCCCCAACTCTCCGGGTGTTTAAAATATTTTCCGTTATAAACAATCCTCCTGATAATTCTTCGTGTATCGATTTTTTTTTTAACTACTGCTACTGCATCTCTCCAAAATGTGTTTTCACACATTAACATGGGGGGACAAAATATTCAAAACAGCTTTCAGTGTGATGCTGTGCGTACCTCGACTAAAGCCAACAAATAGTTGTCAATCAATATGGAGCATGATTATGTTTTAAAGGGCAGATCTTTAGTTTCGGGATGAAATTGTATTGCAGAGGACCAACTACCGGAGACAAATTCCTTATGTGTTATTACATACTTGGCTAATAAAGCAGATTCTGATTTTGATGGATCCCTTTTCAGAATTTGTGTGTGCGCGTAGGAAAGGGGCTGAGGAACTTACTTGAGAGTCTTCCTGCACATGCAAGTCGCACCCGGAGGGTGTAATTTGCATCCTGTAGGTCTGAGGGTGATGCATGTCAATGTCCTGGTGCTGTGGGAGTGGAGGGCAACAATCTGGTTTATATGCACTTCTGAGAATAATGTGTAAATATTGTTCACGGGCGCCAGGGGTAATCCTCACAGGAGCCTTTCCGAAATACATTCTCGCTGCATGTATTTGGTCTGGCTCTGTGTTAATAGTTCAGCGTGTACCTCTCCTCCTGCTGATGATAAGATAGCCTGGATAGTCTCCAGGACACCCGTGACCCTCGTGAGGATAAACAGCTCAGCAGTCAGAAAATGCACGACTAAACAACCAGCCAAATCCATAAGAGAACCCCACCTACAGATATTGCGATGTTCTTCAAATCTTACTTAAGCCAAGGCACCCACCAACCAACAAACTCACAGAAAACCACAAGACAAAAATGTCACAAAAAGTATGAATAATCACGATGATCTTGTCAAAATGAACTCACAGAAGTAGATCTGGGCTCAATTGAACACAAAGCTGACCTCAAATGTAGAACCCAAGACTTATTCTGTTGTATGAATGGCAAAAGATGGATACACAGGTTTATGGTACCTTCTGCCATCCAATGGAAAACATTTTTAATTATTCTAACCATCGTTGTTCTTCTTTGGGAAACATGGATAAACCGATGATTGGATAATTGGATAATTCATCAATAATTTGAAGATAAAGGTCTGTGAAACTGAATGATTTTTCCACTGCACCCCTGCTGGCTGCCCCCCAATTAGCAGTGACCCTGTTTTCAAAGCAAATATAGCTGTTGAGCAACTAGACAAAAGTACCTTTTTGCATGAAAAAATACATCAAAATAGGAGAAAGCTCAAGCTTTGTTGACAAGAATCAAAACAAAAATACTTTTTAAATCTCTACACTGTGAACAAAGAGTAGAAACGCAAAATAATGTTCAAGTGCACAAAAACGAGACACAAACCAGTAATAATCATGAATTAGGTTGTCAGGAGAACTCAAAACTAAATGCAGAACTGTGACAGTTGTGTCCTTCGCTATAGTTTTTGTAGAAGTACCGTAATTCACGGCCTACTGACCGCACCTTGTTATAAGCCTCACCCAGTACATTTGTAAAGGAAATAACATTTGGTACATACATAGGCCGCAGCTGTGTAACAGCGGCAAGCGCCCACATTGAAACCAGAGATATTTACAAAGAAAGACGGCACACAGAGAGTTTAACGCTAGCGCCGCCGCGCTAACAGGGCCGGTTAAAAAAAGAAAAAATACATACTGGTAAAAATTACTGAGACACGGCAGTAATTCGCTAGCATAGCGCTAACAGAGCTGGACCAGTAAAAGTCACTTCCTCGGCACATATATTCTACCAGTCTCACAACTTACCTTTTCCGCTCCAGTGCCCCCCTTACGGCTGTTAGAAAAAAAAAAAATGCACAAATTAGCCTTATCACCGCATAAGCCGCAGGGTTGAAAGCGTGTGAAAAAAAGTCACACCTTACAGGTCGGAAATTACAGTATGTATGTAGTAATTTTTGTGGAAGAAATCCCTTGTGACTCCATACAGATCACAAGGCAGGCCTGGTCCCAGTGGGACTCTGAATTCAAGACCAGGGAGAGGAAGAAATATTTTCTGGCATCAGCAGGTAGATCCTACCAGGTGGGAAAGTTAAAAAAAAATAAATACATAAAAATCTTATATCTTCTGCCGCAAGGCAACTTTGTGAATTTCTCTAAGCTTATCGCCTTCTCCTTGCTGCCCCAACAAACAGTTTGAGTCTTCCCTCTCACCACCTGACACATATACAAAACAGTATCCTGCCAGGTGCTGCTCCACAAACCAGGTCCAAGCCTTTGATTGGGTGGCAAATCACTTGCTGGAAGATAGTCACTTCAGCTTTAGTCCGCTAAAACATCCCACTTCATCTCCAAGCCTGGGTGACATGCTTCTTAATCACATTCAGACATTCCTCATTATGGGAACCACCGCACATTGTGGCCTCTCCCCAACAATGAAAACAGAGAACCGGCTTTTATACGAGTTGTCCTCAAACAGAATGTAGCAATGAAACAAACGTGACAGTGTTGTATGGCAACAATGCTGTGTGTACTTTGTGGCCTGTGAGAGCAAATAATACAACTACATGGGAGTTGATAGTACCCATATCCCCCCCGAGTGTATGTTTCCCAGGGAAAGTATGGAGAAAAAGCAAGACAGGCCATTTACACTACAAAAAGGAGGGCAGATTTAATTTAAGGATTGGCAGCCTTTCCGCATTTTCAACAGATGAAAGCTAGTAAATGAAAAACCTGGAAGAGCGCCTGCGATGGAAATCCAAAGTCATGAATAATGCGTCTGTCTCGGTGCTCAAGTCTTTTAATAAACTGGATTAGCAAAGCACCTGCACACTGTACTGCACCTCTAACCAATCGAGAGTGGGACGCGAGTCTCCTGGGGGACCCCCTGAAGCCTCACGCACTTCCTTGTTGCCACCTCATCCATACGTGTGTGTTTGTGTGTTGGCGGGGAGAGGGGGGGTGAGTGGCAGCCACTGAACCCGCCGCAAGTCTGCAGTGATGCAGGAGCAGGTGATTTACACCCATTTGCTAATAAGGGAATGGCTTTCTTGCTAATGAAAATTCATAGATCCATACACTCACACTACTGATGTAATTTCTCATTCTTTATTGTGACAGGTTGATTTATTGTTGTATACTGAGAATGTGTGGTGTGAGTTTACAGTATGGTTTTGTTCTTGTGAGGCAGGGGTGCGCTGCAGTTACACCACCAAGACACTAGTTGGCAGTGTGGCTTGCCTTTTGTTCATAAATTTCGCAACGTCACAGCTCATAAAGTGCTTTTATAATGAGATGTTTTTATAATGGTCAATACAAACTATAAACACGAAAATTAATACCTCAATTGATTATTTCGATCCAGCTCTCGTATTTAATCTCAGACTATCTCATTGGCTAGTCTGAACAGAAAACCTACAGTAGCAAAAACAAGAGATTGTAGAGGTAAAATGTGACTGAAAGACAGTGGGGAAACATGTTGGCAGATGTGTTACAGTAAATGAAAATATAGCAACGTTCAGCAGTCACATTTATGGAGAAGTGCATTGGGCAGCATGTGGATAAATTAAGGTTATTGCCTCAATGTATAAGTGCATTTGTAAGGAACTGCAAATCAACCCACAGTTTTGATCTGATATGAAGCATCAAACCATGGCCTTTGTTCTAAATATCCATTTGCTTTATTAATCTCTAAATGCAAATTTGTCAATACTCTGTTTATTGTTGAGCAGTTTTCACTTAACATTGACTAGTGTCACCTCCAAAATGAGATCATCTTAAAAAAAATCTGTTTATTCTTGTCTATTCTGCAGACCCAAACAAAGTTGTTCCTCGACATAACCACTTACCAACTTTTGAATTTTGAGATACAAGTAATCACGGATGATTTTTTCCTTCATTTGTCCGCAAAACACTGGAAATTCGAGCACTATGTGGTGGCAGTGAACGGAACTAAAAAGCAGCAGTTTGCTATACTGAATAATTCATCAAAAATAATCTTCAAACCGTTTCAACACCACTCGAAGTTGAACTTTACTGTCAAACTAAACATAAAACAAGTACGGTCAAACTAAAAAAAAAAAAATAACATCCTTTGTATTTAAAACACCAAATAACTGGCTTTAATTCCACTAGCTTAATGCTAACAAACAATGCAAAACATCATAGCCAGGCTAATGAATAGCATATATATAACTCGCGGAGCGGATATTTAAACACAAATGGTGCAGCAAAACATTTAGACAATACAACATTACTCACAGCCATGTGTTCATTATCCTCTTCAAAAAAAAACTAACATTATTGCAGCGATCTGAATAATTTACAGTAGTTGAGTGGACTTCTTTTTTTGTCTGGATGACTGTATTAGACTGTCCCCTGGTGGCCAAGTTGCTCACCCCATCAGCAGCCAACATGAACCCATCAAGATGGAAGTAGTGCTTAATGCTCTACATTCAACTATGTTATGATCCGTTTTTATAACATACTATGGAGAACGTTTTTCCTATTAAAACGGGTTAATGTTGTTTGTTTATCCATTTATTTCAGTGAGGAAAGACAATTTCAGAGGAGTGTTTTGAGTTACAGGCATAGTCACACGCAGCACAAATTAAACTTGTGTCTCAAGGCATGGCCGTATTACAATAGGGTCATTTATAGATTGTATTTTGTTTGTTTTTTTTCCTCCTGTGTGGCATCAGTGAGTATCTGGCATTTATCTGACTGTACAGCATATAAGCCTCACTCCGCCTTCCCATCTTTTTGCCATTTTACAAATCGTGTTAAAAACCCGCAAAAATCGAAAGAGCGACGTTATGGCTTGTTAGAGCTCGGCATTGATTTATCATCGTACGGCCACAAGTCACAGGCAGCAGTCTAATCGTGACTAAGATCATAACAGAGCGCTCGTGAGACACAGGGGGGGCTGCAGCCATCCATCCATCCGTTAAGAGTCATCAAGCGTATCACTTCCACTTCCAGCAAATGAAAATGAATTCATTGGGACTTACCTGCTCCATTGGCTGTGTTTGCAAAGAAGAAAGGATACAAAGCTAAGTAGCTTTGCGATTGGCTTACACTGAGGCAAATGCTTCTAAACTAAGAGGCTGTGAAAGGCATTTAGGCAGAAATGAGTCTAAGTAACTAATAGTGACTGTGAGGGGGAGGTGGAGGTGGGGAGGAGGTGGGTTGGGGGGTTTTGGGGGGGGGGGGCAGGTGCACTCACCACTGGAGCAGTCGAGTCCGCCCCATCCTGGCTCACACTGGCAGGTATCAGGAGACACGCAGCGGCCGTGGACGCACTCTTCTGTGCACAGAGCTGCAACACACACGAGCGCGCACGTGTGAGCGCCAGTGTAGGTTATGAGTGTGTTACGCACAAGCACGACTGGAAAACAACATAACACTGTAATAACCCATATAATGACCGCACAAATATATCTATATCGTCTTTTTTTAAAATGAGACATTAACAACATCGTAGATTAATCAAAGATCAAAATGACTTCACACAGAGATCCCGTATAAGAGTTACGACAAAAAGATTTGAATTTTGTCCATCTCCTCCATCATCCATCTCTTTACATAAGCAAATGAGAATATTGATGCAACTATGTAAGCTTTCACAATGTGACAAAATGTCCTGCAATCAGGTAAAAGAATGTATGGCAACATCGGCACCGGAATGTAATACTTGTGAATGAAATGAGTGTTAAACCTCAACAATAGGTAAAAATGGCACATTCCTTTGCGCGGAAACCCAATAATAACGTTTAACTATTGGCGCAAAGTGTCCGAGGTGGGGGGTTTCATTGTACGGGTGGTACAAAATAAATGAGGCCTGCTCATTGTGCTGCACATGGTTGCAAATACTGTGCACTCACAACAAGGACTGGACTGGACTCGACTCAACCTTTCACAGGTAAAATTAAAAGTAACTTTTTCAAAAGTTCCATATGGATCCCACAAGCTTTGGCCTTCACATAAAACTCAGTTGCGAAATGAGCAGGTTCTGATTTCTATTCAGTATAAATCCATTGGCTTTGACGGGAACATTGCCCCCACCGACGTGGCCGCTCTGCCAGCCGGCCGGGCTGCAACGGCGTGCTGGTCTTCTCTTCGTATTTATGGGCATTCCCTTCACACAGGCTTTTTCCTGACTCTGATCTGGCCCGATGTCTGATAGGGAGCTCCATCTGTCTCCTGCTGTTGAGAAATACTGCAGTCATCCATTTTCTATAGAGCATTAGAGTGAGGGATGAACTTGAGCCCATCCCAGCTGATTTATTTCTGTTGGGGAGGGCGGAACACCCAGGACTGGTCACCATCACAGTGTTCTCCAATGTATCCCATGTCGCTGATTGACAAGTTGTCCATTGTGCCCTGCCTTTGTACTCTCTATTTAATTGAAGAGGCGCTACGACACGTCAAAGTTTTAATGATACGCGATGGGCAAATGTTTGTATGAAACGTTTGAAAACCACTGCTCTCCATCCATCATATACAATGAAGAAAATAAATATTTGAACACCATGCTATGTTGCGAGTTCTCCCACTTAGAAATCATGGAGGGGTCTGAAATTTTCATTGTAGGTGCATGTCCACTGTGAGAGAGATAATCTAAAAAGAAAAATCCAGAAATCACAATGTATGATTTTTGAACAATTTATTTGTGTGATACAGCTGGAACTAAGTATTTGAACACATGTCTATCAGCTAGAATTCTGACCCTCAAAGAGCTGTTAGTCCGCCTTTAAAAGTCCACCTCCACTCCATGTATTATCCTGAATCAGATGCATCTGTGTGAGGTCGTTAGGTGCATAAAGACACCTGTCCATATGGCCAAAACCAAAGAGCTGTCCAAAGGCAGCAGAGACAAAATTCTATAACTCACAGAGCTGGAAAGGGCTACGGAGAAATTGACAAGCAGCTTGGTGAAAAAAAAAGGTACACTGTTGGATCGATCATTAGAAAATGGAAAAAGCTAAACATGACGGTCAATCTCAATCAGATTGGAGCCCCATGCAAGGTATCACCTCGTGGGGTCTCAATGATCCTTAGAAAGGTGAGGAATCAGCCCAGGACTACACGACAGGACTTGGTCAATGAACTGAAATGAGCTGGGACAACAGTTTCCAAGGTGACTGTTGGTAATACACTAAGACGTCATGGTTTGAAAGCATGCATGGCACGGAAAGTTCCCACCCTGCTTAAACCAGCACATGTCAAGGCCCATCTAAAGTTTGTCAATGACCATTTAGATGATACAGAGGAGTCACGAATGATGAGTTCCATCCCAAGAACACCATCCCTACTGTGAAGCATGGGAGTGGTAGGATCATACTTTGGGTTTTTTTTCTGCACTTGGGACAGGACGACTGCACTGTATTAAGATGAGGAAGACCGCGGCCACATATTGTGAGATTTTGGGGAACAACCTCTTTCCCTCAGTCAGAGCATTGAAGATGGGTTGTAGCTGGGTCTTTCAACATGACAGTGACCCGATGCACACAGCCAGGAAAACCAAGGAGTGGCTCCGTAAGAAGCATATCAAGGTTCTGACGTGGCCTAGCCAGTCGCCAGTCCTAAACCCTATGGAAAATCTTTGGAGGGACCTGAAACTCCGTGTTTCTCAGCGACAGCCCAAAAAACCTGTCTGATTTAGAGAAGATCTGTGTGGAGCAGTGGGCCAAAATCCCTCCAGCAGTGTGTGCAAACCTGGTGAACAAGAAGTTTGACCTCTATAATTGCAAACAAGGGCTACTGTAACAAATATTAACATTGTTTTTCTCAGGTGTTCAAATACTTATTTGCAGCTGTATCACACAGATTGTTCAATCAAAAAAAATATATACATTGTGATTTCTGCATTTATCTTTTGAGATTATCTCTCTCACAGTGGATATGCACCTATGATGAAAATTTCAGACCCCTCCATGATTTCTAAGTGGGAGAACATACAATATAGCATGGTGTTCAAATACTTAATTTCTGCACTGTATACGTTGAAAAGTAATACAAAAAGTACTATGCATGTGTAATGAGGACTAATATCTTTAAATGCTAAACGGGGCTATAAACAGGCCACTGTTTAAGTATCAAGGTGGAACAATAGAGTTCTTAAACACTCATATTCAACATCCATCTATATTATTTGACAGCAGATTTAATAATTTCTCCACAGTGGGGACTTCATCAACATCTCAGTTTATCACAGTTGTACTCCCCAGATCGAGCTGATAGAAGCAGGCAGAGGCATGACAGAGCGAGCTGTAAATCCTCTCTAATTTGATCGGCGTGTGCTTTGTCATGTCCTCGTACTTGTAATACAGTGAGGGCGAGCACTACGATGTTTACCAAGTATGTGCGTGTTGTCTTGATCATTCTTATTGAGCAACACGGAACGCAACTGATAGGATCTTATTTGTATTCCTGTGCGTGTGTTGAGGGAGCTTGGAATGATCTGCTGGGTAGAGGTTTTAGCATTTTTTTTGGGTTGTAGTTGTATGGAACAAAATAAAATCCATCACAAAAATGGGCATTTAGCATGGAAAAAAAAAAGCAAACTTAGAAGACAAGGTCATGACGCTTGCTGGGTTAAGACAGACACGCTCTTATCTCGACGAAAGAAGGCAAGCATGATGGGAATTCAGCAGTTCAAGCACTTGTCCTGTGGTGGGATGATACAGCCAAGGACAGCAAAACAAACAAATTCCTGATCGAACTGCATCCAAATGTTGCTTTTTTTGTTTTCCGCCCTCATATCATGGCTTGGAATAAGACAACAGGGCAGCACAATAAGCTTTGAGTTGATTTTCTCAGCTCTGTGTGGGATATCACAGATCCCATCCTGCAGACAGAGAGGTCAGCGGGAGCTGGCAGCATGCCTAAAACTGTATGAGGATAGATTATCACTCAATTATCCTTCGATGAGGATCCGCTAACGGCAGGGGAGATGAGGCCGGAAAAGGGGGGAAAAGGGAGAATCCCAAACAGCCACAAGCCGCTGCTAATCACAGAAATGCTCTGGAGGCAAAAACGGTAAACCAGAGATTGAAAGATAATGCAGGGCAGATTTCGGAGCGTCGGTATTCTGGCACGGAAAGTGTCTAATTAAAACGAAGCAAGGGAAAGAAAAGAGGAGTCTGTCCAGCGTAGGTGCTGACGAATTTGCAAGATCGACTACCTGTAATCAATGAGGCCGCGATATGCAGAGTGTTCAAAATGAGGAGACGAATTCAATGTCACAATGAACTGATTTGATTTTGTTTCAATCAGCAAATTCTGATCAGCGACCAGGAGGTGGGAAATGCAAACGTGTCAGAAAAAAAGAAAGATGGAAATGAAGTTTCGCCCGAGAAGAAAAGATGGAGCGCACACTTCATCCTGGGGATCTGAATGGTGCTGCCCCCCAAAAAAGGGACGGACGGCATAATCAAACAGGAGTAGCTCTTTTCATTTTAATTGAAATTCATGAATCACGCCGCTAAACTCATTTCTGAGGAATCTGAAAAATGAGTCTTCCATCTCGATAAAAGGCTAATCTTGCTCATTATGCAAGAGGTGTTATCAGAGCAGTTGACAATGGAACTAATTGGTGAATGTGCTTCAGCGTTGATAAGAGTTATTGTATGGAGCTGTGTGGTCAAACCACTATCTTTTACTCTTTCCAGATTTATGACAAAAAGATATTCCTCGTGCTGCGTTATGTTCCTCTCTTTTTCAGGACGGGAAAAAGGAGCCAAAAAAAATTATGGTCACCTGGACTATTAGTTGTGGTTATCTTAATGACTATAGGTAGACACTTTTTATTGCTTATGTGATTTAAGTCAGGTCAAAGTCAATTAATTGATGTAATTTCCCAATGCAGTACACCAGTCCTAAAGCGTATTTCGGACGCCACTAAATGGTATCAGGTAACGATGTTTGGCGAAAACAAAAGATAAAAATATACAACTCACCACTACGCTGAACCTAGTTGTAATTATTAGAAGACCTGCACAAGTTTTTCTCTGACAATCTTATCTTGTGTAGGTAAACTGCTGGAAGGTAGCTCGTTGTTCCTTCGTCTTAGTCAAAATGCCGGCTCATTGTTTTGCTGGATATTGTTCGAACACTCGGAAGGATGGAGTCATTCTTCATACTTTTCAAAAAGACTCGGTTTGTCGTGAAAAATGGATTGCACTGGTGCAAAGGACGAGAGCGTGTTTTTAATGACGAATGTCGCGGTGTGACGTAATGAACTAGACGATGCAGGCAATGTGGCTACCACTTGATGTCGAACTTTGCACGTGGATGACGCGTTCTCCACTCATATTTATTTTTTTCGTATGGACATTGACGTGAATGATTTTATATCTATAGGCATGACACTTGACCTTTAAGGATAGACCTGGATATTGTACAAGAGACCGTGCTACTTCCCTTTTGGTGACATTTATCCAACATGGTTGGTACATACGAAGGTCGTATACGCCGACGTCATTGCAGGTTTCAATAATATGTTGGTGGGTGTAGTATCACAAAACTTCCATGACGACTTGAGTTCCTGTTAGTGCAAAGCTGATGTCTGACCATCATTGGAAATCGTGTTTTAGCGACAAAGATAGAGCTTCAATTCGTACCCCTTCCTCGGTTCATCGCAGCTATTCCCAAGGTACACCTGAGGTATGAATAATGAAAGACCGGTGCCGAACATCTGAAGAGTTTGAGGCTAACCACTTGTTGTCGTCGACAACAATCATATTTTCATCATCAGAAATGCCAAAAGACACGATTAGCGATTATTCTTAGCTTTAATCGTCAATCTGGAGTAGTAAAATTGACTCATCGCCAAATCTGTTCACCCCCCAGTTAAGAAAGAAATCATTTAATTTGCTGGCTCACTGTAAACTACTGAAAGTTTGTAACTTTGACACAGGAATATAAATTGGAATAGGCTTTGAATCATTTAGATGACAACTGCACAAGGTGCATGCAGACAATTGTGTTTCTGCTTTTATTATTTTTTGCTTTTCTGCAAAACTGAAGTCAAATATTGTGACGGCTTCCATGGTGAAATCAATCTACACAAGTGTGCATCAAACATACACCCTCCAATCTACAGGAAGGAGATTCCACTTCAAAAACTTTGTCTTTCAAGGATGAATAAAAGGCAACAAAGTCAGGATGAAAAAGATATCAAAGGCACAGAAATCTGGTGAAGAAAAAAAAAAAGTCATCTCTCTAAAATGAAACGCATTGTGTTACTGCCTCGAACGTCTAACAAAACCTATTTAATTCAGGAAGCGAAAGACGTGAGAGGTCTGGTATCACGGAGCAGTGGACAAACGGGAGTCATTTTTTCTGTTTACAAAGACGCAGCAAAAAAAAAAAAAAAAAAAAAGTCTGCCGCCTGCATGGATACGAAGTGATGTCATTACTGAGTTTCTCGCACTTGCTCTTGCATAACCGCCACCTTCTGCCTTATTAGACATGAAACGAGTTCCTCAGATCCTCGGCACAGGCGACTTTCTGATTACGGTAATGAAAGAGTTCTGACAGAACAAAGGTCACTCACTGCATTGATGAAGAGCTCCAGTAGTGAACTTTAAGCTCTAATTACACAAACAGAACAGTAACATAATCAAAGATTGCTTTATTGCTAGTTGGCTGACTTGGTGGCAGCGAGGCTTTGAAATTGCTTGAATTATTAATCGTTTTAGTAAATTAAATGTTTTAGTAAATTCAATTCATTAAAATCCATCACAGCCCGAGACAATTGTCTCTCAGTTACTCCAGTTTAGTAATCCACCCATATTCTGTGCCGCTTATCCTTACAAGAGTGGCGGGAGTGCTGGAGCCTATCCCGGCTATCTCCAGGAAGGATGGTGGGCTACAGCCAATCGCAGCAGTACTGTAATATTAATGAGATACAATAAATCAGCTATCTCAACTTTTATATTTTAAAAATCTAAAAGCGCACCTAACAAAAACGTCAGAATACTGAAATAATGAATTCAGTGTGAATGCTTGGCTGTTGAGTTGAACGCAAAGTTATTATGCTTGGCGACGGGTGGATGGATACATGGGCTAATTGTGGCTTCTGCCATCTCGTGAAGGAACGGGCCATTACGCTGCCTGTAACGAAGCGCCAATCGCGTGATATGGATGAACAACCGTGCATTATCGGTCGTACATAACTTTGAGACTAAACTAGATCATTTGCGTCTGCATATCCGTTGGGAATTACTGACTTGGGCAATCGAATATACAACAAGATTGATTATACAGTTTTATATATTCAGTATGAGAATGGGGAAACGCGACAGTGAAGCACAAAACCTATTTTACATACACCAACAAAGTGTCCTGAAATAAACGAATTGGGTTCATTTTGGGTCGATCCACGCTGTAATGCCCCCTTTTGTCGCTGCACGCAAAACAGCTCTGGGAGAACAAATCTCTTAATCCTGGAAGTGAGGGTGCTAGGATTAAAAGGGTTGAAACAGTTTGCAAAGACAGCAGAAAAGAAAACTGCCCTATCGGCCCCTCAGTGCCTGAAGTCCCAAAGAGGAGGCGAGGGGGTGCACCCCCCTCCCCCACAATCTGACAAGAAATCAAAATAAAACCTAACCACTCGTAAAATGTTCCGCCCAGACTTGCAGATTCCCCTGGTTAACACCCTTAAAAAGTAATCAATGAATACATAACTTTATTGTCGGTCAAATGGTTAATGAATACATTATTGATCAAACTGTGACTCACTCCTTGAGCCCCCCTGCCGATCATGCAGGCTCTCTGCTGGCCTCCTTCCCAGAGCTTTACCACCCGGAGAGCAGTAAAGCTTAAGACAAGGACATGTAAAAAGTAAGTCTCACGTGGAGTGCAAAACGTCTTGCAAATATTAGACTGGGACTTCAATTTCTTTCTAAGCGAATGAGGACATCGTATTGAAAGAATATCCGCCAAAATTGAGGATTGAAGTTTAGTGAGTGGAAATACAATACAATACAAACTAAGCGTTGCAACAAGGAGCACGCAGGTGCTTTTCAATTATGTATTAATGGTTCAGAGTAAACATGGATGTATGGACTGGCCGGAGAGAGATCAGCTTTGCTGAATCGTTAAAGCCACAAGCTCTGTCGATTGTCTCTGACTGTTTTTCAAGATCAACTAACAAGCTTAATTCCCACCGGGAAGCAGGAACTTTTTCCCCCCACATTGTTTTCAATATGACAAGAAAGGAGCCAGAGGTAATTACAAAGTCGATGACGCTAAGGATTGCCAAAGACGTGGTGCCTAGTCATACTACCAAAAGTAGTGATTAATTGACATGCTGAAAATGTTTGACCCAAAATATGTGCCTTCAAGCCTCAAATATTTTGCAGAAGCGGTTTTGCCTCACATGACAACTGAGATGCATGAGAAATGCTGCACAGAGGCAAGGATGGCAGATTTATATAATATGTCACAATTACATCAGAGCTTTTAATTGTACAAAACCTAAAGTAGGCGGCACGGTCGATCAGCTGTAAAGCGTTGGCCTCACAGTCCTGAGGTCCCGGGTTTGATTCCGGACCCACCTGTGTGGCGTTTGCAAGTTCTCCCCCGTGCCTGCGTGAGTTTCCTCCAGGCACTCCGGTTTCCTCCCACATCCCATAAACATGCAACATTAATTGGACACTCTAAATTGCCCCTGGGTGTGATTGTGAGTGCGGCTGTTTGTCTCCATGTGCCCTGCGATTGGCTGGCAACCAGTTCAGGATGTACCCTGCCTCCTGCCCGTTGACAGCTGGGATACGCTCCAGCATGCCCTGCGACCCTTGTGAGGATAAGCGGCAAAGAAAATGGATGGATGGATAGATGGAAAACCTAAAGTAAAGAGGATAAAGCTTTTGCATGTTTATTTTGCATGTGGGGGTCCCCATATGTAGGTACACACTTGGAAAATATGATTTTGCACATCTCCAAGTTATGGCTCACTGAGCTCCAGGGGTCCCCACACCCAAGTTTGAGAACCACTGCCCAGTGTCACATTTTTAAAATGAGAACAACATAGTCGAGACACACTTCAATGAGTCAAGTTCAGATTGGAAAAAACAAACCAAAAAAAAAAACCATTATATTTGTGCTTGTCTAACGTGAGAATAATCAGTTAAGGATTATTTTCAGCATCCTGCTTCAGGCTCATTTCCACGGCTTCTGCTTTTTTAAACTGATTACTTTTAATAGCCCCTCCTCTGTCTGCCACCGGGACCTACTTGGCTCGTTAAGTTCTCTCATTGTTATACAGCTTTGGTTAAATTAATTTAGCTGGAAAAGTATACAGAAAGCGGACTGCGGTGTAAAACGGTATGCCTGCGTGTTAAATCAGGCCCAGTCATCTAAAGCGGAATAAAGCCACACGCATGGCGGATCGCTAAGAGAGGAGCTGCTGATGAAGTGTTATTGGTTGTGGATAGTTAAAAATCAGCCAGTGGGTGGATGTATTTTCCTGGGAGGTTTATTATCTCCAAGTCATCCTATGTTTAATCCTCTACTTCCAAATGCTTAGACCAGTGATTCGCAACTGGTGATTTGGGACCCAAAAAGACATTGTGGTCCCCTTATGGGTGGGTCGTGAACAGGTGGTAGGAAAAATTACATG
Organism: Syngnathoides biaculeatus; assembly: GCF_019802595.1. Taxonomy (NCBI): domain Eukaryota; kingdom Metazoa; phylum Chordata; class Actinopteri; order Syngnathiformes; family Syngnathidae; genus Syngnathoides; species Syngnathoides biaculeatus. Next base: position 33,430,621 of record NC_084645.1, read on the forward strand.
TTTTACCAGCATACCACATTGTGAGGTTACAAATGAACGCGTTTGTGCAGGACGTGGATATAAAGTGCAAAGAAGGAACACTATGCTCATGCCGTATTTACACAACAAAAATTAGTGTTGAAATTTCAGTGTTAAACATGTGAGAAATTAATTTCATTCTCAAACTGTAATTTTAACACATTTTGATTGTTCAATGTTGTTAGTCAGGCCCAAGCATGTTAACTCTGTTGAGATGTAATTATTGCCCTTTTGATAACTCTTCAGAGTTCATTTGCTTGGATGGATGCAGTTTTACACAGAGGGTAAGTATAAATCAAACTTACGTGAATAATAATATTGAAACGCAGTGTACACAATGAAATATACAGGCTGCTTTATGTTTCCGCTCACTGGTACTAAACGGTTAGTGTGTGGGATTAAGGCTAGCTATTTTTTTTATTGCAATGTTAGCTAAACTATTAAACATTAACAAGCTCGAAAACTGTTTCAAACAGCCCTTACAATTTACCGAGCCTCATGCGTGCTGGAAGCGGTGTAATTTAACAAAGCCTCATGTATGTAACTCCTTGGAAAACTATTTTTTGGGGATGGCGCTAACAATAATGCGCTAATGTGAAGTCAATTGTCTGCCACCTGTGCAAGTTAGTGTTTTGTCGACACACAAATTACATTTCCGGTCGTTGACAACTAGCTTTTAACAAGAGAGGAAGATGTTTCAAAAACTCCTTTTTGCCTTTATTTCTAATACTAACATTAGTTAGCGTTGAAACATTTGGAATAGCAGTGTGTTAGTATAGCTGCTGGTGTTTAATGACAGCAATCAAGTAAATTGGAGTTAGGGTCTAACTGAACTTCACAGCGTGAGGCAGAGGAGCTGCGGTAACGAAGTTAATGCTAACATTACTGCCAAAAAAAAAATGTAACAACAGCAGCTGCTCAGCCTCAAATCACAATTTGATCACCATGCCCGCTCGCTCTGGGTTTCAGATCATTTCCTGCTGTGTTTACACGATTGACTGCATATAAACATGGTTCACACATATGGCCTCTCCAGCTGATGACAATCTCTGTTGTGGAATTCACTGCATACGCGACAGAGTCTTTAACACAGTGTATGACATGGTTGATACCGATACCTGCCTGAATTGCTCCAATTTCAGTTTGCTGTTAAAGGCTTTTTAGTTTGACCAAAAAAAAAAAAGACAGGGAAAAATCAATAAATGTTTTTCTTGGAATTATACTGTCAAATTTAATTGTTTTATAAAGTTAGATTAAAATAAATGTGAAATGTAGGGATTAAAACTACTCATAGTAAGAGTTGCATTTCTATCTGTGAAGTGTTTAAAAAGCAATTCTGACAGTGTTAATGTTAAATCACTTAGTGTTCATTTAACCCACTTTTGGTTGTTAAAAAAGTAACTCACTTGAGATTGTTAGTGTTCATTTAATTCTGTAGTACTGTATATACCCAGAAAAAGTATTAAAAATCAACTCTGTGGGAGTCAACATTTCCGTTTTTACTGTGTTTTTCATTGTATTGTTCTCACTTTGTGGCCTACAACTGTTTTTCATCCAAATGTTTACAGTTACGACTACTACTTTGTTAACAGGGTCAGTGGAAGACTTCAGCATGTTCCAACTTCGGCTGTAGGAACGGACTTCCATCATGAACTGAGGACAGCCTGAACCAGGAGTGTCAAAACTCATTAATGTCGCGGGCCACAATATAGTTACGGTTTCCCTCAGAGGGCCGTTATAACTGAAACCATAAAAATCTTTAATATCGCCTCATCAAATTTATGAACTAGTTTTGGAATCAGAAATCAAGGATCAGTCATATGGTAATGTAAGGTACCTAATGTAAGGTAATGTAAAAATACTTGCAATATCTGAACATTTTCATTTATGACAATTTGACATTTTTAATCGAGACTTCTACAAGAATCATTGAAGTTGACATGAGTTGGCTTCACGGGCCACATAAAATCCTGTGGTGGGCCTGATCTGTCCCCTGGCCCTTGAGTTTGACACCTGTCCCGAACAGTTCAATATTTGACACGCAGCCAAACTCAGGCTTTAACATGGAAAACATTATTATGACAGGCATGCATCAGTAATGTGATTAGTCGAGGTGACAGTACATGTAGTACAATATTCATTATGCCTCTGTAGCACACCAATGGCCGTGTTTTGTGCGATTGTCGTATGTTACCAGTTTATAGAAAGTCCACACGACACTTATCAGGGAGCATTTTTTTTTTTTTTTGTTATACAGTTTTTTAAAAAAAGGAGTGTGGTAAATAATTAAAAATATATATTTTTCACCAATAATGTAACCTATAACCTGTGTTCACAATTAATCAAATTCAAACTCAGGTAAAAAGGGAGTAAGCACACACACCTTCCATTATTTAAAGTGCCTGTAATTAAAGAATCCAAATAAAGTTACACTACTCTGTAGGCTTTTCCTGACATTTTTATAATCACATCTTACTTACAATAGTCGACAGTAAACACCTACAGCACTATTGTCAAACTCAATGTCCCGGGGCCAGATCCGGCCCGCCATATTGATTATATGTGGTCCGTGAAGCCAAATCTAGAGTGTCAATTTCAATTATTCTTGTAAAAATTTGTGCAAAAATTTCAAATTGTCATGCATCATAAATGATAAAGTTGAGATATTTCAAGCATTTTTTTGTGTTACCAAACATGAATAGTTGAAAAACACATTACCCTTGATTTATGATTCCAAAAGTAGATCATAGATTGACGGATGTAAATACGATGAGATGATTAAATATTTGTATTGTTTCAGTCATAACGGGCCTTTGAGGGAAACTGGAACCAGAATGCGGCGCGTGAGAAAAATGAGTTTGACACCCTTGGTCTACAGCATTAGAGGGATAACATTATTTAGAGGTATTATGAGTACGTGATCATTTCCTTGGCATTAAATATACCTGTGAAGAGTCATCGACAAATAGAGAAAATATTGCCCAACCGGGTCCTACCCCCTCCAAAATTGATAAAAAGACAACTAAAAAAAAAAAAAAAACACTCAAGGAGCGTCCCAAACACCTGACAGCAACACTGAAGGAGCTGCTAAAAATTTCTGGCAAGTACTGACATTTTACTGGATGTGACAACGGTCTCCTATCTTCTTCACGTCTGGGCCATGAAGCAGGATGGAAAAGGGGAAGCCTTAACTTGCAAATAAAAACATGTAGGCCCCAGTACCTATTGCAAAAACTCACTTGACCTCTCCCAAACGTATGTGGCAAAGCTACGGTCCAATGAAATCAAGGTTGAACCTTTTAGGCGTCAATCCAAAAGGTACGTTTGGTGCCAACAACACTGCTCGTGATGTTTGGTGGTAGCAGCATTATGCTTTACTGCCGTTTTTCTTCAGCTGGAACTTCGGCCTTAGTCAAGGGGGGAGGGAATCCCAGTCTGAAAAATCATTTCTAGGACAGAACCTTAAGGCCTCTGGAAGAATCAACCATGTCAGGAAAAGCTTACATAGAACATAAATTTATTTGAGGTTAATCAGAGGCACTTGAAAAATCGTGCCAGGTGTGCGTTGACTACAATTTAACACGAGTTTGTAATTGTGAACACAGCAACATCCCTAGTTATAAAAGGGTGTGCACACTTGTGCAACCATATTCCTAGTTCATAACCTGTACTGATACTGTCACAACAGGAAAGGTGATAGGTCACAATGGTGGAACAAAGTTTTGAAAGATTTCATTTTTGGTAGGTTTTTGAACATTAAAAATAAGTCTATAAAAGTGACTCCTAGGGTGACAGCAGTTGAGAAGCACTGGTTTGGATGACGTAACATGTAAAAGGATGGGGGGGTGGGTGTATACTCACGAACACATAAGTCTCCGCTCTCAAAGTAACCAGGGCAACACTGTGAGCGGCGCCTGTACATGGTCCTCACTCCCCGCCGGTAAGCTGTCTTATAGCTGATCCTGAGTAAACAAGACATAGTGAGCTGGATATGCGATGTACAGTTTGTGGGAGCACTCCCGAGGGGCAGGAAGACAAAAACGGAAAGGTTTTGCTTTGATATATTGATATAAGAGAAAGGGGTCAAATGTAGCAAAGTACAAAGTCTCCCCGGAGGCATCGCTTGCACGCAAGTGCCCACAGTATCAGATTAGAGCGCGAACATTGAACAAAAAATGAACTACTTTCACAGTCTGGCATTAAAACAACAACCTTGCTCTAACTAGGAGAAATTAATCGTCAATTTGCCTATTCAATTACTTTGTTATCGGATATCCTCTAAAACAGCCGTTCCGAAAGTTAGTTTGGGGACCCGAAACAGGTCCGATGTTCATTGAGTTTACAAGTTGTCAAGATAAAACGCTGTAAGGTATTTTATTGATCGAGCAGGAAGACAGAGTTTAGGGCAAATAGATAAATTTTTTTTTTCCCCCATTCATACTCATGTTGCAACAGATTCACATCACTTGGGTTATTTAGCATTAGTTAGAATTATTCAAAGGGTAACGCATTTTCATTTAATAGCGTGAAAAAACTATGTCCAAAACCAGTGTCCTACCGTACAGTACATGTGGACGTTTCACAAATAAATATTTATTGGTAAAATAACAACAAGGAGACGCTCATTTGCCTATCATCAGTCAGGCCTATCATCAGTCAGGAGACGAAACATTTTGGCCAACCAAATCGGATTTATGTTTGGAAATGAAACAACACTATTAATAACTGTCTGGTCCTGTCAAATTGTGTGTTGCCACCTGTTGAAAAATGACTCAAAATGACAATGTTTTTGACACATGAAGGACAGTAATTGCTGGAAGTCAATTTGGTTGGAATGAAATCACAGCATTCATTATATCAAACTCATGGCACCGCTGTATGTGGGGAAAAAATAAAACTTCAGACTTTGCAATTGTTTTAACAGGTCAGCCTTGGACAAGACCTGCACTTGGCAGAAGAGTTGATGGTAGAATCTGATTTTTATACAGCACTGTAAAATCCCATGACGGTATCTCAAATTTAGACACTGTCCAAAAGTCCATTTATTTTAGTCGTTCAATCAAAAAAAGGTGAAATTCATACTAAGCAGATTAATTAAATCTAGACACTTTTCAGGAGGACAGTTTCTACCCAATCTCTACAATTACGTACTTTATCCATCCACACAGGCGGGTCCGGGATTGAACCCAGGGACCTCAGAACTGTGAGGCCAACGTTCTAACTAGTTGCTCCACCGTGGTGCCTTCTTTTTTCTATTTACTTTTAGTTTAATGTCATTGTAATTTGGGGGGGGGGGGGGGGGTTGTTACTGTTACAATTATCCAATTTAAAAAAAATCTCAAATCACATTGTGTAGAGATTCTGCATAATATCGATGATGTATCATGTGAAGTGATGAGAAGACCTTTTAAAAATGTACCTGTGCCTCGTGCACTTGAACCAGTTCAGGATGTCTGTGCACCTGGTGTAGTAGATCTGGTCAAATGGGTGAGCGTAAGACTCCTGAACGGTGACGACATAGCTAAAAAAAGAAAAAGAAAAATGAGTGCATTCGAAGGAAAACTCATGAGGAAAAAAAAAAAAAAAAAAAACATTCTCAAGCAGGAAAAACATCGCTAAAAGCTTCCGTGTATGCACAGCTGCAATGAAAGCAATTTCATAAGGGCCTTAAAGGACCTTTTCGGTGATTTGTATTATTGACTTACGCAGGTGGATATTGGCGGGCCACAAAGCCATGAGCAAAGCCCACTTATGTGATTCATATTGATGCCAACACGGTGGAACCGCAATCCTAAGTACCCTCACCTTGGTCAAGCCATAATACACGTAATATATCTTCACACTTTTCTTTTCTCTCCCTCGTGAGGACAGAAATTATTCCATCTTATTTCTCATAAGCGACACCACTCGCCGCAGCTAATAATTATTCTGGCTCTCTTGCTGTTGTGATTGATTGGAATGAGAGTAGCCAGATCAATTTTGCTGTGTATTTCATTTGATGCCGCAACTCCTCCCATCCCTCACGCTGCCACGACGAAGGCTGTGGCAGATCAATATGGCTGTAATGGCCCGGAATGGATCAGAGACTGGTGAAGAGAACCCGTTTCTCTAAAGACGCTGCAGACTCAAGAAACCGCTGGATCCTTCCATGTTTTTTTTTTTTTTTTATTATTCATAAATATATTCATTTTTTTCTCCCCACATTCATTCATTTTCCAAACTGCCGATCCTCACTAGACTTAAAACTTTCAATTTCTCTCTATAAAAGAGAAACCAAATGAGAGACACATGTAAAAGTAAAACATACCTTTCCACATGACGTCATTTATCAGATTGTATTCAGTCAAACAATTGTTAGCCTTACAATGATCCTTGTGGCACTAATTTATTTCATCTTTGTACTGTGTATCCACACTTTAAGCAGGAGGAGGAAACAAGCCGACCTTTCCCAGTGGCTGCAGACGTTGGGATCGTCAGGGTTGAGAGTCCAAACATGACCAGTCAAGCCCAAGACGAGGAGCAGGGCCGACAAGGCAGCAAGTGGCCCCATCACGCAATCTGAAACGATAACACACGAAAAAAATATATAAAAATCACACAACAATTTGGAGTGCATACTTTGGAAGTTCTCACAGTGAGAATCCTAGCAAAACATCCTGGGGAAATGTGCCCGAGAAGTCCCATAAAAATTGAGTCTGAACTGCATACCCTGTCTCCCTTTCCAGGTCAGAGCTCGGCGGGTATCAAAGAACTTTTTTGAAACACGCATTCCAAAGTGTCAGGCCTGAAAACTCAATACACCGGAAGATGCATACAGTAAGACTCGCTGTTAAACTGATTTTAAGATTTACCATTAGCAGAGATTTTTTTTTTTTGACACTTGAATGACATTTAAGAGAAAAAAAAAAAAAACTGAACATTTAGGATTTTTCCTGTCGACACCAATATTCCCTAAATTTTGATGCGCAAACTAGCGTCCCAGGTCGGCTTGTGCTTGGGAATCAGTTATGACATGACTCTTTGTGGGGGGGTGGAACCATGACCTATGCTGTTCAGATGCTCTTAAATTAAGCAGATGGTAGCACGGTGGATTAGCTGGTAGAACATTGGCCTCACAGTTCTGAGGACCCGTGTTCGATCCCGGTCCCGCCTGTGTGGAGTTTGCATGTTCACCCCGTGCCTGCGTGGGTTTTCTCCAGGCACTCCGGTTTCCCCCCCACATCCCAAAAACATGCAACCTTGGACACTCTAAATTGCACCTAGGTGTGATTGTGAGTGCGGCTGTTTGTCTCCATGTGCCCTGCGATTGGCTGGCAACCAGCTCAGGGTGTAGCCCGCCTCCTGCCCGGTGATAGCTGGGATATGCTCCAGCACTCCCCGCGACCCTCGTGAGGATAAGCGGCAAAAGAAAATGGATGACAGGATGGAATTTGTCCTCTTAATAATTTAAGTGTTCACCACCCCACATCCATGCAGTTTTGAGCCTTAACGTGTAAACATTTATGTATCAATTTTGCTTGAATAACAAAGAAAAGCTACCCAATAAAAAAAAACATCCAAATGCAGTATGTTTTACAAAATGTTGTTTGACAAATCAATGACGCAACAAATTTCTGCCAAGGGTTTTAATCATTTCACCTGAGAAATGAGCACATGAATCTGCACAGTGGGAAATCATTTCAAATCAAATGAATGCAGTCGCACAACAATTTACAATCTGTCTGAAGAGATTTTATCTGGACATTGTCTCATGAGAATAGACATGTTGCCACAGAAAATTAAATCTCCAGAGTGGGGCACACCCAAAAAGACATAAGACTGTACCGTTTTTAGTTTGTCTTCCCAACCTAGTTTGGAGAGTTATTTAATCCTTTTTACTAGTGGGATGCACCTTGAGACACAGTAAAGTAGATGGCTTCCCCAAGACAATTACTTATATTCTAGTATAAATGTTCTTTCACTGCAATGTTTCTGTGCTTTGTCTCATTCGAGGAGGCCTTCAACAGTGGCAGTGATTCGGTGAGACCTGCAGCTTATTTCATTAGACGTACATGCGAGGGGCGATAGCGTACGGTGGGAGGAGGGTGACACTGATGAATTCTCACTGCACTCGGGTCTTGGTCAAGCAAATGAGGACTAAGAATAAAGAATGAGTGTGTGGAAGATGGCAGAGGTTAGCGCATGCATGATACGAGCAGTAATGATGCTAAATTGACGTTAGCCTTTGAGAGAAAGGTTGCATCATAATCAGCTAATACTCAGAATTGAAGCGAATAAAGACACTGAAGTCTGACACCTGTGCTGTCTTTATTTGATTGCATCTCTGGCGTATAACCCCCCCCTTGACGACTCTGCAGGCTTACACTTTTACACGTGTGCAGCATGCACTTCGGTGCCTCATAGGGATTGAGTTTAATATCCGAGCGGCCATATCCACGACCACCAGCGTTCACATGTTTCGCTAATTTTCCGCATTGATTGCCCCATGTGCTGTAGTTCACTCTCAAGTGAGGGAAAATCAATCAGAGCTTCACTTGCTCTAAGTAGGAGTCCATCCGAGCAGGCAAAGGTTACTGTCATGTTCATTCCCTTAACAGGATGATTAATCAAGGTGCACTTGTGTTACAGCGGGCGACAGCTGCTTTCATAGTCTGGGCCGTCCTCTGAAATCTTTCATCTTAACACAAGAGGGTCGCAACTTGACTGACTGATGTGGCGATGAAACCATCAACGGCTATGGATGAGTGGACTGCCGGCACATCACCGGTCATCTTCTATTTGCCACACCTTTTTTTTTTTTTTTTTTTTAAAATAGCCTGAATATCTTTTTGCCGATGCGTTTGCAGTGGATGGGGTAAATTGTGGTTTTTTTTTTTTTGGTGGTAAACTTCCAGGTTAAGCTTTTTAATGCTTCAAAAATCCTACTAAAAAAAAAAAAAAAAATCTCTTTTGTGAATGTAGTCAAACATTACAGAAATGTAAATTATAAGCTGTAAATATAAATCCAAGAGAAGAAGAGAAAGCATACTAATTACCTGGAGAGATGTAAAATCTTGCAATTATATTATTGGGTTGGAAAATGTCAAAATACTATTTACTTACATAAGTGTGGACTTTTACATAAGGGAGTGGCTTCTGTGCTTTTACCAGAGTTGATTTTTTTGCACGATTAGGCCGTGTCACTTGAAGGGCACATAGACAAAATTGTTGCTGCGCATATGTTATGGGCCTCAAGTTTTGAAGCCGGCGTTACAAAGTTGCATATAATTTGTTTTTCCCCTGTTGCTTTGAACTGACCTCTCCTACTTCTCCTCTGAGAAACCTGAAAAGCAGAAGTGATGAGAAGGAGCGAGCCAGTTGTTACTTCTTCCCCCGGAAAGCATATTCTTTATTACAAGTACTTTTGTACAATTTCAAACACATCACATTACGGTCATTATTTTCTTCTTACAATCGACTTCCCATCTCTAACAACCGTGCTTTAGAATCAATCACAGCTGTATACGTACATCTCCACTCTTGCTGATACACAATCAAGGACTTCAAAGAAGGACTCATGTCACTGACAAAAAGCCATGTTGTCACAAAGTGAATGTTCTCTCTTTCAAAGACATCTCAATTCTACATGAGATTCCTCTGCTTTAAACCTGGAAGCTACTTTTACTGTAACTATTTACAGTCATTAACCATTGCTGAGGACTCAATGTTATTTTATACTATAAACTCAAAACAGAACAAAAAGTCCAATGAACGCCGCGCGTCACCACACCTGCTCAATCCATCAGAGCACCGTTGCTATGAATTGTCCGCTCCTCGGGTGTACATCGCCCATTCATCAATACAGTACCCAAACGCATCATTCACGGATAACAGTTTTGGACAGTGTTTCACACAACTACCTCACCTGAAAAGCAGAAGTGACAAGAAGGAGAGAGCCAGTTGTTTCTTCTTCCCCGGAAAGCATAATCTGGAGTAAGAATGAAGATTCCCGCCCCTTTATGCATTGCCTCGGACAAATCCCAATCTCAATTTTCGGCTCCACCCCCCAACACAGTAGCTAACTCAATGTGATTGTGAAACCAAACCAGCAATTTGTAACCCTTAAACTTCACATTTGTGTACATCACACTGTCCCCAACAAACAAAAGTGGGTCCTGATGCAAACTAATGAGAACCTTATGAACAGTACCTTCTTTTCCTTTTGGCTTGTCCCGTTAAGGGGCGCCACAGTGAATCTTTTTCCATCTAAGTCTATCTCCTGCTTTTTCCTCTACAACACCAACTGACTGCCCTCATGTCTTCTTTCACAACATCCATCAACCTTCTGTTTGGTCTTCCTTTCCAAACATATCAAAACAAATAACTCCGTTGCTTTTCCCATACCTTAAACTTCAGAATGTGCAATGCGTGTAGCGTATGCGTGTTAATTGGGGTGTCTGGCATATGGGATGGATCAAGTTCCTTCGGGAGATTATGCTGTATACTCCTTGTTTTTTTTTCCCCCCGCTTCACTAATAATCAACTGGGTTCCTGGGATATGGGATTGGGATTTGAAAAGTGTGGAGACCTGAGGTATAGGGGAACAGGTGAGTACATTGTATCAGTTGGATCCAAACTGTACTCACAGTAGAACGTGGCTGGTAGGTGGGCTGTGCTAGAAAGGGATGGGTAAAAACATAACCGGGCCGTCCTTCTCTGGTAGACCGTGTCAAGTGAACCTGCTGCGGTTGCTGAGTAGGGACCTGGATATCTATCTGAACATTGTGTTGTTCCTCCTGACCCACTGTAGTTCCTGACTCCTCCCCATGCGGTTCCTCCTTGATGGGGAACCCCTGTTCTTCATCTCCAGTACCGTCTTTCCCTTGTTCGGGTGCTGCGTAACTTGTCTCTTCGGTCCGTCTCACTCTGCTCTTCCATATTCTAAACTGCAGGAACAATGGGCACTTGAGGTGTGAGATTTCTTGCTGGTGTCCGCAACAGAATCACTCTGTTCAGAGATCTGTCCCTCATGTGTCTGCCTCAGAGTGTTTGTGTTTTTCCGTCTGTCTTCTCCGTTATCCGGTTGTTGTGGAAGTCAGATTCAGAAGGGGTTTTACAGGTAAGTCATTCACTTGTAGTAGGAGGTTTATCTGTAGTGTGCGAACTGGTCAACCCCCTACGTCTGGAGTCACCTTGGAGGCTGGATTTTCTCCGACCTGTTTCCTAACAACATATATGAGCTGCTCCCAATACGGTCTGATTTTGCCAGGGCCCCCTCGTTCACTGAGTTTGCGTACAAGGACCCTGTCCCCAGGATGAAGGATGACTCCTCTGGTTATCTTGTCATATTGGGCTTTCCCCCTTGCACTGGACTGTTGACTGAGTTTGCAATTCGATAGGCCTCACTCACGTTCTTGGCCCATTTGTCAGCATATCCCCTCACCCCATTGTCTCCATCTTCTCCATCAGCTAGGAGACCAAATGGTAGATCAACCAGAAGACAATGATGTCTGCCGTGCAGCAAGTAGCATGGGGAGAAACCTGTGACCTCATGTTTTGTGCAATTGTGTGCATGTATGTAGGATGTGAGGCAGATGATCGCTCCAATTCTCCTTTGCCTTCTCCTCCAAGGTCCGGAGCATATGTAGGGGCATGCGATTTAGTCTTTCAACTGGACTGTCTTGTGGACGGTATGGAGATGTTCTTGAGTGGGCTACCCTAGCTAACTGTCTAAGTTTCTTAAAGAGCTCGTTTTCAAACTCCCGACCCCGATCATGGTACAGTTTGGCTGGATACCCAAATCAAGGAATGAAATCATTAAAGCTCTGGTCTGCTGCGGTCTTGCCCGCTTTGTTCCTGGTGGGGTAGGCCTGCGCAAACCTGGTGAAGTGGTCAACCACAACTAAAATGTACTCCTACCCACTTCTGGAGCCCTCCAGGTGCAGAAAGTCAATACATACCAACTCAAGCGGAGAAGTTGACGTAAGGCTCCACATGGGTGCTCTCTTGTGTGTAACTGGCTTCTTCTGTTTAATATAGGGGCATTTTTTGGTCACATACTCTATTTCTCTTTTCATAAAAGGCCAGTAGAATTGTGCTCGTGCCAGATTCAAAACTTTCTCAACACCCACATGCCCCATGTTGTTACTGTACGTAACTGGGTGAGCACTATCTGCTTGTATGTGGCGGGAAGAACCAGCTGTTGTATTGCTGCACTTGTCCTAAAGAGAAGACCATCTCTTAAGTGTAGCCTCTTCCATTCTCTTAGCCTTCTTCCCTGGGTGTCCACTTTCCCCGTCTTCCTCAGTCAATGGTGTATTGCTTTCCTTCAAGTTTATAACTTTCGCTATTGAGGGGTCCTTCCTTTGCTCTTGCAGCAGCTCACTGTGACTAATAGCCTGCAGAGACTCAACTTCATGCTGGTTTTGAGAGGTGAGGTTGAGGGCTGCCACCCGGGCCACGTCACCCTGCTGCGCCTTCCGGCCCCCTTCGCAAACCGCACACACTGCTTAATCAGTTAATTCCTCAGTGCACCCAGCCATGAAGGTGTCAATATCCAAGGGACAACGGGATAAGGTGTTGGCATTGATGTTTGTTTTGCCAGGTCGATATTTGATGTCAAACTGGAAATCATTGGCAGTGGTTAGGACTTATGTGAGGGGATTATTGTTCGTAAAGACCGAAGTGCTGTGCAGACAACAAATCACAAAATTTATCATATTTGGCCCACTTCAATGCCAAGAATTCCAGCTTTCCACTGTTCCAGTGATAATTCCGTTCAGGTGGCGTCAATGTGTGTGACCCATACCCAATCACCCTCATCTTACCATCTTGGTTCTGATAAAGGACTGCACCAAGACATTGTTGGGAGTCATCGGTATGCAGTGGAAATGGGCAATTGAAGTCAAGATACGCCAACACTGGGGGTTTGGTTAGTCGGTCTCCAAGGTGCTCTAGGACCTGGTGATGTTGTGTGGTTAATTCTCTTGGTGTTCAGAAGACAGCTGTTGCCCCTTTGCTTTTCCTTGTGGTAGGCCAGGCTGGTGAATGTCCCATTTTGACTGGTAGACTAGTAGTTTATGATTATTATACAACAACTAAATCAATATATTGTCCCCACATTGTTACAGATGCAGTCAAGTGCTCATCCCTAGTTGGAATTGTTCCAAGGATGTGACAATGAATCACACAGACACAGCGGCACTGTGCTGCCTCATGCTATTGTTTGTCAAGCAATGTTAAGTTTGAGTGGTAAGACCTGCATTTATTGCTTATTAATAGCTTGAAATATTTTTAATCCAAAATGTATGTCTGCATGCATTGTACTTTTTGTATTTCAAATATTTAAAAAAAACGTTTTCTATCTATGTTTTATTTATCTATTTATTGCACCACTGTGGCCCAGTGTTTTATCATGTCGGTCTCCCTTTCGAGAGGCCCCAGGTTTGAATCTAGGTTCTGGCCTTCCTTTGTGCCGTTTAAATGTGCTCCCCGTGCTAGCGTGGATTTTCTACATGTACTTTGGCTTCCTCCCATATTCCAAAAACAAGCATTCAGTAAAGGCTTTCAAATGTGAGCGCGAGTGGTCATTTGTCTCCATGTGGTGTGGCCTGCCAATTGGCCGACAAACAGTCCATGGTGTACCCGACCTCTCATCTCACATCACCTGGGATCATAGGCTGGGATGGACTCCAGCCCTCACACAGTCCTAATAACGATAATCGCTATAGAAAATGGACGGATGGATTTATATTGGATGCAAAAAGTAAATGTCATATTAATGCCAGGTTTGAATGAAATTACAATGTGTATCTATTTGTATGTACGTGTAGATTTAAATTTAGCTTTGCAAATGACTATTTATGCACTTGTGAGCAGTAAGCTTTAATCACATTTCTTCACTCAAAACCCCCCCAAAATTATGACTATGGATAAACATTGACCCCCGTTTAACGTCAAAGGTCCTAGATTATTTGGCAAGTGAAAAGTGTTTAAACCAGGGATGGACAAACTTTTTGGCTCAGGGGCCACATTGACATTTAAAATTTGACAGACAGGCCAAGTCACAAGCAGATGCTTTCATATGAAAAATAGACAACAAAAAAGTAATTGTAGCCTTAATACTTAGATGTACTTATAATGGGAACTGTGTTGTTTTGTTGCGCCACTGCAACAAAGTCTGGTTTATTGTGGCAATTCTTAGAACAGCAGTTGCTAAATGGCTGAAATATTATCCACTAGAAAAAAAAAAAAAAAAAAAAACCTCAACTGTACCCATTACATTGTAAGTAATGGTTACATACATATGAACCAATAACTTAAAGGTCAAGTGTCATGAAATGGATGAGTTTTAATATGTTATTAATGAAAAAACAACAGCCGGTATGGACCCATCTGTTTTGATTTTGATGTATATAGCTTTTTGTAACTCCGGCCGTGAAAATCCTCTCGAGGGATGTTTTCAACAAGAAGCAGGAAGTGACGGAGGCAGGCAGCAAGCGGATTCATTTCTTTCTATTAGTTTAAACCTGCGGGAAGATCGTTGTTCCTTCGTGCTAGCCAAAATGCCGGCTCGTTGCATTGCTCGAACACTTGGGACGGTGGATTTACCCTTCATAAGTTTCCAAGAGATCCGGTCCGTCATGAAAAATGGATTGCACAGGTGCAAATGACGAGAGCTTTTTGGGTCCCAAACGACAGGTAGGTGTGTATACAGCTACTAAAAAAAAAAAAAATAGTTTGGGGCGGACCATGTAATCCATCTCTCATAACGTAACAAAAGATCCGCGTACGTATGACAGGGGTGCTAAATGTGCCGATGTGCGTGTCGGACAGCTGCCGCATCGACAACTTATGCGCGCTCTGCTCATATTTATTATTTCGTAAAGACATTGAAGTGAATAATGTTACATGTATTTTTCATTACAATATACATTTTAGAATGTTTATAGGGATGACACTTGACCTTTAAATATTAGTGTTAAAGCAGCAAACTCTTTTTGACATGACATGACAACATAGTACAATAAATACCTAAACAAGCACAAAATTCCCAGTACACTTCTCTCAAGAAAAATATAGGGGCAGCTGATGGATGGAAAACAATTGCAAGTACTCAATTGTTAAAATGTATACGAATGTTAAGTAAAATAGCAGAGTCACTGCTCAGCATTCACTTTTCCTCTCTTTGGTCTACTCCTGGTGTTTGGAAGTGTACAGAGCTGGAGCAGAGTTGACACATAATAGCCAAAAACAACTCAATGTATCACTTAGTGGAACCAGTTGGCATTGAGGACAAGGTCCAAAGAATGTACTCATGATTTTGGTAAGATTATTGCAATTCTGTACCAATCTTTGCCGAGCCGGATTGAGTCAGTCATGGGGCCAGATGAGGCCCGCGAGCCATAATTTGTCCACCCCTGGTTGAAACCACGGTGGAGGGGCCACACTCTCATCAGAGTGTGCTTAAGAGTGGCGGCGACACGCAAACTAAGTGGAGCGCTTGAAGATTGAGACACTAACACATCAGCTAATAGCAGGAGACACGTGACCAGACACTCACCGAGTCGTAATGCTGGATGCTGAGGAGCACAGAGGGAGGCGGGTGGGTGCTCTGAAGCCTCTTTGGGTTCAGACGCACTCTCTGGGAGAAGTGATGACAGGTCACAGATCTGTTGGCAAGAAGAAAACTAATGAGCTTATGATGACACACACAAGACACACGTCCGTTCCACACACACAGACACACACTCGCGCATTTCTTACGGGAGCGAGAATCTCCACAGGGGTATAATTCACATAAGCTGCTCTTGAAAGGCTAATTTATTCGGTGCATCCTCCGCATCCAATCACACAATTTTTGATTTCATTTTACTGTGTGCCTCCTACCTGGGTTTTCAGGTAGGAGGCACTTTGCTAAAGAAATAAAAGGCAGCATTAAATCAAGAGGGGTAGCTACAATGAACTCGGCTCACACTTCAAACACTCGCACGCCGCTTTTCCGTTTTGTGGACAAAACGATCTGCTCTCATTAGCAAAGACTGCACTGCGCTGCGCTCGTAGCACACGACGCCGCTGCCTATTCCGTGCATTTTGTCGTCATACTTAAAACCCGCGCTTCCTAATGATGCCTGCACGAGGTCAGAGGGCACATTGGAGATTCTTCAAGAACACAGTACGTCTGCTTTGTCTCTTGGCCCAATGAATAATTCAGCATCTTTCTTTTGCCAGAAAGGGACACTCCGTTGCCCTCACTAATAGGCTCATTTAACATATCTTTGTCTTACTGACGACCTGCCTACAAAGGAAACGACACTGTTAGAATACAGTATGCAGTATATTTTAATCATCAATTGAGCTTTTTCCTGCTGGGGGGGGGGGGGGGGGGAATGTAACTCATATGAAATCACCACATCATAACTCTCCAGTGAAAATCACGTGTATCGTACAAATGCAGGGAATGGTTGTTTTCTTCAATAAGAATACACATTTCATTTTATGAATTATTCATATTAATTGATGTTAAAAGGATAATCATTTTACCGCATAAAATTTGACATACGATTTGATGCTATGATTGAAATTTTTCATGGTGCTAATGTGGAAAAGGTGGACCCAAGTGCAGGAAAGAAGGAGAACTGAGGCAGGGGAGCAGGTATATTTTAAAAAAGTACCCATTCATCCATCCCTTTTCCAGTACACTTATCCTCAATAGGGTCGCCAATCGCAAGGCACATAGAAACAGAACCATTTCATTTGCACTCACATTCACATTTACGGGCAATTTAGAGTCTGTAATTTACATACCATTACATGTGGTAGGAAACTGAATTACCTGGAGAAAAACCACATGGACACACGGAGAACATGCACACTCCACACAGGCAAGACTGGATTTGAACCAGGGTCCTCAGAACTGTGAGGCAACGTGCTAATCAGTCAACCAACGTCCCAAAAGCAAACAAGGTATGTTATATAATCATCATCCATTCATTTTCTGTACTGCTTTCCTCACCAGGGTTATGGGTGAGCTGGAGCCTGTCGCAGTTTAATTTGGGCGAGAGGCAGGTTACGTGCTGAACTGGTCGACACCCACCCGCAAGGCACATATAAACAAACCGCCATGCACACGCACACTCACACCTACAGGCAATTTAAAGAGTCTTCAGTTACCCTACCTTGCATGCTTGTGGAATGTAGGAGGAAACTTACACTAGCACGGTGAGAACATGCAAACTCTATAAAAAGAAGGCTGTAGCCCAGATTTGAACCCACAACCTCTGAACTGTGAAGCAAATGGGGTAACCAGTCGACCTCAAAAGGACTGACGAATATGTCATGACGAGGAAACCATGACGACACTAACAACAATGGACTGACAGATTGAAAGAAAGCAGCGATTAAATACAAATTATTTGAAGAGGCAACGCATGAATGGCTGCAGGGAGCTGATTGGTTGATACAAGGAACAGAGCTGATGAGAAACATTTGATATGAACCCCAAATGAGCAGACAAGACATGAACATGGAGCAAGGGAAAACCAAAGTAAATCTCATGAAAACAATGAAAATTTTGAAAACGCTCAATAATACAATACATTGTTGATTTACATTAAATTATTTGAATGAATGAAGAAAAGACTAGTTAGTTATCAGGAGTGAAGCTACATAGAGATATCCAGCCATCCTTTTTCTTTTGCCACTTAACCGCACGAGGGTCGCGGGGAGTGCTGGAGCCTACCCCAGCTGTCAACAGGCAGAAGGCGGGGTACACCCTAAACTGGTTGACAGCCAATCGCAGGGCACATCGAGACAAATGGCACCACTCACAATCACACCTAGGGGCAATTTAGAGTCTCACATTAATGTTGCATGTTTTGGGATGTGGGAGGAAATCTGAGTGCCCAGAGAAAACCCACACAGGCACGGGGAGAGCATACAAACTCCACGCAGGCAGGTCCGGGATTGAACCCGGGACCTCAGAACTGTGGCAGCAACGCTTTTACCAGCTGATCCACCGTGCCACCCGCATCGAGATATTTAACTAAAAAAATACTGGTGTGAGTGTCACATTTGGTCATTAGACAAACAGATCAATCAATAAATAGATGGATGGATGATTGGACGGCTGGAGCAAAATATTTTAAATCCATTCATATGTGCAAGGAGTCGCTTTTTGTGCCATGAGATTCCATGACATTTTGTTAGCTCGCTATCAACTGCATGGCTGCGTCACAGCACAGTGGAACAGCTTGGTGACTATAAATGTAAATGTCAAGGACTCAAGTTTCCCTGAACAGAACCCTCCCATTTACAGTTTTATTTTTGCTGGAAAAAAAAAAAAATACATATATATCTTTTTTGGTAATCCTTAATCAACAACATTTATAAAAATCGATCAATCTATTTTGTATTGGGCTCTTCCTAATAAGAGTCGCAGTTGAGCTGGAGCTCATCTCACCTGACTTAGGGAGAGAGGACGGGTACGCCGTGGACTGGTTGCCAGCCAACAGTGGTCCTTACAGCAAAAAAAAAAAAAAATACCAATTATAAATGATAAATTAAGTGACAGTTTTCCGCATTGACAGTCAAGGAGGTTTTGCCAAATGGTTAGTCTTTAAAAAAAAAAAATAAAAGCACCAGAACTAGTGAAGCATGAAAGTGAATTACAATTTACAATTGAAGCCCATAGCAGGAGCAAACTTTCAGTCTATATCGGCCCAAAATCCTTTTTGAATTTTTTAAAATGGTACCTTTCACTGTTGCAAGAATGGATCCTTTTGTTACCATCAACATTCATTGACATTCATTCTGCTTGTTCAAACATCCACATTCCATCAAAGAAAAATATAGTCTGGGGATTTATTATCCCAATAAAGATTTTGTCCCCAGTTTCTCAATGCTTGTATCGCTACTGATGAAACCCCACAAAAATGTTTGTGCATCAGATAAAAATTGTCATATAGAAACACTGACATGAGCGTTAAAGCAGCCTCACACAATCCGGCCGAACTACACAGAACTGGAAGATTATGACCAATTTACGGCTGGAAAAAGACCCTCACAAGTACTGCTACAATAAAGCTAGGAAGAAAGAACACTGGATATTTTAGCAGATACTGGCAGTGATAGCACCATTCATTGACTTCAGTATTGTATCCAAAAATTATAGCTATAGGGAAGTGCTTTTTTTATTTTCCATTTCAAAACATTTGACATTTCAGAAATGGCAACACATTCAGAAATACTGCGCAGCTCAAGTTCAAAATAAGCCAAAATTTCATCATCCTGTTCTCTCACAGGAAAAGAAGAGGACCGTAGAATCGACTGAAGCAGCTTTCGCGACAAAAATCAGGGAAGTGTTCATTTCCGCCCAGCAGCAAAATGTTACTCTGCAGTTTCATGATGATGTTTGAGAGACAACGAGTGATTGTCCAAATTTCTTTGCTTCTCAGCTTGACACAGTAGGTAAGAGAAAAACTAAATTCAGACCATAAAACTGCAGAAGTCATTTTTTTCTCCTCACAAGCGAGGTGATTCTTTTTTTCCCCGGTAGTTTTTGGAGTCGACGATATGATCCACCCACAATTTAAGTCAGACAGTCTACCACCGCCACAAAAGAGCTTCTGAGTCCAACAGCATAATAATGATTGCACATGTAAAGAGCGAGGCGTCCCTTGGATAGGGTTAGATCTGGCGTGGAGTGAAGAACAAGATGTACGGTTCTGGCTGGTGGTATTGTGTAGTCGTGTACTCACATCTTTGGCCAAGGTTCCTCCATTTGGGCAAAGACATTAAATGGATGTTTGGCACACGCTTGGCAATATTACTGGCCAACGTGACATATTTTGTGTTATTATATGTATTAATAGATCTGTGTGTGTGACAGACTAACGAGTACTCAGAGGTGGAGATATAGATTTTTTTTTTTTTTTATATGTGCTACAGTAACTCGATGGGGTCCTCATCACTTGCACGACTTCCCACTTAAATGCTAGGGGGAGCATTTTTTTTTTTTTAATTAGCCGAAGTAAAACAGAATATATGCGCATGAATGAGAGGGGCGGCGGGAGAAGAGTGAATCGA
This sequence comes from Syngnathoides biaculeatus, assembly GCF_019802595.1. Classification (NCBI taxonomy): domain Eukaryota; kingdom Metazoa; phylum Chordata; class Actinopteri; order Syngnathiformes; family Syngnathidae; genus Syngnathoides; species Syngnathoides biaculeatus. Next base: position 33,450,703 of record NC_084645.1, read on the forward strand.
CAGGGAGAAGAGATAGCGAGGGTGAACGACTTCAAATACTTGGTATCAACAAAACGGAGCAATGGAGAGTGTGGTAAGGAAGTGAAGAAATGGGTCCAAGCGGGGTAGAACAGTTGGCGGAAGGTGGTGTCTGGTGTTCTATGTGACAGGAGGATGAAGGGCAAAGTCTATAAAACAGTGGTGAGGCCGCCCATGATGTACAGATTAGAGACCGTGTCATTGAAGAAACAACAACAGGAAGCAGAACTGGAGGTAGCAGAAATTAAGATGTTGAGGTTCTTGCTCGGAGAGAGCAGGTTGGGTAGGATTAGAAATGAGCTCATTAGAGGGAGGGCCAAAGTTGGATGTTTTGGAGACAAAGTGAGAGAGACCAGACTTAGATGGTTTGGACATGTTCAGAGGCGAGAGAGTGAGTACATTGGGAGAAGGCTGCTGAGGATGGAGCTGTCAGACAAAAGAGCAAAAGGAAGACCAAAGAAAAGGCTGATGGATGTGGTGAGGGAGGACATGAGGACAGTGGGTGTTAGAAAGGAAGATGCACATAGGCTTAGATGGAAAAAGACGACACCCTGTGGCAATCCCTATCCCCATTGGGACAAGCCGAAAGAAGAAAAAGAAGATATAGTATATCACTCAAAAAAAGAAGTAAGGAATATTCATTTTTTGGGGGTAAAAACTTTAGGACGAACCAAAAACGCATTAACCTTTACAGGTGAAATTAGTTTGACTATTTTTAAATATTTCGATGTATATATACAGCTCTTCAATATTTCAGTACTTTTTGCCGTCCTTGCTTTTTTCCCCCCCCCCACGAAAAATTGAGCAACACGATTCAAGACTGTTGTTTGAGCCACGAAAGCACCAATAGATATCCAAGGCCTTTCAATTTTCTGCGACTCTCTTTGGCTTCGCTACAACTTGTTGATGACGCTCTGTGACACTAAGCTCAGGAGCCACTTCACACTGAGAGCATCATGTTTGAAGCCTCACAATGGCAAGGAGGTACTCTTGGTCAATTGCTAGCAGTCATTTTACGCTCACGATTTCAAAATGTGAATAATACATTGACATTATATTGCATATCACTCCTACCGATCCGAGCAAAGCCATTTTCCATATTCAAATTAAGGAGAAAAGTGATCCAGGCAGAGAGAAGCTTTTTACATGTCAATTATTCATGAGAAATACAGCTATCTGATCTGCCAGGTGTTTTGGATCAACATGAAAATGTTGAGGGGGGGGAAAAAAAAAAAAAAAAAAAAAAAAAAAGGACAGCCTGGGCATTTCCAACCCAAATTGTAGCGCAAACCTGATAAGCGGACATGGATAACGACTACATAAAAGAAAAAGCGCATGTGGCATGGAATCTTTAAACATTGGTGTGTGCAGGATGAAGAGCAAGAGGACAAGGAATTAGAAGTCTCCCTTGGTTAACATCAGAGTGGCAGCACAGAGAGACATTGACACTGATGAGGCGGCGCCCCCTATGTCCCTTGTAGTGCCTATCCACAGAGACATCTGGATGATTAAAGTTGGGCGTCTTCAGAAGGTGACTTATCAAAGTGCAATGCAATTGAGCGGCGTGTCCCCTGGCTGACCAACTCCTGCAATCCTCCATGAATGCCGCTCAGAACACTGAATTAAGAGGTCCAAGTCTTGCGTTTGGCTCTCGCATAATAGCCCAGGTTCAACCCGACGCTGGCCGTTTATTTAAAAACTCGCTTGTGCACAAACGCGTCGGAGGGGAAACAAATCATGTGGTTTGCAATCTTGTGCTGAGCCACAGAGAGAATGCCTGATCAGCGAGGTGCTTCTGTGTTCATTACGTCTTTGTTCAATCGTCTAAATGCGAGCTGAGCGCCGACATACATTTTTTATGAGTATTCATCCTGCTGCTCAATCTGTTTGCTAATCACTACTGAAGCGTTCCCAAACAGCCAAACTCGGACTGATCCAAAGTTTACATGTGTAAGCAGGCAACACCGAGTGCCAGTGGGATGAGACCCACTGCTGTTTTACGAGAGGATGTTATGTTATTAAGTGTCAGGGCTCGTTAGCAAGGCTGTGGTGTTTACCCTCGTATCAGCGGCGTACCTGCATGAATTTGATGTGTTCGAGGCTGGGAGGAAGGAATGTCACGCAGCTCCGGTATTGTGCGTGAACTCTCGACTTCCTGCTAGCAGCTGTGACAAATACAATGTTTATCGAAAAATTAGTCTAATGGCTCTGCTAGTCTGTTCTAAGTCTATTCAAGATCAAGCAGGATATAATTATCTTTGACTGACAGCATGAGTCCTTTTGCTGATGAAAATTGGAAAAATACAAATGTACTATTTGAAACTATTGCAGATAGACATTTGCACAAATAGGCTACAGATCACAGTGTCCATTACAATGACATACTGAGTGGCACGAGTTTAATTTGTTCCTTGACTAAAACACCAAATCAACTTTTCCCGGGCAAATGAATGGAAATCACACTCCTGTGCAGCAGCGCCCCCACCATGAAAGAATTAATGTATAATCACACTTTCTCCTTCAATTGAAATACGCTACTCAATCTAGCATCCATGCCTTTGCCACTTAGGCAAGTATAAGACAAACATGTGGATAAACTGTACTGGAGACCCAGCTCCTCTCTTGGCTTCTCAGTACGGCAGTAATATACATATATCCATCCATTTTCTTAACCGCTTTTCCTCACAAGGGTTGCAGGAGTGGTGGAGCCTATTCCTGCTGTCAAAGGGCAGGAGGCAGGGTTCCCCCTGAAGTGGTTGCCAGCCAATTGCAGGCCACAAAGAGACAAACAGCCGCACTCGCAATCACACCCAGGGGCAATTTAGAGTGTCCAATTAATGTGGCATGTTTTGGGATGTAGGAGGAAAACGGAGTGCCCGGAGAAAACCCACACAGGCACGGGGAGAACATACAAGCTCCACACAGGCGGGGCCGGGATCGAACTCGGGTCCGCAAAACTGTGAGGCCAACGCTTTCCAGCTGCGTCACCGTGCCGCCAATATACATATATAAACAATATATTGTATGAGTATATTTATATTGTTTATTATATTAGCTTTCTCTATGTGCTCCACCATTTGTATTCATTTACCCATTGCTTAAACGGGAACAGCACTGCCGAATACTGGAGATGCTAATAGTTAGCACTTCTATGACTTTTACATTGCTTGTTAGCATTAAGCTATACAGACTTATCGAAGGCAAAACTATGTTGTAGTTTTAAATACACAACATAATTATGTTTGTTTTATGTTACGTTTGACAGTAAGCTCTGGCTGGGACTGGTATTAAACAGCTTGAAACCTCGTTTTTGAAGTCAGCTCACTGGTATCTTCCGGCAGCTCAGTACTTTCAACTACTGCAGACAAACCCATCATATATGCACATATTAATGCAATCACTCATTGGAAACCCCAATTGACTGGGTAGCAAAAATTTGCATTAGATCATGGGAGGGAGTTACTTTCACACAATGAATAGTCACACACACACACACACACACACAAGTACCGGTAACATAATACTCATAGGGATATAGTTTTCATAACATGTGAAAACTGCCCCAAAGAGGTCAAGGCATGCACAGCAGGAATAGAAGGGATTTGTATTTTATTTTAAATTGCTATTATTTTCGTTTTTGCAGTTTTTTTCCTGGTTGCTCCTTGAAGTTTTAAAGTTTGTGTTATTATGTTATATTATTATTGTGTTACTATTTATTCAATAATATCAATGGTTTAGTTTATGACCACATCATCATTGCTAAGAAAAGAAGATTGTCACATACTTATAAATTTTCTTTTTTGCAATTTATGTAGAGGATGTGATTAAAATTAGTATGCAAGTTAGAAGAGCTTCAACTTGAATGATAACTTTATAGTCTTGACCATGGATGGCAATTTGACTAAATGTCCTTGACCCACGTGGGTAAATTAACATTTTGTTATATTTTTTTTCTTAGAATGGGGTAATTAATGGAATGTAATGTAATTTAAAAAGTCTTGTATTCATCCCAATGTCATTGAGCAGAACAATGGTGCGCAAGATTTCTAATTGAACTCTATTTTGATTAGTGATACAACAATCAATTAAGAATTAACAAATCCAGTAGTTAAACTAGGGGACGCGCCCCCTATGGGGGAGTTGGCGTTATAAAGTAAGTTTCTTTCGGCTTGTCCCTTTCGGGGTCGCCACAGCGTGTCATCTCAGATGAACGCACATATGTTTGGCACAATTTTTACGCCGGATGCCCTTCCTGACGCAACCCTTCTCAGGTTGTGGTGAACTACTATGAACACTTTTCATTATGAAGTTGCACGCAGGAGATCAAGTTAATTTTACCACAGAGCACACGCCAGCCACTGAAATAACTGCAGGAATTTAAGACATTAAATTTTAGCGGGAAAAAAAATTAAGCATTTGTTATTGGTGGCATGGAAAACACACCAGTGTCATTTTTAAACCTGTAAAAGTGACCATCGCAGTGATCATTGGATTTCTGTTCGGTGTTCATGTTTTCGCTGACTTCCAAGGAAAAATGTTTGCAAGCTAACCGGATGCATCATTATTGAAAAACTGTACGTGTGTTCAGGGTGATGACGATATTTTCATCTCCAAAAGGGGGCGCTGTAAAAAAAAAAAAAACAGTTTGGGAACCACTGAACTAATCAATGTTTATCGTTAATTGTTACAGTTGGGTGTGGAAAAGCAGCATGCTAACGTGGTCAGCTTGTCAACATTCTATTTTTCCTCAATCTTTGTTGGCCTCTTTCACTCAGACCGCCTTCTGATCATTACCAGACTTAATATAAATCCAACTTCAACTTCAAAGTCATTCATTACGTGTAATTTGTAGGTCGCTGGGAAAAGATTCCACTGCCTGCAATCAAATCGATAGGCGGCCAAATGAAAGTGCCATAAGGCAACAGCACAACTTTCCTGACAGGGAGTCCCAATCGGGAGGGGGGTGTTGAGGCTCCTTGGGATGGTGCCGTGCGTCGTTTAACAGGAGCTTAATTCTAGCCACATGGTTTATTCATGTGTCGAGCGCAGATATCACGACTCTCATAAATCACACAGCGCGGGCATTGCTGGACATCCGCACGAGCCAAGGCAGGGCTCGCTAATCTCAACACAATCTTTCATGTGAATAACCTTGCCTCACTGCAGGGCGGGACAACACGAGGCACGGCCCGTTGGAGGGAGCCGTTCCTCATTTATTTGAGTTCTTTCACTGCAAAGGCTTCGCGAGGACACAAACACGGTTCTGTTTGCCCCCGGCCATGGTGAGAAATTGGCCGAGAGGAAATCCTGTATCCTCCTCTTAACGTTAGCTTTGTGAATGCAGAATCTACCACTTGAGGGAAGAGACCAGAGAAGATGGTCAAGACATCAGATCCAAAGTGGATTAAAGTACCAAATAGCATGCACCAACCTGATTATTACAAATGAACAAAGCCATTAAACATAGAATTAAAAGCAAACAAAGATAATGAATATGTGGACCAATGTAAAATACCACAAACTCTACTCCCCCCCAGTCATATAGACTGGGGGGGAGTCTCATGGCACAAAAAGCGACTCCTTGCACATATGAATGGATTTAAAATATTTTGCTCCAGCCGTCCAATCATCCATCCATCTATTTATTGATTGATCTGTTTGTCTAATGACCAAATGTGACACTCACACCAGTAATTTTTTAGTTAAATATCTCGATGCGGGTGGCACGGTGGATCAGCTGGTAAAAGCGTTGCTGCCACAGTTCTGAGGTCCGGGTTCAATCCCGGACCTGCCTGCGTGGAGTTTGTATGCTCTCCCCGTGCCTGTGTGGGTTTTCTCTGGGCTAACCTCTGTAATTAAAATCCACATATTGAGGAAAATAAACACATTCCATGTTAACAGACAATGACATCTAAATTTTAATTATTAAAATCATACACTTAGAATGGAAAGTCTCTGGAAATTTAACGCTGCAAAACGTGTGTTCTCGAGTATAATGCGCACCCCCAAACTTTACCTTAAAAAAAAAAAAAAGGAAAACCCTTCTATCAATGAACAATGAGCACCAATTTGCTACAATCTATATGCTCAAAATATTGCGAATTATCTTTGTTTCTATTTTTTGTACTTTTATTGCTTTTCAAAAAAATCCTCTGTACAACAATCTTTAATAGTAATAATAAACTAAATGCACTCTACGTTGGCCTCACAGTTCTGAGGTCCCAGGTTCAATCCCAGACCCGCCTGTGTGGAGTTTGCATGTTCTCCCCGTGCCTGCGTGGGTTTCCTCCGGGCACTCCGGTTTCCTCCCACATTCCAAAAACATGCAACATTAACTGGACACTCTAAATTGCCCCTGGGTGTGATTGGGAGTGTGGCTGTTTGTCTCCATGTGCCCTACGATCGGCTGCCAACCAGTTCAGGGTGTACACCGCCTCCTTCCCGTTGACAGCTGGGATAGGCTCCAACACTCCCTGTGACCCTTGTGAGGATAACGGTGAAGAAAATGGATGGATAAATGCGTTCTATTGACTTTTTGAAAATATTTTTGTAAAAAGTTGCACATTATGTGAGGAATTACGGTAAATCTCTGACTTCAAATCACAGGGTTTTTAAAAAGGAGACAAAGAGTTTTTTTGCCCATTTGAAAAACAGCTTCCCACTATATTCATAAAAAGTGTCTGAAATTCATGTGTCAAAATTCACAACAGAAAAAGAATTACATCAGACTTGATACACTATGGTTGAACTCCTGGCATATTTTTTCCTTTATTTTTTTTTTTTTGGGGGGGGGGGGCTCAGGTTCATGCAAATGCAGAGGGCGGATTTGTTACTGTGATGACCAGGACGGAGCGAGGGCACATAACGAAGTAAGGGCTGATTAATGTTCCCATCTTCACTAAGCTACTTTTGTAAGCCCTCTAGTGTCTTCATATAAGCGATGACCAATAAACCTTGGTGACTTTTAGTAGCATTATTGAAGACTTCTGTCAACTCCCACCGGAGGAGATGCTCCACGTCCAGACTGCAAATGACTGGCACTTGCACACATCACTGCTGACTAATTTAATGATTGAGCTGTAATTATGTAAATGAGCTGTTATGCCACAGTGGGGAGGAAGCGCAGAACCGCTCATCCAGGGAAACATTTTCAGAAACAGACAAAACAATTACTTGGTTATTTAATTTCACATCACTACTCAACCCTTGTGAGGATAAACTGATGAGATAATGGAGGGATGGATGATTGTATAGTGTTAAACATTGACTTTGGTGCGGGCAGCGTGGGATCGATTCCCGCCCAGAGATTGTGTTGCTATTTGTCCTGTGACTGACTGGCGACCAATTCAGGGCGCAGTACACCTTCCCCCCCCCCCCCGAAGTTGATGGGATAATGGACGGATAGATTTAATTTCACATTTGATGGGTGGGCACAGACATCTGAATCCCAAGTAGAGTATTTGTAAACAGGCAATTAAAATGTCAATTTTCCATATGCCCACTTTAAAAATGTCTGGATGTGTACGAATGTGCAATAGTTTCTTCTTCATCCCATGCCGCAGCGTCAGTAAAGTGTAACCTTACACATAGACAGATAAATAGCTAAAATGAATAAATATGGGGGAGTGAACATCCTCTCTGTGGCTATACCTAGCACAAGTAACGAGAAACTAAAAAGGTATCACACCGACAGTAAAGTGTGTTTTGCAGTGCCTGCCAGGCCAACTCCATCCTTTCCCACTCAGTGAAAAATAAATATCCAGGAGCATTTCAAGCTGACAAAATAACACAGAATACATTTCTGACTGGGTCAAACAGCAACCCCACAGCACACACAAAAACAAACATTTGACTTTTACATAACACTTAAACCACATTCATCTGCTGCATGAAAAAGAAAAGGTGTAGGACAAGGAGACCCGAATAGCAGAGTAGTGACACGCTTTCACAATGAGATGCTGAAACAACAGCGCGGCTGTCAGGGCAATTTTACACACCGCTGCTTTCACACTTCAGCCACGCAGCCTTCAAACCCTCAACCCTGCGTCGTCTTCTGCGCGTCTTCATTTATTTTGTGTCAGTGCCCAAGATGTGAGATGCCAGGCAGTGAGAAACTCGAGCCAAATGTCGCCGGGTAAGCGGTGTGTGAAGAAGACAGTGAGAGCGAGAGAGAGGAAAAACTCCATGGGTGCATGCATCAGTGCTTTAGGTGCACATGCAAACCTTTCAGAGCTTAAAAGAAGAAATAAGGTTTGTTCGGAGTTGTGCAAATGCCAGCCAGAAGTTTTAGGAACCACCTCCGAATCTATCTGTTAAATCAATTTGGCATTCAGCTTCCCAAACTTTATTTATCCAAAAAAGAAAAAAAGGACACCACCAGACAAAAATGTCACTATGTACAGTATACAGTGGGTACAAAAAGTCTACACACCTCTGCTGAATTGCCAGGTTTTTGCATCACATGACTACAAAATACCTGGAAAAATCTTGATGTATGATTTCCGCTCCACATGAATTTCAATACAGACATGCAAATATCAAAAGGCATGAAAGAGGTGACAAAAAATGTTTTGAGGGGTGGGAGTTATGGATCTTGTAATTTTTATTTTAACAAATTAAGCAAACTGGAAGACTAAAATGTACAATAAGGCAAAAAAAAAAAAAAATCACTGCTCAATTACATGATGTACAAATTTTTGATTCAAATTTGCCTCATTTCTTTGCTTTTGTTGCTCTGGCCCCCAGCCAGAGCCACGCCACCCTCCACCTGCACCTGATGCCTGCTTCAAGCTGTGCAACATGAATGGCATCCTCCTCTTTAAGCGCTCTCATTTTGGAAAAGAATTGACTAAAATCAGTCAGTTTCATTTCATTTTTTCACTTTAACCAAGTTCAGAGGCAAATCCCAAAAGCAATCTCCAGGAAAATATTAAGTACAATATTTTTTTTCCAGTTTTCAAAACCCCACAGAAAGGCCAGGGGTGATGTACAAATCCTGGACTCTTCGAGTGTGAGTGCCAGCCAGGAGAATCATCTGCTCCGTAACTTACATTTTTTTTAATTTGCTGTATGTGTAATGGACTGTTGTCCCAATATTATTATTGACCATCACTAATTAAAATGACTTTTACTTAAATGTAAATCTACATTCCGCACATGGTGCTTCATTGACATTTCGGAAGAGTGGTCAATAAGTGAAAGAGGAATGGCTTGGCATGGTCATTGAATCTAAAAATATGCTCCTTTGGAACATATCACATGGGCAGCGTGGTGAAATGAAAGCACATCAGATAGATTAGCATTAAAGTTGTGGGTCCAATTTTTCCACTGCGACCTTTTAAATGTCCTTCAGTCCACTTGAACAAAATACACCTACTTAGTCAGAATACATTTTTAAAAATGAGCAAAAGATAAGAGCTCAATTCGGCGTTGCTCAGACTGTATGCATGGCCGGTCACTGACATGAGAGCCCTAACATTAAAACCACACTTTTATACTGAGAATAAGTCACAATATTCAAACCTAATGATATTTGAAACTCAAAAATTGCAGAGATAAATGTACAGTTTTGATTGACACGGTCTGACATGTATTCAGTGAAAAATATGCTTGTTAATGTAATTGTGCCATTAAGCACAATAGTGGAGAATGATGAGCTAATTGTCATGAATGAATGGGACACAAAAGGGGTTCTGAACCTTTGGACGGTATCTCAGCGCATTCAAAAGCGGAGAGTAAAATTTAAATGTAATATGTTCATTATCCATAATACACCTGCTCATTCTATAAAACCCACCACCATGCATCACTGCTTTAACCGGAGTTAGAATGAATGAGGAAGGGTGGGGGGGGGTCATTTCCTTCCTCCCTTGAACAGATTACACCCACCCACCCCCAAACGAGTTGCAAAAGTTATGTTACATAAATGGTAAAGTTTGGTAGACATTTTTTATCCACTGTAAATAAAATAATCTAAAAACTCATTTATTTTTCTTATTCTGAAGCAACAAAGTTAGTGAAAGAAGGTGCAGTGGGGGTGGGGGCAATGAATGATTTTGATAATGTCCATCCATCCACTTTCTTTGCCGCTTATCCTCATGAGGGTCGCGGGGAGTGCTGGAGCCTATCCCAGCTGTCAACTGGCACGAGTAGAGGTACACCCTGAACTAGTTGCCAGCCAATCACAGGGCACAGAGACAAACAGCCACACTGACAAATCACACCTAGGGGCAAATTTAGAGTATCCAATTAATGTTGCATGTTTTTGGGATGTGGGAGGGAACCGGAGTGCCCGGAGAAAACCCACCCAGGCACGGAGAGAACATGCAAACTCCACACAGGCGAGGCCGGGATCGAACCTGGGTCCTTAGAACTGTGAGGCCAACCCTTTCGCAGCTGCTCCACCGTACCACCAGTTTGATAATGTACAATTAAAAAAAAAAAAAAAGCTTCAACAAAGTTCAATAAATCTGACTTTTAAAGATCAAGTTTTTCCAATCTATTCCGTGACGCTCCAACGCAACGGACCATCGTGGGCAGTGGACGTGATCCATTGCTGGCGCTGCCAATGTCGTGTCTGCCCCGACCAGTGCGGGGCCAAAAGGAGCTACGGCACCGGGGCCGTGTTGCTGTATTATTCAAGAGGCGCCCCTGTCGAGTGAGCAGTTATTTAGCATCCACATCCCAGATGCGGTTTCAGGCGAGCTTCCTTCACCATCCCGACAGTCGCCCATTGATCACATGCTCGGTAGACGGGTGCTGAATAAGCGCACGCAGGAGCGTCGTCTTATTGGACTAAAATTGCCCTCGATGATAGCGCGGAGATCCGTCCGTAGAATTTGGAAATGGCCCAGACTTCACTTGCCGGCACTGATTGAAGAGGCGAGGCTCAGCATGCAGCCGAGATGCACTGATCCATTGCTACATGCAAAATAATCATGCAGCGGTGCGCCCGCATCTATGAAAAGTAAACAATTCCCATCTCAGTCAAAGCCAAAGAAAATCAGTGTATTATACAGAAACGGAGATAACATTATGATAAGCTAATAGAAGAGCTGTATCTAAAAGTCAGACGGTATAAAGATAAAAATGCTGGAGTGCTACTGACATTTACTGTAGCTTATTGAGAGTTATGGAGAATATGTTCAATCTTTTATGCAGCAGATACATCCCAGTATGATCCAAGTCCATACCACTGCAAACTACAACCACAACAATTCATCTATAGACCAATGATCGTGTGCGTCATGGTGGACCCTGTAACTTATTGATCCTTAATGCAGAGAATACAGAGTTGATGACAATTGGCCCTTCTAAACATAGCTGCATCTAAGAACATCACTGAGTTTTGACAAAAGCACCCTTACCCAAGTGAGTCAGAAAAAAAGTCCTCTCTCGCCTTTCAAAAGCACATTAAGAATATTACCAAAGCTGCATTTCATCATCTTCGCAGTATCGCTAAGATATGGCCCATCCTATCTAGGAGAGACACATTTGTTATGGCTCGACTATTGTAAGGTGATGCTTTCTGGTCTTCCCATGCCTAGTATTAAAAGCTCGCAGTTAGTGCAAAACACTGCAGCAAGAAGCAGAGACGAGGACAAACAAGTACGATCATGTAACCCCCATTCTGTCCAACTCTCAATGGCTCCCGGTCCACTTGAAATGTGAATTTAGGGTCCTGTTACTTAATCACAAAGTATTACATGCATTACCACCCTCTTATCTCGCGGACTTAGATGTAGCGTATTTTTCATCCCAAAACCTAGGTTCGCAGATGGCTGGTCTCTATGACTCTGAGAGCCAGAAAGAAGTCTACATGCTGTCGAGTGTTTTCTACTTGGGCTCTAGTAGTCTGGAATAGAGCTCGTGCACCTACATCACCGAAATCACATGACAGACCACATTGCCGGTCAAACAACGTTGAGACGAAACGAAAATAATGTCTTACAGCACGACGCCTAGAGTTTTGTCCGATACCGTTAAACATTTAGAAGGCGATAATAAATGAAGGTACGTGGAAAAATGAGAGACACTTGGCATAGAGGACCCATATGTAATGCCGGAGTCGATGTATTTTGCCGATAAGAAATTAGACTGTTAACCCGCTTCTCTTGGACAACTGGGGACACACACACACACACACACACACACACACACACACACAATCTGCTGAGTAAGTCGTGGAGATTTACATGGAAAAATTTGAAAGCGTATAAAAGTCTGGACGCATACAAATACTTCGTTGCTGGATCCATTTTCCCATCAAGAATAAATCCCACATAGTGATGAAGCAACTCAGATTTTTTTCCAATACAAATACCAATATTTCAATAAATGAAAATTAAATAAACCGTTGGGATAGGCTTCAGCCCCTGTACACGGTAGCGTGTTGCGGCCACACGTTAACCTCTCTGCGACAGACTGTTTATTTATTTATATCGGAGAGAGCGCGGGGTGACGTTGACTGAATCTAAGGTTGTTGTTGTGGTTGTTTACCAAACAACTGGAGCAAAACCTGAGGTGGACCACTTCCCCCGATTACACTCTGATCGTCCGGGGCAGGTCAACATTTTACAGCACTGGTCATCCGAGAAGGGGGACCGGTCCATATGTGATCCTTTCTCAAGGTAGCCTAATATTTCTTTCTCTAGGTGTTTATTTGGTAGGGGGTCCTAGAAAGCTCAGTCAAAATACCGTGAAACAGTTTGCATAAAGTAGAACTGGGCTTTGAAAATGAAAGGCAGTGAGTTAATCTCTCAAGTTTCTATGTGAAATAAAGCTATGGCCAAATATAGAAGATGTATTATAATATATCATGAAATCACTTATTATGCATTGTTCTAGCACTTTTTAATCAGAAAGTATCAAAACTGATTTATTTTGTATTTCTTTATTGTGAAATGCTGATAGATGTGCAATATCCAGGTAGTACAACATGTAATAAAAATGAACAGCATGATGATGTCACTGGACATCGACAGGAGTCATCTTCCACACATCGTAATGAAGACCAGTCGCTCTGCTTCTGAAGGACTCTACGTGATGACGTTTTAAGACTAATTAGTGTCACCTACAGCATCTCATGATCACCTAACTCAGGTGGTTCACGCTCAGGTCACCTTTGCATGTTAATTACATTTTTCATCAGATGAGCTTTAAAACTTCATCAACAGCGCTCTTATAGTTCAGCACCTTTCAAGCTTCTCTCTTTTGTTGGAATACCTGTTAAATTATTCAATATTCATTAAATAATGTTTGATGAAAAGGGAAGAGGGCCAGGACATTAACTCTAATTTATGACTTTGCTGAGTCCTCCCTACTGCAAGATGCTGGGAGGAGATATTGAGCAAGGGTTTTATATATATATTTTTTTTTTCTTCTTCTGAGGACATTGTTAAGCTTCTTGTTAACCTTTTTACTGTAAGCTGTCAAATAACATTAAGCAGTCAATGTGTCTTATTTATACAGTACAGCGTTGTGACCGTGTCCAATAAGATCCAAAAACAAACAATAAAAAAAGTTCATCTTTTGCAAAGATAAAGTTCAGTATGAATAGACTGTCAAAACGTTTTATTAACATGTAGCATCATACTGAGCTGTACCTAATAATTTGGTTAACTATATGACCGAGTCAAAATATTGGAGGCAGCTTAGAATATGATGCACTACAACCCTCCAAAATTGAATAATTCAAATGCGCAAAAAATATACAGAACATGCTAGACTAAAATCCTTATAATTTTTTTTATTGAACTTTATTGTATAGTGGTTAATTCGTCTTTGGATCTGCATATCATTTTGTAGTGTTAGTTATTAAAAAAAAAAAATGAAAAAGTTTTAAAAGGGGACAGATTTTGCCAAGACAACTTTTTTCTAGTATTTGGGAAATAATAATGGGTGTTGGGTCTATAAATCACTAAGTGATTTCAGTCCTGAATAGACGAAAGAAATGCTTAAAGAATACAAACCCAGTAGAGCTCTGAGATGGACTGACTCAGGTCAAATAGTGGAGCGCAGAGTCCAAAGCAAACATGGTGAAGCAGCATTTAGCTATTATGCTGCACACAAATGCAATAAATTGCCAACAGAGGTGATGTCAGCCCCAAGTGTGAATGTTTTTAAATCCAGGTTGAAAACTTTTTTTTTTCCCCTCATGCTTTTCAGAATATATCCACTTTTTGATCATATTACTTGCACTGTATGCAGTTTTAATTCTTTTTTTTTTAATATTTTGTTTGTCATTATGCCATTTTAAATGTTTTATCCCTGTTTTCAAATGCCTTTAATCATGTAAAGCACATTGAGTTAACTCGTGTATGAAATGCGCTATACAAATAAATTTGCTTTGGTGCCTCAGTAAACATAAAATGTCAATTTAAGTCATCCACACTTTCCTGACTCCTAAGCGTTTTTTTTTTGTCGAGAGGCCAGAAATCATAATTTCTCCAATTTATCTACGTCACTAATTTACCCTTACGTCTTCACTCCCGAGCCAGTACTGTCAACATAAACACGTGTGGATACAAAACTGGATCAAACAGAAGTAGCAGTCAGAGGAGCCTTTTCTGGACACTTGTATGGCAAAACCAATTTTTTTTTTTAATGAAATTGGCACTTGTATGCTAAGTCTATGTTAGAGAGTCACTTTATGGTCATCAAAATAGGCCAAATACAGGTTTTATGACAGTGATAGTTTCTTCTTCAGACTGATTAGAATCGCTCAGTGTGCATTTTTTTTTTTTTTTTTTTTTTAAATTGGAAATAAGCACATCGTGCACATGCCAGCACATAAGGAGAAATAAATAAAATGGCCCATACAAGAAGGGCTGTGCCTTGTGGAATTGGAGGCTGGGGAAGATGTCACTGCTTTAGTCTAGAACATGGACATAAAGTCAGCACAGAACCTGTCCGCCTTGATTTCAAACTGCATCAAATTTGTGTATTTAACGTGACAATTTTCTAAATTGAAGTCAACCAGATACACATCTATAGTCTATCGTTAGTATTGTTGAATTGTTTAGTTAAAACCTCAGCGACGGTTAGTCTCATTAGGCTCTGCAAGTGGTCAAAATAATGCCATGGCAGCTTCGTATGTCTCTTGATTTATTATCTTTTTTTTTTTTTTTTTAATGACCGTTAGTAATTGAGGGGTGTTTAAACTTCACATGCAGAAAAATTAAGGATGCAGGGAGTCACATTTATGGTCGTCACCTTTTGTTTATTAAAGATGCTAATATGCCATCCATCCATTTTCTTTTCTGCTTATCCTCACAAGGGTCGCAGGGAGTGCTGGAGCCTATCCCAGCTGTCAACGGGCAGGAGGCAGGGTACACCCTGAACTGGTTGCCAGCCAATCGCAGGGCACATAGAGACAGACAACAGTGGCAGTCACAATGACACCTAGGGGCAATTTAGTGTCAAATTCTGGGATGTGGGAGGAAACCGGAGTGCCCGGAGAAAACCCACACAGGCACGGGTAGAAAATTCAAAATCCACACAGGTGGGTCCCGGATTGAACCCGGGACCTCAGAACTGTGAAGCCAACGCCAACATGCCATAACTGGATCCAAGCAGTGTTGAGTTGTCCTTCAAGAATGCAGGTATGATGCAGTGACCACAAAAATAAGATGTAGGCTCCAAATTGCCCTCAGGCCAGAATTTGGATAACCCGGTCTAAAATGATTAAATTAGTCAAGTGGATTATATTTTCAAACGCCAGTATAATTAGCGATAAAAGCCTCCGTATCTCATCTGCAGATGTGCAAGCAGGAGGTAACCGGGCGGAGAAATTCTGATGATGACGGAGAGAGGATTTTTGCAGTCTAAGGCCCAACGATGAATGATAGCTTTATCGACAAAGCGCAATGCATCCCAAACGCGCACACGGAGCCTCTTGTCGCTGCTCATTTCAACATCCCGTGCCGCAAAATAGATGTAGCCTGGTTCCTGTCACTGGAAGTGACAGTGAAAAGACCCCACAGAAGCAAGGTTCTTTTCACAAGACGTGATGGAACAAAAGTGTCAGGTGTACGCCGACATGTGAAAGAAGTCACCAGCTTCCCACAAGGGACATGCACTACGTGACCGTCTTTAAACAAGAGAGAAAACTAATGAGTTCGTTCATCAGTGCACAGGCAAGGATCAGTGCAGATGACCCACCCATGCAGAGGGGCTGAAACTCGGGAAAATTGGATTAACACGGCGCCAGACTGGGGCTCCCGTATCTCCAAAATCAGCCCGTCTTCACCGTTTGAGCTCCTCTCTTGCATATCAGACGCACGAAATCTTTTTCCTCTGCAGAGTGCGAGCTGACCAAGATGACCGTCGGCAATTGTCCAATTATTAATTAAACGCATGCAAGCGTAATCAGATGCAGACGCGGTCAGACCTGTGGGACAGCTAACAAAGCTGAATTTAAATTGCTGATGTTGGACAATGTCTGTGCCGTGAAGCTCAATCACGATCGCGTGGCATTTGAACAATCGATTATCATTTTGCACTTTGACTGCTGTTAATAAAACATTGTAGTGCACAACGTGTACTCTATTGTCCTCACTCGGGGAACATTTTGGCATTCTCAGCAGAGCAGACTACAGCATATACATATACCAAGCAGACAGCCACAAAATTATAAAAACTTGCACAATATAGTGATAAACACTTTTCACACATAAAACAATGATTTAATGTAAATGTATTGTTACCACTGGAACCTAGACCAAATAGACTAATAGGAGCAGTCCAATATAGTCGATTGTCTTTTATACTTTTATTTTTTGAGGCCATATGAACCCATTATCCATATAGTACAAAGTACTATAATTGTTTTGTTGTTGTTTTTTCATGGCCTGAAATTCCCAGTACAATACAAACTTATTGTAAATATTCAAATGCTTGAAAATGTTGAAAACGTTCACATTTTATCCAAACTTGTCATGCCGGTGTGCCTGGTCTTGTTGACACACAGTAGTCATCATAAGAAAGTTGCTTTCATGAGCCGCGAGGAATTCATGTGCTTCGTAGTTCCAAATCCATTGCCTCGGGCAAATGGTTCTGACACAAAAAAAAAACTCTCACTGAACCGTAATTAACTTTGCAAACTCCAGTGACTTGTTTTGGATTCCTCAGAGTTGACACGTCAGCCAAGCTGCTCTCTTACTGCGTGGCGCTCTATGCACAGTAAACGAATACAGTATAACCATCGTCACATGGCCCCCATGCCATTGGCTCACATTCAACACGGCCACCACATCTTTTGGAATTGGATCGAGTCACATTGTGTTTGCGTAACGTGCAAATACGTCAGTCTCATTTTCTCCCTATATTGTGCCACAAAACCAGTCAACTAGTGAAACACATTTTAGAACTGAAAGACTTGGTGAATTCCATTTTAAAGGCCAGGTGTCATCCCTATAAACATTCTAAAATACATATTTTAATGAAAAATACATAACATTATTCACTTCAATGTCTACATGAAAAAAATAAATGTGAGCGGAGAGCGCGTCATCCATGCGCAAAGTTGCAGAAGTGTCATTCTACGACATCCAAGTGGTCGCCATATTGCCTGCATCCTCTGTCCGTGACGTCACCTGGATATTTGCCAATGAAAACACGTGGTGCACCCTAACTGTAGGAGACCAACACGCCCCTTCTGACACGGAAGCTCTTTTCGAAAAGGAGAACACCACACAACCGAGTGAAGTTACCGGGGCAATATTTCACTATTGTTTCGAGCCATAGTCAGATGATATGCGATCACGCCCAAACCGCCTCCCCATCCGATCCACTTCCGCGGCGGAGATGACCCAACACAGCTCATCGCACCGGTGTGGCTCATCGCGGAGCCGAGCCATGCTGCTATAGGGGGTTGTTCATAGCCACCATTGAGTCGGGGCGCTTTACTGCGTTGTCGCCACATGCGGCTTTGTGCTGCATTGTGGCAGCGTTTTTCAGAGCCGCCGCCGTCCTCGAGCCCGAAGCGCAGCCGTCGCTGGCGAAGTGACGCAGCAGCCCGACGCACACAGACACATTTCGTACGCGGATCTTTTGTTACATTATGAGAAACAGATGATGTGGCCCGCCCCAAACTATTCTTTTTTTTTTTTTAGTAGCTGTATCTACACCTACCTGTCATTTGGAACCCACAAAGCTTTTGTCCTCTGCACCCATGTAATCATTTTTTACAACGAACTGGGTCTCTTGCAAACTTATGTAGGGTAAATCCTCTTTCCGAGTGTTCAAGCAATGTCCAGCAATGCAACGAGCCGGGATTTTGGCTAACACAAAGGAACAAGGAGCTACCTTCCCGAAGGTAAAACTAATGGAAACAAACAAGTCCACTTGAGGGCGCGTCTGTACTTTACGTCACTTCCTGCTTCTTCTTGCAAAAAAAAAAAAAAAAAAATCCCTCGAGAGGATTTTCATGGCGGTAGTTACAAAAAGCTGTATACATCAAAAACATCTTTTGTGGTGAAAAAAACGCATGGGTCCATATTGGCTGCCGTTTTTTTAATTAATAACATACTAAAAATCATGCATTTCATGACAGTGGCACTTTAACTGAAAAATGGAAACTATTTTGGTAACCAATGCTCAGTCTAACGGTCCTTTTTATTTGATGTCCGTTATGTTGGGGACCGTTTCATTAAGGTTCCACTGTACTAATACATGGACACCTGCATCGGGAGACCAAAATCCTACCGGTGAAGCAACACAACGAACTACTCACCCGGCGGTATCTGCTACGCTGCCAGACAACTGCAAACCCGTGCCATCAGGTGTCAAACAAATCACCTGAACCGCGCTTACTGCGCCATGACGTTCGTAAATACCGTCAAGACATCGACGGAGACATCCCCACCGACACGGTGTTCGACGAACAATCTTCCTACCGAAACGGGCTACATAGGCTCCCTCAAACAGCCGTTGAAGACGCAGTGGCCTGCTACAAACCGATAGTCATCCTTGGTGGCTACCCTACCCACTGAGATGGACAGAACCGAAATCGATCTTGCACAGGCCACAAGATCGAAACTATCGCAACTCTGCTCCGAATGAAGCCGCGTGCTCAATCACTATATGGCTCGTGTCGACGATACTATCGTCAACCTCGGCCCGAAATGCGGACGGGGCCCTCACAACACGCAGCACATCTTCAACTGTGCAGCGGCTACCACTACGCTGACCGTAACGGACCTGTGGAAACGCCCGAAGGAAGTGGCTGCCTTCCTGAAACTCGAATGAACAATGCGATTGCCTGGCTACAACAACAACTGAACTGTATTTGGGCATAAATTCACATACTGCTAAAAGAGAGCCCACATACCACTACTTGTACTAGTATACACTGAGAATTAAAGTATTTGATGCCCTTGTGTTGTAATACAGCCATTGCAAACAACAATGACAATACCCAGCATTATCTCTGTGGAGGGAGAATATTTGATGTCGTATTGCAGTGATTCCCAACCAGCTTCCAGAGCACATTAAGATGCCCTGAGCGATAATCTAGTATACTGCCGGAAATTATCTAATTTCTCTGAAGTGGTCTGAAAACGATTATCTATTCAATAATTGAATATCAGTACACCCGCTTTGTGTCAACTAAACAGAGCCAAGATTTGTGAAATCAAATGAGACTGGGTCATCATTATTTTAGCATCTCATTTTTGCGATATTGTTTTGTGACAAAGTCTGTCCCTCCGAGCAAGAAAGGAACAGAAAGATGCTGCGCAAGTGGTCTTAAATTCGTTGCCGCGTCTGTACACAACGCGAGATGCTACGTGCAGTCTTTCATTGTTTTCACTCCTTCTCCACAAACATGTAAATGTCACAGCTTTCACAAGTAAAGCAAAGTGCACACCCTACCGCCATGTATTTTATTAACTTCTCCTAATGTACTTGTTATGGCTCCAGGGTGTTTTCCCGGCATTCACCGTGCTTTTTGCTGAAATAATAAGAACCATCAGTCAGGGCCGCGCAAAAACAGCTTAATTTGCGGAAAAGGTCATTGGAAGTTGTTGCTTTTGAGGTGTTTTGACAGACTGCAACAAAACTGCAAAATAAAAACGTTCAAGTCTGCCTTGAATTGCAACAATGTATGTTGAGGTGTTCACATGTCGTTTAAAAAAAAATGGGGGTCCGCAGTGCTGAGCTTGCTGTAATGAGGTGACCTTGCAAACTTGACACTTTGCATCATTAGCGCACAACACGTGGCAACATCCCCACACAATCCTCAGTACACATTAATAGCATGGTACACTGGTGGTTATTTTTAATTAATGGATAGTGAGTGTACATCCAAATGAGCATACTGATAAATTAAAACTATAAGTAACCATGTGTTTTTCCACAATCCAGCCGGTGTTAAAATCTCACATGAACACAAATACTTTCCACTATTTGTCATCAAGAGAGAATATGAAAATACAACCAGGACCACTGAAAGCCACGCGTCCCAAGTGAAATGTCTACATTCCTTCATCTCAGACGTTCATTAATCAGCACTAATTTCATGTGTTGATTAAGGGGGGGGGGGGGACACTTTTATTGTGCCCTTGAAGGACCTGCTTGATGTTCTCGTTTAGCATGTCCAGACTCAGCAAAGGAAAGTGTCCTGCTCTCATTAAAGCACATTTTCTATGTTACAGTAAGCCAGCAAACGGCAACTCGCTTAAACTTATCCAACCAATCCACAGAATAAAAGAAAAAAAAGTGTTAAAAAACAAGAACGTTATATAAATATTGGACAAAGTATGCACACAATTGGACAGTACATGCTTACTGAATAAATATATGCCATAATACAAATATTTGACAGTTCTTAATTTTTTATGACCGTGTTTGGGGTTTGTATTTTTCTATTGGTGCAAACTATTTCCTGCAATAAATTACTTTTTTAATTGGCTGAAAGCGTTTCATATTTTCTACATATTTAAATGTGGAGTGACTGGTTGAAAATGTAGAAACAAAGCAAGTATTTCATGGAATAAAGTGATTCTAAATATATTTTTTCCCAACCATCAATGCATATAAAATAATCCAAACATGCACTCAAGTAAATATAATTCAATTATGATTCATGGCCTTGGGGAAGTCATGCAGAACTGCAGCCACAACATAATTTAAGCGGCCCTAATAGTGAAAAACAGCCAGACTACACTATACCCTCCATTTGTTTCAAATGAGCATGTGCCAAAACTCTGTATTTCTTCTAAATTGAGTTCGTTTTTTTTTTTTTTAGATGCATTTATTTCCCAGCAATGCAGCTCAATCCATCCATACTGCATAGTCTCAGTGGACGAAACCCTGAACTGGTCGCCAGCCAGCCAGCCAGTCCCAGGGCACATATTTAAAAAAAAACCATTGGCTCTCACATTCACACATCCGTACAAATTTAGAGTCTCAATTAACCTACCATGCATGTTTTTGGAATCCCATTAAATAAATGCCAATGGGTGAGTTAAACAATCCGGACTTTGATGAAGAGCCTAAAGCGAGTTTAATCAGGTTCCTATTTTTGCACTCCTCTGCCATCTAGTGGTTCAATCGTGAAACAACGTATGCGCGTGTTACGGTTGATCTGAATCCGAATATTTATCAGTCGCCCTCACCGCCCTCGTGAAGGACACAACTTCATTTCGAGCATTGTAGACTGTGGTCGGCGATTGGATTCAAGCGGCCATTTAAAGCGAAACCCAAACATTTCGGGAGAAGTAAGAAAAGAATTATGAGACGAGTTAATTGGGGAGAGAATGAGATGTTATTAGGCTTCACTCAGAGAATTTAAATTCCACACGGTTGCACTTCAATTCACAACTCATCTCCTCAGAAGCGCACACGTCATCTGGGTTTATTTGGCTTTCAACTCATAACGTTGCGGAACCGTACGACACAACGTATGGGCGGCCGGTAAATTGAAAAGCTCTCCTGGCTGAACCAGTGATTTTTTTTTTTTTTTTTTTTTGCCCCCTCTTTTGGCATACGACGCCTCTTTCCGTAGCATCGACTCGCCAACAGCCCAATTAAATAGAAAGCCCAATTTATCAGCGCGACAGATTCTGAACAAAAACAAAAACATGCGTGCGCTCTCAACTCGTACGAAATTACAAACAACCAAATAGAACAAGAAGGGGGGGGGGAAACAATAGCCATTTAAATTCACAACATTTCGATTATGAAAGAGATGAACCCAAACTCACCCCTGGAGGTATGCGGAGCGTGGGGTGCAAAGTTGTTTAGTTCCGGGTCGTGCGGGTGTCACGCTGTTCCATGATTGAGTGCAGGTTCTGCAAACCTGAGCCACAAACGATGCAGCGGCGTCCCACTACTGCCACTGGCACGTCTCCCGTCCGTCTCCGTCTCGGTCTCGGTCTCCTTCTCTTCTCAGCGGATCCTTATCTGAGGCTCAAGCGCGGCCCACTTTAAACTCTGCTGACGTCACGGGCGCTGATGCCCTGGCCGCGCCCACCCTCGTCCAACCCTGCATGTATTTGGAACCACGCACCTGTAAATGTACCGACAGTACTTAAGTAGATTTTTTTTTCCATAGTATCCATACTGTATCTTTTTGATTTCTTGACTACTTACTCTCATTTGAAAACAGACACCTCTACATTTTACTCCTGTTACTTTTTTCAACCTGATGATGATGACATAAAGGTCCACTGTCATGAAATGCAGGATTTCTAGTATGTTATTAATGGGGGGAAAAAAGACAACCGGAATGGACCTGTCCACACACAACATGATTTTGACGGCTTTTTGTCACTCCCGCCATGAAAAAAGCAGGAAGTGACGTTAGTAGCAGACTCCCACTCAGGCGGTCTCGTATTTTTCCACTAGTTTTACCTGCTCGATATTGTTCGAACACTCGGGAGGATGGATTCATTCTTCATACTTTTCAAAAAGATCGAGTACGTTGTGAAAAATGGATTGCACAGGTGCAAAGGACGAGAGCTTCGTGGGTTCCAAATGACAGGTAGGTGTGTATACAGATACTAAAAAAAAAAAATTGTTGGGGGGGGAGGGGGTACTAATCCTCTCAGAATGTAACAAAGGATCCTCGTACATAAGCCAGGAGTGCTAAATGTGTCGATGTTCCCGTCGGCCCCACCTCGTCCGCCACAGACAGCTTCGGCCGGGGTGCCTTATATATACTGTCTTGGAGTCTGTTGTAAGTTAGAAGTGATCCACATATCATCTAAATATGACTCAAAACAAAACGATAGGGTGATATTGCCTGGGTCACTTCACTCGATTGTGTCTGCGGCGGACGGTTTCGGCAGCGCCTAATCCGCGGCGGATGGCTTCGGCCAGGCTGGCTCATACATACTGTCTGGGAGTTTGTTGTTAGTGAGAAGTGATCCAGATATCATCTAAATATGGCTCGAAACAAGTAAAATTGCCCCAGTCACTTCACTCGATTGTGAGATGTTCTCTTCTTTGAAAAGAGCTACTGTGTCCCATAGCTGGTGGCACAGCGTGTTTTCAATGGCGAATGTCCCGGTGTGATGTAATGAACAGACATAGCTGGCAATATGGCTACCACTTGGATGTCGAGTGAGACTTTGCGCATGGATGACGCGGTCTCCGCTCATATTTATTTTTTCGTACAGACATTGAAGTGAATAGTTATATGTATTTTTCATTACAATATCTATTTTAGAATGTTTATAGCCGTAGCACTTGACCTTTAAGGATGTAGTAACGGTGGTTGATATCTTGATTGATAGCATTGACAGTTTCCCCTCACCTGATCTGCAGTATGTCCGCCATTTTGGCGGCCCAGATCAGGAGGATAAGCTAGACATGAAACAGAAAGACAATTCGACCGACACTTGTTTGTGTTTTTTCTGGTTAACTTTAATCAGTTAATATCAGATGTTTATAATTTTTCAAATCTCCTTTGATGTGATAAAATGAGGTCTTGAAAAACTGAGAGATTCTGGCCAATCTTTGCACGCGGTCGTAAATGTACAACACATGACTTAAGTGTCCACATAAACAACTATCACTCCAACAAACATCTGTGTGTGTTGCCCTAAAGGCACTAATGAAGTCGATAATTGGCTTATTTCTTTTTTCTTTTTTTTTCCCAAACACACCGCAGAAGAATATTAGTGTGAAAACAAGTGCAAATAAAACTGAGACTGTTTAACTGAATGACCTGGAATACTTGACAGCTTGGCTTACCTAACATGAAACATTACCTTTGGTGAACTTTAACATCAAGGCTAGATTGTGGTTACCATGTGAGTAGTTAGCTGCCATTCCACCAATCACAGAATCTTACATTTGTGATGTGCATGAATGTTATTCCATGTAAGATATAGAATTAATAAATCTGTTATTTAATACTGACCTAAAATGTAAACCTTAAAATTATAGTATGGACAGTATTTAATGTGCGTGATTTTTTTTTTTTTTTTAAATGTTGCTAAGTGTTAAAGCGGACCTCTGTTTTCAATGACATGTTTGGTATATACGATCTCTTTCAACTAGAGTAACATAGCAATAACATACACCTTAGATAATCATTTCCAAGTCGATTTATTTCTACAGCTCATAATTTCAATATAGGCAGCCATTGTTTTTTTTTTTTTTTTTGTCGTAGTGCATCCTGTTCGCTATGTCAAATGTGGGTGTGCCCAACGCCCGCATTTTGGAGCAGTAGCCACATCAGCAGCCCCTGGTAGCGATGGAAGTTGTTCAGCCATTTCACTTCGAGACTGTAATCAGGAAAGTGACGAGAGAGAGAGAAGAATAAACAAGAAATGGGGATGAAGATGACAGGTGGGAAGAAAGTTTATCATTTTCGGTGGTGTATTTGTAGATGCTGTCTTTTGCGTCTTTTTGCTCTGCTTTTAACTGTCACATGTGGCTGTGTAGGCCACAAAATCGTCGGCACTGCACTGGATTTAAGCCGCCGTTGATACCCAGACACGCCGGAGAGCTGGGGCCGATCAAAGGCTTCGAACAACTGCTAATCTTTCACAGCTCAACTCTTCTGGCCACATCCTCACACTATTTCCTCAACTTGATCTTTTTGAGAAAGCAATGAATGATTTTTAACCCCTTTTTTTGTGTGTATTCCGTCGTGATTTGAAATTGCATCAAAAAGCGCCACGGTTTGACATTTTTAACTCTTTTCCGCTGACGATACATGTTGCTCGCAAGCGGCTAGCTCAGCTCCACAGAGAACAGCATCATGACAATTTTACAACAGCCATTCCACGTCATCATTGCAAGAATTGCTTGCGCACACTAAACATGGCAGCAACTCTGTATCAAATATGTTCTAAGCAACACCATTTTTTTAAACTTATAGGAATAATTCATAAATATATATAACTGTATTTCAGTAGTAGAGATCAGTAGTTGTAAAATTAAATATTTGTCATCTCAATTGTCGTTTAAGTGAAAACTAGAGTGTCTTTTCCATGACAAATGTTGAGTTTGATTCAAAGTGAGCACTGATAAAATGTGAAATAATTCTTTTTATCGTGTACTGTTGCAGCCTAACATTGTACCGTAACGCATTTTTTAAAAAAATACAGACTATCAAATTTAGCTATTCAAACACTTACTATGCAGTGTAACCAAACCACAAGAAGCAAGCTCTTCTCCATCCATAGCCTTATTTAAAGGTTAAGTGTCATGCCTATAAATATTCTAAAATAGATATTGTAATGAAAAATACATATAACATTATTCACTTATATTATAAATATGAGAGGAGAGCGCGTCACCCATGCGCAAAGTTGCGGAAGTCTCATTCGACATCCAAGTGGTCGCCATATTGGCTGCATCTCCTATCCGTGACGTCACACCGGGACATTCGCCATTGAAAACATGCTTTGCCACCTACTATGGGACACAATCTAGTGAAGTGACCGCGGTAATATTACCCTATCGTTTCGAGCCATATTTAGAGATATGCGGATCACTTCTAACTAACAACAGACTCCCAGACAGTATGTATGAGCCAGCCCGGTCGAAGCAGTGTTCGCCGAAGGCGGGCCTTGTCCCCGGTACTCGGTGCTGACGGGTACATCGACACATTTAGCACCCTTGACTTATGTACGAGCATCTTTTGTTACATTCTGAGAGGATTAGGCCCCCCTCTCCCAAACTATTTTTTTTAGTAGCTGTATACACACCTACCTGTCATTTGGAACCCACGAAGCTCTCATCCATTGTACCCGTGCAATCCATTTTTCACGATGAACCGGGTCTTTTTGAAAAGTATGAAGAATGAATCCATCCTACCGAGTGTTCGAACGATATCCAGCAATACAACGAGCCGGCATTTTGGCTAACACGAAGGAACAAAGAGCTACTTTCCAGCAGGTAAAACGAGTAGCTAGTAGCTACTGCCCTTAACGTCACTTCCTGCTTCTTCACCAAAACAAATCCCTCGAGAGGATTTTCATGGCGGGAGTGACAAAAAGCCATATACGTCAAAATCATGTCGTGTGATGAAAAAACGGATGGGTCCATTCCAGCTGCCTTTTTTTCATTAATAACATACTAAAAATCATGCATTTTATGACAGTGAACCCTTAAGGGAATTGATTAATGTCGTTAGTTGCAAGAATGTTTTTGTGGCAAATGAGTTGTCCGATTGCGCACATTTCAAAACCATTCCCAAAATATGTTAGACTCACTGAAGACTAACCGCAGGGTCAGGGTTCAAGACCTGCTGCGGACAAATGGCACCTGGTTGTTGGAGAGGTGCTCGTCAGCCTCCTGCCCACTTAAGCAAGGCACTGACCTGACAGCTCAAGAGGTGCACCATTATTTGCGGGACGCTTTCACTCAGTCTTCTTGCAGGTGGGGGATCTGGTTCTCCGCGTTGGGTGCAAGAGAATTATTGTAAATACAGCAGAGTGTGAGTTGATTTTCATCTTGAGGACTTATGACTAAATGCATGAAAATTGGAATTGGACACAGGCTTGACTTCAATGGATTATCTTTGTGGGATGACTGTTCTACCATGCAAAATCATAAATAAACCAAGATACAATTTCTTTGTCTGATTCCTTTTGGCTGCATGATCGCAACAGTCAATATCGTATAAAGGAAGGGTGATCAAATTGGCTGGAAAAGTTTAATTATTATGATCAGAGCGAGTATTTTTGTTTTTGTGCTAAAGCGAACGCCTCAATTCTCGAGTAAAGCAGATCACGTGGAATGAGTTTCTTTCAGGATGCACATTAGAGGTGAAAGAGCTGCTCAAGCTGTTTCAGGTGAATAAATAAAGTCAGAACCAGCACGTGGGACACTGCACATGTGCCATAATACTAAGGAAGGTGTATGGTGTTTGCATGTGTATGTAAGAGACCCCCACCCCTTAATCATACATACGGCCCAAGATGCTTTCGACCGTGTTTGCAATCCTACTCTTCTTTATTATCTTTTTTTAAATCCTTTTCACAGAATCAGGTTGGGGTCCTTGCTGCACCATTGTGCTACTCAAGTGTGTTCTTTTTCCAGAATGTTTACAGACTGTTCGTTTCCAACACATCACAGAAGACTCGCGCTTCTGTCGGGAAGCGTTTCTCTGCTACATGAAGTCACAAAACACTAAAATCATTTCAGTCATCATGCATCGAGCACAATATTCACTGACAAGTGTGCACTGCATAGGTCAATACCTAATTTTACACCTGAGCTCTCGTAAGTGGCTATCTTTCTCCTATTCATCGCAACAACAGAGCAACATTTTGATGAGAAAACATATCTACAAATTGGTTAATACATTAATGGAATCCGGGGGGTTCGTTAATGGCTTCCACAGATTGAAGTAAATGAAGTATGATTTCTTTTATGTCAACAAAACACATGCAGTAGCTATCCAATTTGGTCCATATATGTGCTTTTGAGATAGATGCACAAAGAGAACAAAGAAAGTGATAATTGCAAAAGTCACAAAGAAGGCCAATTCAAATTGTGCGCTCAAGACAAAAAGGACACAAACGCCTTAATTAATTAAACATATGATGTACCTTTGTATAAAATTCCACTCAGAAATTGTGTGCCTGTTGATAAACAAAACAACAGCTAACATCATTTTACTCTGACAAAGACGTTATTAAAGAACAACAAAAAGTGACCCATTCAACAGACCAAGACTTCTTTTTTCTTAAAGTGACACCTTTTTTTTTTTGGTACTAACCAAGCAACTCACCAAGAGGCTTCATCTTGCTAACTCAGGTGAGAATTTGTCACCCTTGCTGAAGTTTCACCAGGAAACCAGTTTATCTCAAAAAATTGGGTTTAAAAGAAAAAACCAAAAACTGTATTTCTTGTTAGAGTATATGTTTATGTTCCAACATTATGATGCATGTTATCAAAAACTGAATAAGTTGTAGTTCCTGATAATCCTGTACCTTTATCTATCTATGGCATTGCACTGGAAATATTATCCCATTTGACTCTGTAGCCTGCCATAACTTCCATGCATGCATTAATGTTCTACACTGGTTATCATTATGAGGATCATGAATAATATCCCACCCGATTTTGGGCGAGAGGTAAGCTACACCCTGAACAGGCCGCTAGCTCTTAGCTTTGCAGCTTCTACCCATGTACTGTATCATGTTGATTAAATCTATTTTATTTAACATATCTTTCTATCATGACATTTTCGCCATCATCTCTCTATCGCATGATATTCTATTTAGTTCATGTATCACATTTAATCAATTGCATCATATTCTTCAGTATCAAATGATATCTGTCATCACTGCCATATCTCGTGCATAACGAGAGTGATAACAAACAGTATACAGTACTTTAGTAGACTGTAATGTGGAAACTCACAGTGTTCCGGGCCATCTTGGCTCGGGTGCCAGTGTGGCTTTCCACAAGGTTGTAGGTTCAATTCATTGATCCTTTTTCAGTCCAGCTGGAGCGTCCTTGGGCAACAAACTCAACCATCGGTACCCCCGGATCCCGCTTCATTACTCTTCTGCCACCATTGTGTAAATTTAGTGACCCTTGAAACTAGAACAATCCAATATGAAAGCAATCTATTTCCAGTATAGATGCATGGAGTACAAAATACATTTTAACTACTGATGCATTTTTCAATGACATCTCTGGTTAGTTCATTTAGTAAATACCTTTCACTACAAGTTTCTTGATACATTGGCAATTTGCACACATGCTATCCTTGGAGTGTGCTCTTCGGCACGCCTCCTCCTGAATGTTAAAAGACAAGACTCGCAAGTAGCATTTTTATTGGTTCACTGAACAGATGGCAACGAACCGCACAACGCAGCATCGAAGAGACGTGAGAATTGAAATTGAACATCAAAATCCATCACTTAACTCAGGACACTGCAAAGTTTAGTGAATTTTGAATCAATCTCTCTAGCTCCTCGAAAGGGGCCATATTCATCACTTTTTCCACTGCCACAATGAACTGTAAATGACAATTCAACAGGTGAATGAAAATAATTTTCCACTTTTGAGAAAATTGGAAAAAGTCAAGGCACACGAAATGTTTTTGTTTGTCTCTCCTAGTACAGTGATGGCCATCCTAACATACTGAGCCAAGTTTTACATGTGAAAAAATGTCACTTCACACTACCAAATAAATTTCACAAAACCTGAAATAATCTTCCTAATGTACTTACAAATGTACTCAACCAGTGTGAGATGGGGAACTTTTTAGTTGAACACTAACATCCCGCACAGGTTAAGCTTTAAGACTGAGTTCAAATTCACTCTGTTTATCTCAAAAACCAATTGCAACTCCGCAAAACCAAAACACAAAAATCATCTCAAGAAGGGAGAGCGCTTGTTTTGTCAGCTTTACCTTGCACCTCACAAGAACACTGAAACACTGATCCCTACTTCAGACGACATATTGTGCAGTACGTCGGCTCTAGGCGAGCGCAAACGCGTGGGCTTCGGGCCCGTCGTCAGATGGTGTCGCATCTCTCGATTTGTTCCTATCTGCTGTTCGCCGACGAAAACCTGGAATGAAATGAGCGTGACTCACCAATTTCAATGAGATGATGCCGCTTCCCATGTTGTTGAACTGACCTTGGTGTACCTTCGATGTTAGCAAAGCTCAATTGAATGTCACCGCAGGTTTCAGTCCAAAAGAATGATAGTTTTCAGCACATCCATTCTGTTGTCTGAATGCTATAACGTGGATACACCGGTTAATCCTACCTTCGAGCATCATCTTGGTAGTCAATAAATAATAGTTTTGTATATATAAAGTGAAATTGGATGACTTTCAATGCACATTGATTGGGAATAAATGAATTAGCAGACTACCCGGGAAATGTAAAGCGTGGACAGATGGGACATTTAAATTTGCATTGTGGGTTGGACTGGGTCCCGTGTGTCTCAAACAATCATGATTAAAAAAGAAAATTTCCCCCGTCAAAAATGCAATGAATTTTGCCTTGCTACATACTGTACGCCACCTTCCTGTAAGGTTAGGCAGAAATCATTTGGGTAGTTTTGTCGTAACGCCGCTTTGCTGCCTACTCAAATCAAAACAAAAGCAGCTTTCAATTTGCTTCTCTCACACTTGGCAGAGGCAACAAAAAAAAGTCTCGTCTGGTGTGCATGCTGCGCATTAGCGAGGACACAAATGATGTACATGAACAATCGCACACACTCACGAATGAAGCCATCCGTTTGCTGTGCTGGTTACCTTGTTCAGGTTCAACAGGGGAGCTGGAACCTGCCCCGGCAGGGTACACCATGTACTTATCGCCTGTCAGTTACAGGCTGAATCACGGAGATGGACAAACTGTCAGATAAACGCAGTTTGAAGATCCAGAAAGAAGCCACACAAGGGCAAAGACAGCAGTCATCTTGGAGGGCATGCACTTAAAGTTGCCCCCGTCCTGTGCCAGCCTCTGTTGTTGCATTTGTACATACGGGCCTGTCGGAGAGCAGCCGCTGTTATCGTCGGCTTCAGAAGCGGCCGTCGTGCCCCGCTTTAATCCCTGACCACAAATCCCAAAGTCCCCTCACAGAGTAGCGATGGATGAGGCAACAAATCCTCAGCATCAAACAACGTAGTGAGTTCTGCTTCTCCGGGCTGCGCCTCTTTTATGTCTCGTCTGCTGTCACTGGCAGTGCTGAGAAAAACTGTCTGTAGTGTGTTGGACTGAAGTCTGCGAAGGGAAGTTAGCGGCCTCTGCAAGCCACGTCGCAATTCCCATCGCCCCTCTCAGGCGTGTTTGCGCTGGACTTACTCGTGCAAGTTAAACGGTGAGGGCGGACAAATCAACGACTCAGAAAACATTCATGCGCAAAACATTCCACATATGTTTTTAAAGCAGTAAAGGTTGTAGGATCCAGCTTTCATTTTAAGATATAGAGTGTATATTTGAAAGGAAGTCCATATAAAGTTCATAGCTGTTTCTGTACAGATACACAGTAGTCTACAATCTACACTCAATTTGGGCACGCCTGAATACATCAAATCAGGACCAACACTGGCTGGACAAGGAAGTCATGACAAATGAAGAAGACTTTCACAACTACCGTGACTCAGTAAACCGGAGCCAAATGAGCTGCTCTTTATATAGGATAAAGAAGATGTGCTTGTGAGTATTTTTATATTGTCTGTCTACACGTGCTGATGCATCACTGAAACCAATGATGGTATACATTCGCCAGTCTTTGGCATTTACATTGTGTTTGCACTAGGCTAACAGGAGGCAAAGGTATGTGGTTGTTTGTGTATGTGGTGCAACGTGGAATTCTTTTTCTTTTATGTTTTGATTGACAGTAAATTTCTACTTTACCTCCTCCGCTTTTCATCTTTTGCAGGACTGTGCACCCAAAGGCTGAGCTGTCCTTTTCATGATGGAAAAAATAATCATGTTCTCCCCGTCCCTGGATGCGTTTCCTCCGAGCACTCCAGTTTCCTCCCACATCCCAAAAACATGCAACATTAATTGGACACTCTAAATTAGGTGTGATTGTGAGTTCAGCTGTTTGTCTCTATGTGCCCTGTGATTGGCTGGCAACTAGTTCAGGGTGTACCCTGGCTCCTGCCTGGTGACAGGCTCCAGCATTCCTGCGACCCTTGTGAGGATAAGTGGCTAAGAAAATGGATGGATGGAGAAAATCACCCGTCCTATTCTGTCTGACCCATTGCTCGTTCGCAGACTTGGATGTGCCCCAACCTCAAATGACGTGATTTGCCAGGTGACACGCAATAATTATGGCTTATTTTGTAATTTTATTTGATATTTTTAAAGACAAAAAAGGTAAACTATTGGGAAGGTTGCAAATTATTTTAGGATTTTATTATATATA
Source organism: Syngnathoides biaculeatus (assembly GCF_019802595.1). Classification (NCBI taxonomy): domain Eukaryota; kingdom Metazoa; phylum Chordata; class Actinopteri; order Syngnathiformes; family Syngnathidae; genus Syngnathoides; species Syngnathoides biaculeatus. Next base: position 33,483,028 of record NC_084645.1, read on the forward strand.
TTTAAAAAAAATTCTCGAGCGGGACGCTCCAGCAGGTGGCGCTGTAGGCGGCCGCCTACGCCCAGGACGGGAAATGTCTGGCAAACTGCTGCTTGTTGAGAAAAGAGTTGAGTTCACGGCCACCATACACTACTCGTATAGTATATTACATTTTCTATGCAAGAAAAAGCAAAATAAATAAATAATCAGCCAATCAACAGCTCATATCTCCTCAAACGCGTACGTCAAGTAACTCGTATATCAAGCCATTACTGTACTGGAGTTGGCTGTGTTGTAGTACTGAAATACTGAGAAGTATTTCTTTTAGTTCAACAACTTCCAACTTTCAAACCCTGATAGAGCGTAATGTCAGTCGCGCCACTAGATGGCAGAGGATGACAATAAACCTGCGGATACACCTGTTTCCATTTGTATAAAATATATATATATATATATATATATATATATATATATATAATATATATATATATATATAATAAGTCGTGAATATTTGTTTTTTTTTTTTATTCATGGTTGGAAATCACTGCAAGTACGTTACTAACCCAACGTGGCTTACAATGTAAAAATGTTGTCCTCATGAGAAGCCATCGCTCCATCTAAACGTTACTCTTTTAAAATAATCCAATATCTATAAGGTACAATGCTGCATATTATCTTCCACAACTACTGTAAATGAACTTAATAGCGTTGGTCACATCAGTTGAAAGTGAACCTCAGCTGAATTCCCAACAAGATGCTCTGTAATAAATTTAATCTTGTATGTATTACTTTGATTCCTCTTATTCCCTCATTCGGTGAATATTCTCACTTCTTTGCACATAAATCGTCCTACACCATGAAGGTCAGACATCCAAGCGAAGTCACAATGAGCAAAAACATTTTTTGTACATTTCTATTTCATTTTCCAAGCCGCTCATCCTCACAAGAGTCGGGAGGAGTGCTGGAGCCTATCCCAGCTGACTTTGACAAATACATACATTGTCAAAAATGACAACATAAATCTGAAACACAATGCCTGAAAGGCTTGACAAAGAATTATGGTATACGTTGTTGCAGCACATCTCTAAAAAACACATTTTTCTCTCTGATGTTAAATGCAATGAAAATGAACTCCTCGGTTAGCGAAGATGTTTTATAGTCCACATGGGAGAATGTTATTAGACGCTTGCTCTGCCCGAGTGCACGTATGCCAATTTGTAAAAAAAAAAAAAAAAAAAAAAAAGCAACTTTGAATTTATACGGCTTCTGTCCAGGAGGCTGAGACAGGACATGGGCAATCTTTCCTCCCTGTCTAACAACGCTACTTTATGGAGAAAGAGGGTTTTTTTTTTTTTTTTCCTGGCACCGAGTTGTACTTTGGTGAGGCAGACACATCTCGGCGGCCTTGTGTGTCTGCAGCCAGGACAATGTGCTGAGACGTCACAGCGCATTTCCATCGCTCAAGTCAAGCTTGACGTGCGATCTTCATGCCACACGGGGCAGTGTGTTTCAAGGGTTTGGCCGGATTTGGGGATGCTTTAGGCTTAGAGCACCCGAACGTTTAAAAGTGCACCAACTGTGTACAGAATAACCAAAGAGGAGGAAATGTCATTTTTGCACTCAGTTGCCAAGCATGCAAGCAGTCCCCATGCGATTTCCATCTGAGACATATCTCCAATTACAAATGTACATAACTTCATTGCAATTGGGCTTAGTAGATATTAGCTCCCCTTTCCATATGCACAAAGATTTTTAGTTCATTTTAATGCATTGTCAATGAACAACTACTCACTTTTTATATGCTTTAAGTAGCCAGAAAAGTTGAGCGGTCTCAGGTTTAATGCCAACCAAACTAATGTTGCCTCAGTACATAACTGTGCTGTGAGAGAGCTAGCAGGCTGTGATTATATATTTTTTACTTAATTGGTCTGAAAATTATCACATTATATTTAATGTGTTATGTGTTTTACTGTGTGTTCCGTTATGAGTGGTTATCATATACTACAAATTATGTTGCTGTTCTATCCATACCACTTATGTATAATTAGAGGAAAAACAATTAAATTGTCTTCAATGACATGGCAATATGCACAATTACCCATGAATGTACCTGTTGCATTTAAAGAATAATATTCAATACAGTTCAATTAAACCCAGACTTCACAGAGACGAAGAACATTAACAGGATTTTATTGTCATTCATACATTATTTTGTGATATTTTTATTTGGTGATGTACTTTGATATTATTTTAATTTGAATTATGTGCCTCGACTGAATAAAGGACGGATGAGGTGCGGGGCCCAGTCCATCAGTGATCCCCAATTACGGTGCGTGTAAGAGATCGTTACGGCTGCCATAGAAAATCATACAATTTCACAAAATTCGTCTGACAGTGATTTTAATCAATTTATGTATCCATGCCAGCAACACAATTACATGCTCTTCCGTTAGACGTCTTAAGGTACGATAAACCTGTTCCCGTTCATAAAATACAACTACAATAAGACAACGCTTGAGACTGTGCCATCTTTTTCCACTCACAGTAAGTCAATTCCGTAAATTGACAAGAAAGTTGTAAATCGTATTATTGCCAGCAGAGGGGGCGCTGAGCCACGCACGCCAATGCGGAAGGCGACTGTAAATATTTACGTAACGTCACACCTTCCGGACGATTTTCATCCAGCTATTATGAACTGTCTCAGTCCTTCCGGCCGCTACAGCGTCGCAGTGGGATTTTTAACACTTTCGCACACTTGGTCCTCATCGTAATCCGTGTCCTTCTTATAACAGTAATCATCCTCGTCCACATAGCGGCGGTCCGTTTTATTTTCGAGCAAGATGCAGAAGAGAAGGAAGCCCGAGCCCATCCAACTCAACCCGATCCCCGATGGGAATATCATCAACGGCAGCGGAGCCACAGAGTGAGTGCCACCGGGGGACTTCAACACCCCCCTTGTGTGTATTTATCTACATGGCTTACCATGGAAAACAATGCAGCTAATACATCATTTCAATTTGAGCTTTGCAGTTCCTTTTTTTTTTTTTTTAAACATAAGATCATAATTAGCGTGTGACTGATTATTCACGAATTGACCTTCATAATGCACGAACTTCCCTCCAACTAGTTTCCCCCCACCACCACTAATTTAGATAGTGAGGAGTTGTGACACTGCGCTCTTTTTTATCACTTCCCAGCCAGACCAGAGCAACTCTTTGCATGGGAATTACATAATGTGTCAACTCTTATGCTGGCTGCTTTATTGCGTTGCCATTGTGTCATGGAACCGAAGATAATGCAAGATCCCACACTTGCAGAAGTGTGAAGTAACTAAATGGCTACTTTGTCTTTAATGTGAGATGAAAATACATTCTCTGTCCACATTAGATACAAATGAGCTCTTGCAATGACTGGTAATGCTTTTACCAAGATATTTGGAAATCTGATTATTTTTAATATTGCTAAAAGTCTAACTACAACCCTTCAAGTAAAAATATACATCGGCTTGTATATTATAACTGTCGTTGCATGTCATAAGGTTACCTTGAGTCATGGAAGGAGACAAAATGTACAATTATTGATACGGTGTAGAATGGTAATGCATCACACAGTCCTTTTATTGATATTCTGACTGATACACCTACATAAGGTGCAATATGAAAAAGAACTGTGCAAAAATATAATTTACCATTCGATGCCAAATAGTTGGCACGGTGACTCAGCCGGTAAAGTGTTGGCCTCTCAGTTCTGAGGAACCCGGGTGCGATCCCAGCCCCCGTCTGTATGTTCTCCCCGTGCCTGCATGGGTTTTCTCCGGGAACTTCGGTTTCCTCCCACATCCCAAAAACATGCAACATTAATTGGACACTCTAAATTGCCCCTTGGTGTGATTTTGAGTGTGGCTATTTGTCTCAATGTGCCTTGCGATTGGCTGGCAACCAGTTCAGGGTGTACCCCCCCCCCCCTCCCTCCTGCCTGTTGACAGCTAGGACAGGCTCCAGCACTCCCTGCGACCCTTGTGAGGATAATCAGCAAAGAAAATGGATGGATGGGGGAGATAGAAACTGCAAATTCCAGCTTTAAGTTCAAATAGGCTACAGCTCACTCGTGAATGAGAACAGGCACTTTATAAAAAAGATGGAAGACAATAAAAGAAAAGATCTATTTCTAAGTAATGTAATACAGTACTATTGTAAAAAGGTGGCCAGGAACTGTATACAAATTTCTTTTTAAAACTGAAAAACATACCTCCGATTGATCATGTGTGCTAAAAGTTGTTTTAGTTTCACTGCTGCTGCTGAGGATGAGGACATGGTGTCGGCATGATAGTTTCACATTCTTGGTTCTGCGAGACAGGTGGTGACTGGCCGAGGAATAACACACCCTGCTGAAACAACAGTTAGGAATGTCAATTCTATCCATGAAATCTATCTCCTGTTTCATGATGGAATTCTCAGTCTGATGAGTTCCCAGTCTTGATCAGATTCAAACCTTGAATGCCTGCCTGCTTATCGATCTATCTATCTATCATGAAGACCCCCATCATCAACTGCTATCCAGTCATTTTATATACTTCCTGTCCGCATTGGGCCTTAGCAGAACTGAAGATTAACCCAGCTCACTTTAGGCAAAAGGCAAATTACGCTGTGCACTCATAATTACAAATGTTACAGTACTTACGCAGCCCTCAATGTTTTTATAATAACAGCGTCAACAATCGCTGCTTTAGTTGGCAACACAGTCTGGGCAACACAGAGCAAAGACGAGCTGGACATGTTGCTTATGTTTACTTTCGATATTAATGGAGAAAGTTAAAAAAGAAATGCTGTCGGAGTATGTAAATAATCGAAGACAAATTGTTTAAACTGGACGAGATTTTCTCTTTTCCGAGTGAGAAAAGTCTGGCCTGGAGCCAAAGTAGAAAGTGCAGGATGAGATGGTGTGTCATTTTTAAATTCCACCTTGGCAGAGCCTGATCCAGAATGGAAGCACAGACAATACAGTGCACAAAAAGCTAATTCTGTACTTTAAATATAGGAGGCAACATAACAATAACATAACATTGGGAGCATCATCATCATCATCACCTGCCCCTGTCAGTAGCTTGCGAGAGGCTGGCTGCTTGAAAAGTAGATCTTGGGGTAAAAAAAAAAAAAAAAAAGTCTGGGCACCCCTGCCTTAAATACTGTACAGTATGAGGCCTTTTTTTTTTCTTCTGTAAGAATCACCATACATCATGATAAAAACTTCCAAGCACAGTAAAAGGCAAATACTGTCTCTCTAATTCAACTGCAGCAGATGTCTTTGGACATTGTGTCATTGGTGTTCAAGAGGCCTGCATCGTGCACACTTCCCTCCTCCGCCGCAAGCATGTGCCTCCTCTTTGTCCCACCCACATATTGTACGTGGTGTGTGTGTGTTTCAGGCCTCTCCAGTATTTATGGCATCCTCCACCATTCTGCTCGTCGACACAACACCCACTCTGCCCACGAACCAAATCAAACTGTATGCAGTCTCCATGGCAATGTAGGCCCGAGATCAGAAACGAAAGAACTCCTTTTGTTGTCAGTCATTCAAATGTCAGCTGACACAAGATGCACAACATTGTTGATTAAAAGATTCAATATTAGAAATATCACTCGATGCAGAACACCCAGCTCCACACCAATAATAATAATAATAATTATTCGAAGAGCAGCATGTCAGATCTCTTAACTGCTTTACCTTGTTGGCTTCAAGGTGACTGGTTGCCATGACAGCAGAAAAGAAGCAATAGAAGCTGCTGAGCAAAACTGATAAGGATGTGTTAGAACAAAAGGCTATCCCAAGGACTCTCACTCCATTTTCCGTCCACCTAGTTGATGATTGCCCTAAAGAAAACCACCAGAATGAGTCTTTTCAATTAGTCTTAAGGTTAACTGATGCACCACCGATTCTCTCATGACTGTTCTGGGGCAGCGGATACTTCAAAAAGAAACATCGGTCAAAGCTCTGTAGAAGTGGATTTCAGACAAAGCTCTTACAACCTGCATGTGTCTTTCTCTAAGAACAAACTTGGAAGCCCTACAAAAGAAGCTAGAAGAGTTGGAACTGGATGAGCAGCAACGCAAACGTCTGGAAGCGTTCCTGACCCAGAAACAAAAAGTGGGAGAGCTGAAAGATGACGATTTTGAGAAGATATGCGAACTCGGCGCGGGCAACGGAGGAGTCGTCTTCAAAGTGTCCCACAGGCCATCGGGATTGATCATGGCCAGAAAGGTAAGGATGGATTATCAACGCAGCCCTAGTGACGTGCAAAGTTTGGCATGTTGGGCTTTGGTGTGAGATAACAGGATGAATCTAAACTGCCTCATAACATTTATTACAGGTATCATTTTGACCGTTTCAAACCTAATGAAGCCACGTCTACTAACGTTTCACTGAGAACATATTCACAACATATCTTCGATCCATTGAAACAGATTTTCAAGGACAGCGACATCAATGTTTGTCACTGTTCGAGTCTTGTTGTCACAACCAGCTGATTCCACCTCCCACTTAGAACTTGCAATTTGAAGCCTCACAATCAAGATGTAGTATCAATTTATTGTTAGCTGTCATGCCCTGGAATAGGCTGGCGATCAGTTCACAGTTACCCCACCTCTCACCCAAAGATACCTGGGACAGGCTTGGGCACCGTCACAACATAAGATGAATAATTGTTAGGTGTGATCTCAATCGCATGTCAAAATGTAAACAGCCCAATAAACAAGATCTGAAACCAATTCTAACTGAACCAGGAAACAACTCATTGGGCAAACACCTGTTCTGAATTTTGTTTGTCCAAGTTATGCAAAAGGTAATGGAAAATTGAACACTTGAACAATTTCAGGTTTGGAGGGTGTGAAACACTTTACCCATTACAGTGAAGGAAAATAAGTATCTGAACACCCTGCTATATTGCAAGTTCTCCCACTTAGAAATCATGAAGGGGTCGGATATATTCATCATAGGTGCATGTCCACTATGAGAGAGATAATCTAAAAAGAAAATCCAGAAATCACAATGTATGATTTTTTAACGATTTATTTTGTGTGATACAGCTGCAAATAAGTATTTGAACACCAGAGAAAACCAATGTTATTATTTGGTACAGTAGCTTTTGTTTGCAATTACAGAGGTCAAACGTTTCCTGTAGTTGATCAGGTTTGCACACTGCAGGAGGGACTTTGCCCACTCCTCCACACAGATCTTCTCTAGATCAGACAGGTTTCTGGGTTGTCGCAGAGAAACACCTAGTTTCAGCTCCCTCCAAAGATTTTCTATTGGGTTTAGGTCTAGAGACTGGCCAGCCACAAGACAGAACCTTGATATGCTTCTTACGGAGTCACTCCTTGGTTTTCCTGGCTGTGTGCTTCAGGTCATTGTCATGTTGAAAGACCCACCCACGACCCATCTTCAATGCTCTGACTGAGGGAAAGAGGGGGTTCCCCCAAAATCTCACAAAGCATGGCCGCGGTCATCCTGTCCCTTGTGCACAAAAACTTAAGATGGACATGTGCTGGTTTAAGCAAGGGAACCTTCCGTGGCATGCATGATTTCAAACCATGACGTCTTAGTGTATTACCAACAGTCACCTTGGAAACGGTTGTCCCAGCTCTTTTCAGGTCATTGACCAAGTTCTGTTGTGTAGTCCTGGGCTGATTCCTCACCTTTGTAAGGATCATTGAGACCCCACGAGGTGATACTGTATCTTCCATGGGGCTCCACTCCGATTGAGATTGACCGTCATGTTTAGCTTCTTCCATTTTCTAATGATTGCTCCAACAGTGGACCTTTTTTCTTTTCTTTGGTCTCGGCCAAGTTACAAGTTTGAGTCTTACTGATTGTATGGGGTGGACAAATGTCTTTATGCAGCTAACAACCTCACACAGGTGCATCTGATTCAGTATAATACATGGAGTGGAGGTGGACTTTTAAAAGGAGGACTAACGGGTCTTTGAGGGTCAGAATTCTAGCTGATAGATGTTCAAATACTTATTTGCAGCTATATCACACATCGATTAAAAAAAATAAATCATACATTGTGATTTCTGGATTTTTCTTTTGAGATTATCGCTCTCACAGTGGACATGCACCTGTGACGAAAAAATTCAGACCCCTCCATGATTTCTAAGAGAGAAAACATACAATATACCAGGGTGTTTAAATACGTATTTTCTTCACTGTAAAGTTGTCAGGTTCACCAATCATTCATTAAACAGGACAAAAAAGGAAGCAAAGACACCAGTTCAAGTCTCGCGAGGAGAGAGGAGAGGAACTGTCTCATACAATTCACCACTGCACTCTCTGATTATCCTATCCTCGGCACCTCTATTTATTTAGTTTTGAGACGCCCCTTATTTACATGGATGTTACAAAAAGGAGACGACAAGCAAAACAGTTTGAAACAAGGTGTAAATGTTTGTTCACGTGCGTGTGCATGTGTGGAAGATTGATGAATACATGTGGTCATCATTTCTTTAACAGGCAGCAGTTCTAACAGTTCTGATGATTAGATGTTTTTGTTCTTACTATCTCCTGCAAGGAGGCTGCCACGTTATCTAGGGCAGAGCATTTCTTTATTGGAAGCAAATGTATGATAATTATGATCACAATTATTCCTACAAAGGTCATTGGGTAGTTGGGGTTCATCCTGAAATTTCACCTGAAAGCTCAATAGGCCGAAACCTTTGAGTGGTAATGGTAAGATCACCGGCGTTGCAGCTCATCCATTTAGAAATCAAACCAGCCATCAGGAACCAGATCATAAGAGAGCTTCAAGTGCTCCATGAATGCAACTCCCCATACATCGTGGGCTTTTACGGCGCTTTCTACAGTGATGGAGAAATCAGCATCTGCATGGAGCATATGGTATACAACATTCATATTTTCAAATGGGATGGGATTTTTTTTGTTTTAACTGGTTCAACTGTTTTCCTTCTTTGCTGGTTATAGGATGGTGGCTCCCTTGATCAGTCCCTCAAGAAAGCTGGAAAGATCCCAGAGCAAATCCTTGGCAAAATCAGCATTGCGGTATATAGCAAGTTCTCATACGCACCCATTTCATAAACTTCCAAGATGACTCGGTCATGCAAGCATAAATGAACACTGCTAAGAGCCATATGCTGTTCCTTCAAGCTGGCTCAGACTGAAATAATCCTGCGTTCATAGCATATGATGACAAATGGCTACATTCTCTCAAACATTTCATCAAACATGTGGATGAAAGCTGAGTTAGTGCTCCATCACAGGAAAACTGCTAAATTGCAGCTTCAATCTTTGATAGAGACCTCAAGTGGACATGGAAATCTGGCATCTGACAGTTATTAATAAAAAATATATAACCCATCTTCTCTACAAAATGTTGCTCTTAGCCAGCATATGAACGATTAGAAATATGGTTTTCCTAATCAAAAGTATAAAATGGCCACTCAGAAACCAATTACAAACGTATGCTGACATCTTAAGGCGATTGAAAACTGAAAATCCTTATATGCCATATTTATATTTGCAGGTTATTAAAGGACTCTCATACCTAAGGGAAAAACACAAGATCATGCACAGAGGTCAATGACTTTACTTACTTGCCTCAATGATACATTTATACACAGACGTGCTTGTCTCTACCATTGGGTTTGAAATTTGTCATTGCAGCTATACATTTGCCCACATATTTGGGCTACGCTGCATGCATGCTGCTTATGCATGTGAGCCATCGGCATATTTTTTTTCCCCGTCCCTCCTCCAAAACACTCACAGTCTCTTCCACTTGTCAGATGTCAAGCCTTCTAATATCCTGGTGAATTCCCGTGGGGAGATCAAGCTGTGTGACTTTGGAGTCAGTGGACAGCTCATAGACTCCATGGCCAACTCCTTTGTGGGCACGCGCTCCTACATGTCTGTAAGTTAATGTCAACATATTGCTCGACCACTATAGGTCTCTTAATACTCCCGCGACGCGTTTAAAAACCAGCGACATAGTTGCACATGACCAACTTATTGCCCATGTGACATCTGTGTCACTTAATGTGTGTGCACCCGAGAAAAAAAAAAAATTCTGCTTATAGAGTAGAGTAGAATATTGGGGAGATTCCCTATCATGATTAGCCTGTTTTAGTTACATCCTTTAATGGCGTACCATTACTCTTGGTTCCACATACCATCTCCAGTGCCGCAATCTTGATGGGTTTTGCAGAATATTAAATATAGCATCTCATTATCTCGGTCTATGTTCTATAAGTGTCGCCATTGTTGTTGCTTTGATCCTTGTTACAGAAAACAAAGTTAAAAAAAAAAAAAAAATCACCAAAGGAAATTACCCAAAAAAATGCAGAGCAAACGCCACCCTGTGGCGTCCTACTCAATACCACCTGTAATGACACTTAAGAGTACTGCAGTACCTTTTCAAAACTGAGTGCATAAATTGCACTCGAGTACAAAGGCAAACCCTGTGCAGGATAGCCACATTGATGTCAATACAGTCGCCACCCGTACAAGGATAAATAAGCCTCATGATGTGGGGTGGGGGGTGGGAACAAAAACCTGGCCTATCAGTGGTTAGCATGTCCATTGCAGTCTCAAGGCTCAAATCTCAGCTAATATGGAATATGGACCTTGCATTTTCCCCTGCTCTGGCCTCTTCCCAAATTCCAAAAACATACATATCTGGTTAAGACTAAATTGGCAGTATGGTTTAACTTTAGTACTGGCAACCAATCAAAGGTGTTCCATCGCTACACCCTCAAAACAGCTGGGCTAGGCTTCAGTTCACCTGAGACCCAAATACTGTAGTGGAAAATAGTTATAAAATTAGATGTTCAGTCTTTGTAGTCTTGTGAAAGTATTGCAGCCCTTTTCAAATATTTACATTACTGCATAGTTTCTGTTTCAAATCAAATATGTCAAAGGGAACCTAATATATATATATATATATATATATATATATATATATATATATATATTTTAAATGGCCATTTGGTAGGGAGTAAACTATAGTTACCTGGGCCTGTGTGGGAAAAGGTAATGGCCCCCTTAACCTAATAACAGGATGGGCAGCAACTGAAATCAAGCGTTTTCAATACCACTCTTCCTTGCTGAATTCAAGCCATCAAAAATTGAGTGTTTTCGTAAGTGAACACTTTTTTAAGGTCCTGCCACTGTATTTCAATCTGATTCAAGTCTGGACTTTTACTAGGCAATTCCTAAATCATTTTGCTTTTATTAGCCATACAGATACTGCCTTGCTGATGTGCTTTGGATCATTACCCTGCTGCAGAATCCAAGTGTGCATCAGCATGAGGTCACATACTGATGGCTGTACATTCCTTCGGGATTTTCTGTTAAATAGCAGAATTCACAGTTCCAATCACAGCAAGTTGTCCAGTTCCTTAATGAGAAAAACAGATAAACACTACCACACTATCTGATAGGACTGAATAAAACACTAATGACCATACAGATTTTTCTGAACCTTTATTGTGGTTATGGGAAACAGCACCAATGCTTCAGTCATACTCTTTGGAGGTAGCTATGGCTTCAGTCGTCCACCAGATGGAACAGTCGCTGAAGTCTGGAAGCTTTGAATCTTTTCCCAGCACAATTGTTAGGAATGTCTCAGTGCCTCCTAACGCTTCACTTCCCCACCACTACCACCCACTTCTGGGAAGGCTCACCATGGGTCCATTTTTTCCTCTGAGGATAATGGGTCACCATATACTGTATTTCACTGAAATCATAAAGATTTAGAATCTATTTCATAACCCTTCACAGATTCAGAGATGCCAATCACCATCGACTGTTCTGGAATTTCTTTGAAACATGTCTTGTTTTGACCCAATTGACTTTCTGTGCCAGATTCTGTATGAGTCATTGATAGATTGAAGAGGTTTGGAGATAATCATTCTTGGGTGTCCAATCTGTGAAAATTAAAATTAATGATTTCGCAGGGGGTGAATTCCTTGTTCATACAGGACCAGGTAACTGAATTTCCACCTGTCCATCTATCTCCCATACCGCTTATCCCCTCAGAGGTCACGGGTGTGCTGGAGCCTATGGCAGACTACACCCTGAACTGAATTTCTTCTCTCTACTAATGAAATCATTTGAAAACTGAATATTAAGTCCACTTGGTCTACATCTGGCTATTTACATTTGTGGGATGCTTGAATGGGGAAACTATGCAAAAATATGACAAGGGGGGAATACTTTAAGGCACAATACATCTTAGGGACCCAACAATATCATTCCAAATGTTGGCCAAACCACATTACTAACACACCTAACTAAATATGTTAGCACAAGCCTGAATAGCTTCATGCCTTTAATTTTATGATACTAACAGCACTGCCAAACTTGATGTTGCACTGTGAACTGAATTTTTTATTCTTTCACATAGCCAGAGCGTTTACAAGGCACCCATTACTCGGTCCAGTCAGACATCTGGAGTATGGGTCTATCCCTAGTTGAAATGGCCATTGGACGCTTTCCTATCCCACCACCTGACACCAAAGAGCTGGAACACATTTTTGGTACTCAAGTGGGAGGTGGGAGCTCTGCAGAGTCATCACCAAAGGCTGGACCTCCTGGGAGACTTGGTAGCTGTAAGTCTAACTTCCAGTGTTTGAATTTGGTTCTCCCATCATAACTATTCATTTGTTTTGTACTTGTAGCATATGGATCGGATAGTAGGCCTCCAATGGCCATCTTTGAGTTACTTGACTACATAGTCAATGAGGTAAGTGTTGACAATTTTACCACCTCAAAATGGTAACTTGTTCACTAACATTATTTGCGTCACGATAGCCTCCACCAAAGCTGCCTGGGATGTTATTCAGTTCAGAATTTCAAGACTTTGTCAATAAATGGTAAGGTCAACGTCTCGGGAAGGGGGGGATCTGAAACCACTATTTCAAATAAACACTTGTTTAATCTCCATTTCAGCTTGATAAAGAACCCGGCAGAAAGGGCAGACTTGAAACTGTTAATGGTTTGTTTACACACACAGTCACCACGTTTCAATCTTCAAATCATGACATTTCGTCTTCCCAACAGGTGCACCCTTTTATCAGACAGTCAGAGGCAGAGCAAGTTGATTTTGCTGGCTGGTTGTGCACCACCATTGGACTCAAGCAGCCTGGGACACCCACTCATGGCTCAGCAATATGACGACCACCAGATACTGTCAAACCTGTGCCCTTTAATTGTCTCACAGGGTTTCTACAATTTGTATAAGATAGTAAGCCAAAAAGAAAAATGAAATGTTATATTTTAATTTCAAATCTAATCGCCAAGTGAAATTACAAAGTTTAAACTAATTTGGGTTTCATTGTAAGCCAGCCTGAAAAGCCATCTTTTTCTCATAACCCTATCATAAATGCGCTTGAAGCCCAGCATTATTGTTGTGAAATGTTTGGTGAATTAAACTGTGAACACGACTCCTTTGCCTTTTTTGAAGCCTATCTTAAGATGCCTCAGTTTTATAAGGTTCTTCTTCCCAGGCTTCCAAGAGTTCAACAGTTCTTCCTGGAAGATCAGTACATTACCTGGTGACATTCTACATTACCCTAATTTCAGTGTTAGCTCATTATGATTTGGTCAGGACTTTCATCTTGTCAGGATTCACAAAGACTAGATGTGAGTATTATCAGTTTGCGAAAATAAAAGTTGGGAAAACTGAAAACAGTCCTGTACGTACTAGGTTCCACAAAGTGCTGTTTCCTGGAGTACTGTGCCATTGAGATTCCTGCTTAGGTTTGCCATTTCAGGCCGTGGGTGATTATAATGAGAATAACATTTCCTTAATTGAATTTTGTAAGTTACTGTGCCTGTAATCTGGGCAATTTTTATGCTAACAGTAAATGGGGGGGGGGGGAGATGACAAGGTCAACTTTCCTGGGTGCAGAAGTCTCACTCTTCAGTATTCTACTCAGGTCTCTTATGTGCATTGGTAGGCTGAAATTGAAGGCATAATACATTTACTTTTTATATCTGCAGAAAACAGTGTATTTCAATAGATCCAGAACTTCATTTTTATCAAAAGGTGTCAAAAATGCAGACCATGGAGTAAAAAAAAAAAAAATCTCATCACAGAAATGGTTAACACTCCTTCCACGGATCAGTCTTTGTCACGAGTCAGCCTTGAGGCAAGTCATTAATCCAGGTGCTGTACAGCTCATCCGATTGCAGGAAGCATCCAGGCCATGTGTAAGAGAATGCAATATGACTATTAGGAGGAATTCTCTGAAGGTTCAGGTCTTTCTAGAGATTCCAGAATAAATTTTCACAATTATGTAAAAATGGTTCAAAAAGTTCAACATTTACATAATTTATGACAGAGTTGGCAGGGAAAAGTAGTTTTCAATAAAACCCTATGGTTAAATGAATTTGGGAATAATGCGCATATTGGCGCATTCTTAACCCTGATTTATTTCCCCACAGAATACAATGCTTTGTATAGTTTATGAAAAACAAATTGTAGAATAAAAATTTTAAGACGTGAAACACTTGATGTGAACCAAATGTTTGTTTGGTGAACCCGAGTCAGGTAAAAATTCAAGCCTTGATTTTCTTGGGTGCTTCATTCTTTCCAGGCTTCTCCTTGTGTTTCAGCATCTGACCCTTGATTTATTAAAACTAAATTTCAGTCAGATACAAACAAGGTTCATCATCATTGCTAGTTTCTTACCTTGCAATCATGCTTGTGAATTGCATGACCTCTCAGTATTGGCATAAGAGTTCTTTTTGAACATTAGCCATGTTCTACAGAGGATTCTTCAGGACTCTGGTTGATCTTCCTGCAAGAAGGAGGCAAATTATGACGCATGCCAATATCTTTAAATTGGAGTCCCTGTGTCATGGCATTGCTCAGGACTTCCAATTTATCAGGATTCAGAAACACGGACCTGAAGTAGGAGTATCATCATGGCGTCAAAACCAGAGCAGATTGCAAATAATGACTTGCCTCAGTGCACCAAGTGCTTTCTGGATCTCCACGCTCTTCAGGATCCTACTCAGGTCTGTGTTGGTCAACTTGTGCACCGGCCAGCTGAAATGGAATGACTACTTCTTAATTTGCTCTATTTACAATACAGTTAAATCAATATTTTGGTATAGAACATTCAGAATTTTCATATTACAAGTGTCAAAAACTGAATTAAATAGGAAAGCTTCAGTTCTAGAGATTCCACAAGAAATTTTCACAAGTACTGTATAAAAACATGGTTCAAAAAGTTTAAAGCACCATTACCAAATCTTACCTTCATCAACTATTTCCTTCAGAGATCCGGATAGATTGTTTGGTTGAAAGATTACAGTTAATCGCTGTAAACTGTGCTAAAAGCTTTTGTCAGTTACATAATTTATTAGTGAGCTGGGAAGAAAAGTTGTTAAATTGTCTAGTTAAGTGAACTAGAGAATACTGCACGGCTAGTGCATTTCCACCTTGAGTTCTAACACAGAGTTTATGTACAGCAAATGATAGAATAAAAGTGTTAAGGACAGCGTAAAACTGTTGATTTGAACCAAATGTATTTGTTTAATAAACTCCAGTCAGGTAAAAATTTAAGCTTTGAGTTTGTTGGGTGCTTCCCTTCTCTCCAGGCATCCTCTTGGGTTTCATCTTAGCCTTGATCTGTTAGAATTGAACAATTTCAATCAGATACAAATACAAGGTTTATGCTCCAAGAGTATTTGCTAGTTTCCTACCTTGGGATCATGCTTGAGAATTGCATGACAATTCCATGACGTCTGGCAGTCTTGGCATAAGGGTTCAGTTTGAACATTACCCTCATGTTCTTCAGAGGATTCGCCTTCAGGATTCTGCAGTGGATCTTCTTCCTGCAAGGAGAAAGAAAACAATGATGCATGCCAGTACATTTAAAATCTGAGTCCTTGAGTCACGGCATTGCTCAGGACTTCCAACTTATCAGGATTCAGAAACACGGACCTGAAGTAGGAGTATCATCATGGCTTCAAAACCAGAGCAGATTACAAATGTTCACTTGCCTGGGTGCACTAAGTGCTTTCTGGAGCTCCTCACTCTTGCTGATTAGGTCTGTGTTGGTCAACTTGTGCACCGGCCATCTGAAATGGAATGACTACTTCTTAATTCGCTCAATTTACAATATAGTTAAATCAATATTTTGGTATACAACATTCAGAATTTTCATATAACAAGTGTCAAAAACTGAACAAAATAGGAAAGCCATACTGTTTCACATGAAACTCACTTGTGGCTTTCAATAGTCTCAGAACTTCATTCTTATCATAGATGTCAAAACCACTGACAATGAAGTAAGAAAGCTAATCACAGAAATAGTTGACACTTCTGACTGTGGTATGTCTAGAAACTCACCTGTCAGCCTTGTGGCAGTCCGATGACACCAGGTCCTGTATAGCTCATCTGCTAGCAGGAAGAACCCATGTGTAGATTTCAATATGACCACTAGGAAGCATACTCAGAAGATTCAGTTCTAGAGATTTCATAAGTAATTTTCATAAGTACTGTATACAAACACGGTTCAAAAAGTTTAAAGCACCATTACCTAATCTTACCTTCACCAAATATTTCCTTCAGAGATCAGGATCGATTGGTTGAAAGATTACACTTAAATCACTAAACTCTGCTAAAAGCTTTTGACAGTTACATAATTTATTAGTGAGCTGGCAAGAAAAGTGGTTAAATACTATGGTTAAGTGAATTTGGGAATACTGCACAGCTAGTGCATTTCCACCTTGAATTCTATAACAGTTTGTGTACATCAAATGCTAGAATCAAAGTGTCAAGGACAGCATAAAACTGTTGATTTGAACCAAACGTATTTATTGTTTAATAAACTCCAGTCGGGTAAAAATTTAAGCCTTGAGTTTCTTGGGTGCTCCCTTCTTTCCAGGCTTCCTCTTGGGTTTCAGCATCTTAGCCTTGATCTGTTGGAATTCAACAATTTCAATCAGATACAAATACAAGGTTTATGCTGCAAGAGTAGTTGCTAGTTTCCTACCTTGGGATCATGCTTGAGAATTGCATGACGTCTGGCAGTCTTGGCATAAGGGTTCAGTTTGAACATTACCCTCATGTTCTTCAGAGGATTCTTCTTCAGGACTCTGCGGCGGATCTTCTTCCTGCAAGGAGAGGGAATACAATGATGAATGCCAATACATTTAAAGTGGAGTCCTTGAGTCAAGGCATTGCTCAGGACTTCCAACTTATCAGGATTCAGAAACACGGACCTGAAGTAGGAGTATCATCATGGCTTCAAAACCAGAGAAGATTACAAATGTTCACTTGCCTGGGTGCACGAAGTGCTTTCTGGAGCTCCTCACTCTTCAGAATCCTGTTCAGGTCTGTGTTGGTCATCTTGTGCATGGGCAAGCTGAAATCGGATGATTACTAATAAAATTACTCAACAATATAAAGTTAAATCAATGTTGTAATTAAATAAAATCAGAATTTCATTATCACAAGTGTCAAAAATGGACAAAGTTGAAAAGCTCATTCCACTAATCCAACAAGGAACTCACTTGTAGTCGACCTTAAGGGAGGAAGGTTTACGCCAGGTGCCGTACAAGTTGTCCAGCTTGCGGAAAGCGCTCTCAGTCCAGATGCAGAAGCGACCAACATGACCGCCGGGGGCCAGTCGCAGAAGGTTAAGCTTGTTCACGTTCTGGAGAGTGATGCCTGCAAAACAAGTCCAATTTCATTCAACTATGAACTCAAAATTTTGTTTAATAACTAGAGTTGTTCCTATCTGATCATGACGCAATTCTCAATCACATTTGTGCTGATGAAATTGGGTTTTAAAAAAAAAAATACAAAGGGCATCACTTTAACAATCCCGAGGTATAAATATATTTGACCACATATTTGGACCCTGCCAATGCACACACACACACACTCCTCCAAAAGTATTTGAATGACAAGGTTCCAATTCCTTTAAGACATTTGTGTTTCAGATCAAAAGTGTCACTGAATCAAGTTAGCAGTGGAAAATAAAAAATTAGGGAGAATGTGTGTCCTGCGACTGACTGGCAACCAGTCCAGGGTGAAGTCTGGCTTTAACCCCGAAGTTAGCAGGGATGGGCTCCAGCACCCCTGCGACTGAGGATAAGCTTGTATAATAGATGGAGGTATGCATATAACTTTACTGTTATTACTAAATACATTTATAACACTGGACAAAACTAAAGTACTGTGGTCAGAAGCAGAAACGAAACTTAACGCTTTACAACAGATATTCTCTTGGTCGGCATTGGCAAGCAGTAGCTACAAATACGCCACTGAAAATCACCAACTCGAGTTTCTTCACAACTTCTCTCTATCCTCATTTCTTCCTCTCTCCCCTTATTTTCTTGATTACACACTGGCTCCAACTGAAATGGCTTGAACAACATTTGTCGTTGCCAGGGTCTGCTATTGTGGCAGCGATTAAAAACTACTCCGGACATCAGCCACATCCCATTTGACGTAAGAATGCTTGGCAACCAAAATTATATATATAAAAAAAAAAAAAAAAAAAAGGGCGATGGGCCTTCAACTATTATTCATGTTTGATAACAAAAAAAAAAAAAAAAAAAAAAACAAAACTTATGTCCTAATGTTATTTATGATATGACAATTTGAAATTTTGGTACAAATTCTCACAAGAATCACAGAATGTGACAGATGATTTTCCTCTGCGGGCAACATAATTATGTAGCAGGCCAGATTTGCCCCTGGGGGCTTGTGTTTGACATCAGTACCATACCTCCTTTAAACACATACTTTAAAGTGTTACAATGTGTGAAATTGGTTGATTTGCCATTTCGGACCTAGAGTGCAACTTCAAATTTTAGTTTAACACAATACTGAAATTTGTATATGTTTTTTTTAAGGGACGGATTGTATGCGACAGAAATAACAGTTTTTAACCATTGCTGTAATGCACTTATAACATTAAAAAGGTACGTTGGGACCTCTCAATTCAAGTAAAACTAAATAGTTGAGAATTTGGATGTGCTCTTGTTTTGTCAAGCCAATGCTGAGATATCGGATTGGGACGCTTGGGACAGTGAAAATTAAGTGACTCAAACTCTGGTGTAAGAAAAATGTCGATTAACTCAAGGGGAAGAGATGAGAAAATTGTATTTTTCAGTAGCCTCTGATGAATATTATGATGAATTTCACCACGCAAAACTGGAAAATGAATATGAAACCATGAACACTTACCAGGAATATTTCTGAAAGCCTTGGTGACACCAGCATCTTTGTTATAGATGATGCAGGGCCCTCTCCGTTGAATGCGTCGTCGATTCCTCATTTTACCCTTTCCGGCACGCATGCGCTGGGAGGCGTAGACCTGATGATTGGAGGATTACAATGTTAGGCAGAGGACTCCCAAAACTGTTGCACTCAAAAAATAAAAAAACGCTATGCACCTCTATCCAATCATCCATGTCCATTGAGCAGTTTGTCAAGTGACAATATGGTGCTTAAAAGACAAGTAATCTGTGTAATACATAAAATAGTCTTCAATATAATCCTTGGAATTTGATACTACCTTCTTTATGTCATTCCAGGCTTTTAGCTTCTTTAGCAGAAGTACTGCCTCCTTGGTTTTCTTGTAGCCCTCAACTTTGTCTTCAACCACTAGAGGGACTTCAGGGATTTCCTCAATTCGGTGTCCTGCAGAGGATGTCATGTCAACATTTGGCAGACAAGACCATGACTATAAAGACTTTGGCTGAACTTGCTCAGATTTCAATGCACATCACCACCCTGTGACAGCTTTGAGACAGCAGGCAACTGTCACTGATCACAGGGTCAGACGCAAATTACACCATCATGGCAAGTTAAGGAGATTTTACACCAATTTTAATCGGTGAGATCGGTATCAGTTGGTCATGAGCATTTTATGCTGATAGGGTTTGTCAACATTTGCCAATCTGATCAGTTACGTCATTGATTGGCTCTATAAAAATCGTATAGCATAGATGAGACAGCATGTAACGTGCGGATCAGACAAATTTGCTCTCACAATTGCACTATCGCAGACTACCGTAATAAATTCTTGTATTCTGACACCACCCTATCCCGGTTTTTAAGAACATTGGGTTCTATAGGCGGGAATGTTTGTGTAAGGCTTGCATGAGGTATGTTCGTATACTTTTAAATACAATACGGCTCACAAGCATGGAACAAAATGTTACATAGCCTAGCAAGCTAGTTCTAGTACTCGTGGTTGTGTATAAACATGCAGCCATTCTGTTGACAAAACACATTTACCAGAGCAGGAAATTCCAACCTTTGTCAAAAATGTCACAAAAAGTATTTTATGTAATTGGATGTACACACTGCCATCTAATAGAAGACTATTACTTCGTTATCTCTGTCATTATGCCTCACTGGCATGAATGGATATTTATTGAAAATATGTTTTGCACAATTAAGTAAACATATATACCATAAATAAACGGGTCATTTAAATTGACTCACTGCTCCATCTTGTGATCGGATAGACCCTCAGTTGTCGTTTTTGTAAACTTTGTGATCGGCCCCAAAAATCCTGATTGTGTAAGGCCTAGTACTAACTAGCAGTAGTATTAAAACATCAGTTTAGGATTGGGATCCATTTAAGGTTGGGCTCACCCTTGGACATCACAAGCGCAGGGATGGCAGTTGCAGCCAGAGCAGAGCAGATGGCATAACGCTTCTGGGTCGTGTTGATCCTGCGGTGCCAGCGACGCCAGGTCTTGGTGGGGGCAAACATGCGCCCTCCGCGACACATCTTGCAGTAAAATTAAGGCCATTAAGCAAACACTGCCACAGTACTTAAATACAATTGCATGCTCAGAAACAATGTTCGTCAGTCAACCGAGCCAGTATTTGACAGCAGGCATTCTGTCACTGGGCACAGTGTCGGACGCAAATTACACCATCAGTGCAAGTTTGACAATTATTGTGCAGTTGCAATCTCTCCAAAAAGGATACATTTCCAAAAGCACCCTGGCCAGAACGGTGAGTACCACCACCCCTCACACGAGGGATACGGGCCACAGCCCTACCTGTACCCCAGGACTCGGCACTGGTCTGGTGGCCTAAAATAAAGTTACTGCATAACTTTCATCATTGTATAAGAGTTTTATAGTTTAGTACCGAACGTATTTTTATTGTTTTTGCACCAACCTGCAAGTTCACTGACTGCATAGGGCTGGCGATTGTTCTTGCGCATGTTGGTATGCACAAAATTCACAACATCAGGGCGAATGGGAGCCTTGAACACTGCAGGCAGGGAAACATTCTTGCCTGAAGAGTCTCCTTTCTCGGAATAAACCGAGATGAGAGGTCGGGCACAGGCCTACAAAGAAAGACCATTTGATTCAGCAGCAATGTGGATACTACGTGTACACTGAGTTAGTATGTAGCTATAATTGGCATCAACTTAATGAAATTTTGTGTCTACACAACCTACTTTAAGAATAATCAAAATCCGAGTTACCTTTGACTTATTTTCGCGCACAGAGTGTAATTTCTCGAAATCAAGACCAACAGGGCCTCTTAGCTCACACTAGTTAGCCCACGTAGCGCTGTAACCTGTATGGTATTTAATTTGAGACTTTGCCGAAACATAATATATAAATTACATAAGAGCAGCAAATAGCTAGTCTGGCATTTATTGTAAATCTGAATTATTTGGTCGCCGTAGAATAATTACGAAAAAGCCGGCACACGTGTCATTATGAGAGTGGCACACGACTAGTTCAAAATGGCTCCCTCGTGCTGGTTGCTCTGGCTGGGAGGAGTGCCGCTCCAAACTTTCATTAGTTAAAAATATGAACACGCTAAAATACAGCGCTCACAACAACACGACATTTGCGTTAAAAAAACAATATTGCTGGGGACTCTCACCATAATCTTTATTGAAGTTTCGGCTCGCCGAGAACCACGCTCCTCTCACGATGGCGGCCACAGAAAAAAAAGGAAGTATGTACTCCGTCCTCCAAGGTTTATGCCTCCGCCGAAACGAACACCACTTCCGCCAAAAGCTTTATGTTGACAAACCCAATTTCACAGCACCAAAATACATTTTTTTAATTTTATAGCAGCCTTTTATCAATTTCGTTCCGATTTTATCCCTTCTACATAAAAATGTGTCCGTCTGACTTGGTGTCTTTCGTGGGGACTATTTCTTTCACCATGTCGAACGTGGACAGAGAAACGGAAGTACTTTCTGAATATGACAACATTATTTAATGTAATAGGTTAATTTCTCCAGTGGCAATAAAAATACACTGATTTACATGGTATAATTTTCCAGAATGTATTCACTTGTCACATTATTTATTTGAAAGTCTGAGTATGTGTGACGAACTCTGACCTTTTGACGTCATTTTGAGCAGAGCGCGCGAGGATCAAACTCAAACTAGCAGCAGGCAGGCAAGTTGGGCTCCCCCCAAAAAGTGTGTTTATCCCCGATGGCCACCAAAGTTTTATCACGTTTGGAAGAGTTTTTTAATACACTGAGGTTGGTTTTACGTATCACTCTACGGTATCCACTGTTGAAATGTTTCAAAAGCTTTGTTTTGGTATCCTTTGGGTAGAAAGTACACTGAATTATGTGTTGTTTACTGTTCATAGGGCCTTTCAAGAGGATAAAAACAATGACTCGTGCACTTATGAGGTATATCAATTTTCTGTCGATGCCGATTTTTCCAATCATTTTTGTAATTTAAGTCGTGAGCACCTTTTGTTTTCAGGATGAGATCCGAATATGGAAGAAGGATGGAAAGGAGATTCCAGCGCTGAGTTTAGACTCCGGGGACCAGGAAATCTTTATTTGTGAAAAAACGGTGGGCACTTCTCAAGGGAAATCTATGTTGCCCCTGTCGGATTATGACTATTATTGTCTCTTCTGAAAGGTTCCTAAACTGAATGACTCCGATGAAGAGTTGTCGCTTGAGATGTCAAACGGCTCTGCTGGCGATGTTTTGACTGCGCTTCAACCGGAATTGGCACCACAGCCTCTCACCATCGGAAAAGCAAGGTGATTAATGCCAATAAATTGAGTCTGCAACTCACCAATGTTTTTCTAAAGTGAAGAGGTACATCTTGGGAACTGTTGATTCCATAGGTTTGACGTACTCATCTGAAATTTGCTCAAATCATCTATAATTGTACGTGTTTACATTCCTCTGTGTGAAGAAACTGATCATTCTTCATAACAATTATAATTATAATTTTAATTATATATCATTATTAATTATTTAGGCTTGACACGATCAGGATGTTTAGGGTAAATCACTGATCGGTGAGTTTAAAAAAAAGATAAGTGATCCAATCAAAAGATGGAGGAATGAGTATTTAAATAACCTGTTCATTTTTTTGTATATACTTTTGTACTTAGTTGCTCAAAAAATATATACAGTATTTACGATAAATAATGTTTCTTTGTTCTTCCATTTATACCAGTGAGGCATAGTGAGAGACAGAACAAAGTGATGGTCCTCTTTAGATAGTATAAAGTCCATACAGCAACTCCCTTCCCAATGGATGAATGGATGGATGATTATGCAGCACTTCATTTCTATAAAGCTCTGCGAGTATTTACCTTTTAGAATGATGTCAGTGACCTGTGAGCCAAGTGTTTTTCTTTTTCTGGTTTGTGTTTATTTTAAAGGCAGCTCCTCTCTTTGTACACATTATCTCAAAATGCCAACATTCATTCTGTGGATGATCCTGCCCTGCGCCCTTTGTGGGTACGATGTGACATGTCAGATCCGGCTCGTACAATCTGGTTTGGAGCTGAGGGTGTCTGTGCGGCCAGTAAAGTTTGTGGTGTAAAATTATACTCTGTCACGTACACAGGTATATGGCTGAATGACTCGATTCATCTTGAAACAAATCACCCCAATGTGTAATGTTTTTTCTTCCACTTGAATTTTTAGGCCCTGTTGTGAACAAAAGTGCACTCATAACTTTAGATGAACTAAAACGAGAACATAAGAAAAGGCACCACCCATCCACGGTAAAGCACCATCCTATCTACTGTATTGTATTTTGAATTTTCGCTCACATTATATGACTCCTTTTGTGATTGCCTCTAGATGGTAATTAAAGGAAGTGCCCACTTCGTCATGTTTGGTTCTACTGTTGTTGAAAACACTATAATTGAATCACAAAGTAGCATGACAGTGGATTTCAAGTGGAGCCGCGTTGACCGTGTCCTTGAGACACCCCCGCTCTCTTCTACAGCCACACTAGTAAGACACGCTCACATTCAAATGTCACAGTGCTCTTAATAAAAAAAGTTACATATTTACTCATAGGGTGGCATGGTGGTATAGCTGTAGAGCAGGGGTGTCAAACTAATTTTTCTCGCGGGCTGCGTTGTAGTTGTGGTTTCCCTAGGAGGGCCATTATGTTTGGAACAAAAATATTTAATCATCACATCATCAATTTATAAACTAGTTTTGGAATCAGAAATCAAGGGTAACCTGATTTTCAACTATTCACGTTTTGTAACACAAAAATCATTTATGATCTATGACAATTTTAAATTTTGGTACAGATTTCAGGGTTCAAATCCCACTCCCGCTTGTGTGGAGTTTGCATGTTCTCTCCTGCCTGGGTGGATTTTCTCCCACATCCCAAAAACATGCATTCATTGGACACTAAATTGCCCCTAGGTGTGATTGTTGACTGTGACTGATTTTTTTTCTGAATGTCGTACAAGGGCAGCACCGACTGCCGGAGAAAATTTCCTTGTGTGTTTTTACACACTTGGCTATTAATGCGGATTCTTATTGTGAGTGTGACTGTTGTCCGTCGCCACGTGCCCTGCGATCTGCTGGCAACCAGTTAAGGGTGTACCCTGCCTGCTGCGCAATGAGAGCTGGGATAAGCTCCAGCACTCCCACAACCCTTGTGAGGATAAGTCGATCAGAAAATGGATGGATGGATATTTAATCACACTGTAAAATATTCCAGAATATCAGAGTTGCTAGCGGAGATATGAGGAGCCCAATGTTTGAAATGTTCAAGGAGCTGCAGTTTCTTCAGGTTTGTCTTCCGCCAATACTGTGCTATTGCGATATTGCTACTCAGCTGTTAGTTAACTATTCTTTTTTTTTGCCCTTTCAGGTTCTTGCTGATGGCTTGAGAACAAGTGAGATGGAGTGGTTGGATCCTTTGGAAAGCAAGTCAACAGTGGATCTGACCAAGGAATACCTTGAAGGTACAGTGCCATGATAATTGTATTTTTCTTCTCAAATAATCATTTCGCATGGTTTACCCATTTTAATGTTTAGGATAATGAAACAAATGTAAATATCAGACAAAGGTAACGAAAGTAAACAATGCAGTTTTTCAATTTTGAATTAATTGTTAAATCAATTACAGCAAAAGTTGTTCAGTCCGCTGCCATCATCATGTCGCACCTCCGACATGAGATTATTTTTCTGAAATTCTGAGTTACGTTCTCATCACATGCAACACACCTTCCAAAAGTTCAACTTTCGTCTTGTCAGTCCATACAATATTTTCCTTAGTTATGCCAATCATTGTTTTTTTTTTTCGCCAAAAAATTAAGATGAGGTTTGACAGGGATCTTGTTTCATGTGCAACCCACAGGAACACAAAGCATATTCATTCTCATTCCATTTCCATATACTCATGATTTAAGACCTGCTGTGTGTGTGTGCATTTGTGTGTGGTGAAGCTATACACAGAGTGAATCCAATTTATGAATCCTTGGTGCGAGCCAATCAGAGGCAGACTGGAATGGGTTGTCGTTCCCTGCAATGGACAGAGGACTACATTTTTATTGTTGTGGAACAACTGTCAGAACCCTCACAACCCACCAAGCGGTGGAAGAACGATGTTGGCTCCATAGAGGCATACAACTGGGACACAGAGAAAGTTAACTGTTTATTACATTTGCACTTATGAGCTAGCAGGCTAAGGGCAGGAGATCAAGAGCTCACTTGACTGCAGCATCGTTAAGAGGTCAGCACTCAGAGTTGTGTGTGTATTTGTTCACTACATACCACACACAAATGCATATGTTTGCATGAACATTAATTGTTTATAAACTTAGTATGGGCACACATATTCTGGCAGTAGTTTATCTTTTGAAGGCGGTACAATGGACAACTGATTAGAACGTCTGCCTCACAGTTCTGAGGGCCGAGGTTGAAATCCCAACCCCACCTTTGCCTGATTTTGCATGTTCTCCCCGTACACGCGTGGGTTTTCTCCGCATACTCCCTTTTCCTTGCATTTCCCCAAAACAAGTGTGAGAGGATGATTGATGAAGCTAAATTGCCCGTATGTGTTATATTATGACATTGCAATGGGGAAGCTGCAAAAAAAAAAAAAAAAAATGAGCAGAAGGAAATGTCACGGCACTATATTCATGTAGTTAATTTTAATTTTTTTACTGTTAGACATATGATAATCCTGTTTATTTTCTTTAAGAGCTGCAGAGTCCCATGAGGTTGCAACAGGAGCAGGCTTCAAAGCCAGCAGAGGTACAGTAAGCCATAACATTTTTTGTAGAAAATATCTGTAGCCTTTTGTGCCTTCCTGGAATTTAAAAATGATCTTTTTGGATGAAAATCAAATAGATAAATACTTGCTTCTCATAAGAAAGCGAAAAATGATTTACTATGTCTTATTTACAGCACAGATTTGTGAACAGTATTTGCAATTTCTAAAATGTTTTTGTCCGCTGAATTTTGCTCTGCTTTTAAAAACTTACCGTAGTACCTTTTCACTGAGCGCCCTCAATAAATTCCCACCCCATCTGCACTGTTCCCCCCCCCCGCCCCCCTCAAAAGAGAAACCCTGAAAGCGACCCTCCACTTTATAAGTCTTTTCTGGAACGAGGCGATTTGGATTTTGTGGAGCAGCTGTGGGTTCTCATGCGAAAGAGTGAGTCAGTTCCCTCATTAGAGAAACCTGGATTCGTGTGGTTGTAGCACAACATAGGCAGCAATAAAATATGTATTCCAGGTGTGACATGCTATCAAGACATTGGAGACAGTCTGAAATTGGTCATGGAGGCCCTGACTTATGGTTACATCAAGCCTTGGGTAAGGCTCTCTCAACTGTTTAAAAAAAGAAAAGAGAGGCTGTGTCATTGAGTGCAGTGTTTTTTATATTTGCGTTCCCACCAGATTCACAGAGACAATAGCAGCTCTCTCAGCAAACTCATCCTGCAGTCCTACCACCAGAAGATCGAGCATGTATCGCTTACAGGGGTCACGCCTGTCCAGATGTTGTTAGAAATGGGCTTAGACAAGATGAGGAAAGATTACTTCAACTACCTCATTGGTATATTCCTAGCAACACACTGAATCTGGATTTTGTGTCACGGTTCTCTTAAACTGTTGTTTGAATTTTGAAGAAAATGCTCATCGGCGATTAAAATTCATCATTAATTTCCAACTTAGCCAATTGAGGAAATGTAGTCAAAATGCCAATCACTCGTTGCTTCCTTGACATACGAAATAATTGTCTGTCTTTGAACTCGTGCTTCAAACATTGCCTTTTATGATATGATGCGTCTTTCTTTCTCAGGGGAGGAACTGACAACGCCAAATAACTTGGTAAGCTCGGAGACATTTTCCTCACGGTAGAGTAAATATTGAGTAGATATTGAGTATGTTTGGCTCCATACAGTGTTATTACCTGAGCACAGAAGTTGATCTTCAGGAACAGTTTATCCGACTGAAGAAACTGCACCATCTGCTGGAAATAGTTGTGACCTGCAGCACATTCCTGGGTTTGCCCTACGACAAACTCTTCCTCCTTACAAAGTTTGCCAAGTTCCCTCATTGCATTATTATTATTATTTTTTTTTTTTATTATTTTTTTTCCAAAAAGCCATCACTAAATGTAAGTTTCTGTTTTCACAGCTTGTGTTTACAGCACTACAAAACATCCCCCTATAATGAGAACCATGAGTTCAAACTGCAAATCCAACCGGCATTGATCAGTCATTTCTACCAGAAGTAAGGAAGCCCCCTGCCTATACAAAGGATGCTCTATTACATCCATCTAAATGAGGCAAATGCAGTTGTATTATACTTTTCATAGCTCAGTGGTTAAAGCATTGGTTTGGTAAACCAGGGGTCGTGAGTTCATATCCCACTGGGGCCTCCCCTCCCCGGGAGGAGTTGCGTCAGGAAAGGCATCTGGCAGTAAAAACTGCCAAACAAATATGAGCATTCATCTGAGATGGCACACTGTGTGACCCCTAATGGGACAACCAAAAACGAAACTTCATATTATTTTAAATATACTTGCAAGTAGGAAAGTTACCACTTTTTATAGTCAGACCTGCATTAGGGATCGTACGCACTGGTCGTCTTGTCAATTTTACTACCCAACAGCGTTCACGTGTCCTTAATTAGGTGGTTTTGGTTTGAGGAGAAGGCAGACCCGTGAGCAGGAACACAATTGTATTTTATTTTTCTTTTGGTAAGGAAGAACGAATACCATTTTTGCGCATAATTGGTCTCCTTAACTCAATGTTTCCCAACTTTTATTGAGTCAAGGACTTCATTGTCAATAGATGGATGCAATAGGTAGATGTGCAGGTAAATTGTAGCCTCTGCCGACTAGTGGAAGAGCATCTACTTGAATTGTTCTGCCTGACTTAAATGAATTAACGTTTTCGTGGAATATTTGATACTATCCGATGGCACATCGGTTGGGAATCGCTGCATTAAACAGATGGTGATGTACTTATTGTTGTGTTCAGTGGGTACACCCTCAGTGGTTTTGTTTATTCATGTTTACCAAAGAGAATATCCAGCAGTGTGGGAAGTGGAAGTGTCAAGTGGGCAAGGGCCTCACAAGGTCATGACATCCTTGAAAGTCAGTGACAGACCATTGGTTGATCACGTCATCTCAGAAGCTGGTGAGTTTTGTCCTCTCCAACACATTCAACTAAAAATACCAGTAATGTACATCTTTTTTTTTTCATCCATTTAGATTATTCAAATAAAAAAGGGAACGATGACAGCATAGAACCTGTCTGGTTCTCCACCTTGGTGAGCTGCAGCCTTGTCAACGTTGCCTGAATGTAACAGCATACTGATATAAAAGGTGTTTAGTTTTGTTAAGTTGCACCACAAACCTCACAGGAGATATTTTTGTTTCTTGTAGTCCTACAACCAAAGCAACACAATGTGGCTATTTCACAGCAATGTTTTAATGAGAAAATTCAAAATGTTGCAACTTTTTTTTTTTGTTATCGCAAACACTGTTTCCACATCAAATAGAAATTCAGTCAAAGTTAAGTTTTGATGTTAACACACAATCCATTAAATATCTGATACACTTCTCTGAGTGTCTGAGTTTTGCAGGGTTGTGATTGTTGCACCATTTAGTTCCGCCTCTGTAGCAGGAACATGAGGAAGATGGCACTCAGTAAAATGGAGAGTGTGCACACGGTCGGAACAACAATCTCAGTTACCATCTCCATGTGGCTGGTCAGTGGGTCTGGAAAGAATACACATGATTTAAAAACTCATAAGCGATCCATTGGTTTAGACACTGCCATTAAAGCGTGTTGATGCTCAAGTACAGCACTCAAAGGGTTTGTATTTTTTGAAAAAAATAAATATTTAGTATCCTTATTTTTATCCCTTTGGAGCACAGGTGGTGTCTTACCATGTATAAGTCTTAGAATATTGGCAGCAGTACTCCGCTGATCCTCTATTAAAGAAAGAGAAATAACTCAGAGTTGATTAACAATAATTGATAACCCTTTGAGAACTGCATGCATCTAGTAGGAACTATTGCGACAAGCGGTTTTGCACCATCACCAAGCAGCTCCAAAATTCCATAACTGTGTTCTATTGCTATCCATCTGTACCAAGAAATGCGGCCAGATGTTTAATTACGGTTAGGCGACACACTTCATGCAAGTTAACTGAGTAAAATGTTGAAACACAAGACCACAAAACAACACACGTGAAGTCAGGACTTGTACCCTCAATCAAGTTCTAAACTTCATCATGCACAGGCCAAACCCTTGGCTTTTCTGCATGTTCCGATGCCTTTCTTCTAACTGGGGGGACAAACAAAGAAGATGTCTCAGATTTCCTTGGCTAGATTTAAGATGTCCACCACTAAATTTAACGAACCACTGCCAAGGACATTTGAATGACAAAAAGACCACATTGAACTTTGAAAGGTTATTTATATATTATATTTTCCTGACTGTAATTCTGTCTTAATCAAGCAGGTGAACTAAGGAATGTGTACAATTTGGGGGGTGGGTGGGTTTCCAATTGTTTATTGTTTGGCCTTGGCAGGGGTCTGCGTTCTGCTCAGTGTCATTTTTTTTTTTAATTCATACGTTTCGTGTATAAGGCAGTTTCAAATATTTTTCAAATTGTAGTTTTTTAATTGAAGTTCACCTTTCAAGTTTTCCATTTTAGGTCAGAATCTTTATTTGTTTACCCCAGCTAGTAGTTAGTGGTAAGGAATGTTTTTAAGAAAGGTAAACTGACCTGCAGCTAGGAGCTGGTTGCTTGATGAGCACGTCTCCACAGCCTTCCTCCGCCAGTTCTCAACCTGTAAAATTATACGACATGCATGTATGATATTTGCCAGCAGGATCCATTTGACATACACAATATCTTCTCCAAAGTTCAAGATGGCAATAAAATTTGAAATGTAAGCCATCACAGGACTCAAAACATTGTCACAAATTAAAAGCTTAATGGGCAGCAACAGTGTATTTTTATAGGACATATATTTTAAAATGATAGATGTAAATAGAGCAGTATTTGGTTATTGGGCCAAATTGGACTCAGCGAGCATCACTGAGGTAGGAGAACCACTCAATACCTTTCAGCTAATTAGCCAAAATGAATCATAATATTGAACATACTGATAAAATTACCGTGCATATAATTGAATATAAGTACTCAATTTAGAAAAATAATGCTTGGAATAAGTGGATTTTTTTGTGTGTCTTGTATTAAATTGAATTGAGTCTAATTTTCTACATATTAGATTTCAAAATGTGCCATATAATGGTTAAATATAGGAAGGCAGCATGGTGGGTGGCTCAGCTGGAAAGCATTGGGGTCAGAGTTCTGATTTCGATTTCCTGGGTTCAATCCCAGACCTGCCTGTGTGGAGTTTGCATGTTCTCCCTGTGCCTGTGTGGGTTTTGTCCGGGCGCTTTAGTGTAGTTATAGTACATAATGGTAGTTAGTCCATCCCCCTAAAACATGCAACATTAATTGGACACTCTAAATTGTCCCTAGTTGTGCTTGTGAGTGCGGCTGTCTGTCTCCATGTGCCCTGCGATTGCCTGGTAACCAGTTCGGGGTGTACCCCGCCTCCTGCCCGTTGACAGCTGAGATAGGCACCAGCACTCCCTGGGACCCTTGTAAGGATTAGTGGCTAAGAAAAGGGATGGATGAATATTGAGTATACTATAAAATTACCATGCATATAATTTAATATAAGTACTCGATTTAGAAAAATAATGCTGGAAATAAGTGGGGTTTTTTTTTTATCTTGTATGAAATTGAATTGAGTCTAATTTTCTACATATTAGATTTCACAACAGTAGTTTTATAGTATAGTATAGTTTATAGTTTTAAATGTATCAAGGAGTCTTATAGGTCAGATATTCTGGGATCGCTTGTTGTCATTTGATATCTCGTATGCGTGACATTAAAGTAAAGTGAGCATACGCAGGGAAATAAATATGTTAAACTCTTTAGTTTCATCATAGTGAGTGGCTCTTACTTCTCTCTGATTCGGAAATCCATTTGAGCTGATGATGCGCTTGTAAAACTGAACAGAAGCTTTAGGATAGCGAGGCTTGTTCTTGTTCCTGAAGTCCACGTAATACAAGCCAAACCTCTCAGTGAAGCCTTCGTCCCACTCAAACTTGTCCAGCAGGGACCATGCGGTATAACCTTTGAGGTTCACGCCATCTCTGAGAGCTGAGATAAGAGCAGGATGAGAAGAAAATTCATTTTACGCCATATGCATCTTCATTTAGCATGTTCACCTTTAAGCATCTCATTGATGTAGTCTTTATAGTACTGTATCCTCCAGACATCACACAGCTCTGTGCATTGCATCTTCTCTGAGACGCCATTCTCGGTCACATAAATAATTGGGTTTCCATACTGAGTCTGAAAAAGGAATTAGGTCAGGGTTACATTTTGGTCCATTGAAGATGCCAGTTGCACCATCGGTCACCTTAACAAAATTGAGCATGCGTCTGAAACCCCACGGCACAGAGTAGAGCCACTCCGAGCCAGGGTCAGGCCACTGCGGGTCAACCAGCTCAGCCAAGTCACGGTCCATGAAGAAGCTGCTGGTGCCGCGACCCGATGGGTTATTCTTCTGGGTGATGTAGCGTGTGGTAAAGTGACTGATGCCCAGGAAGTCACAAGTACCCTTGATGTAACTCTTCTCCTGGGGGGAGAATGTGGGCAGACGAGATGCCCCAAGACCCTGCTGGACACTTTTCCTACCTGTGCAAAAACAACCCTGTTAACGATGATATGCCGACATATAGCCAGGATTGACAGCAAGAGACATAATGGAGGATGTTTAGTGCCTTCTCCCTTCTCAAATTATTATTTTTTTTCATATTTGCGCAGTTATGGCAAGGTATTTAGTCCACCGTGCCACCCTAACCATCAGTATAGCCTTATTTTGTTTTTTCGTTTTTCCTGCTACAGTTGTCAGATCATTCAGTGGTTATTTCTGGAGGAATTGCAACTTTTTTATATATCATTGCACAGTGATGTAACTCGCCAATAAAGTCTTTCATCACTTGAGGGTAGTCTCCGTGAAATACTGGCGTTGCAAACCAGCCAAGAGAGAACTGGACGTATCTTTCTGCTGCCTCGATGTCCTTCTGGTTACTGATGTCTACAGGCTCGCCCCAGTCTGCTGTCAGGGAGATGCCGACAAGACCTGCAAATGCGGACGGGAGCACTCAAAAAAGGGATTCCGAGAACAAAACATTGCGCTTAATCCGTTGAGTGATCGTCTACCCTTTTGTTTTGCCCTCCACTGCGTGTCATATGTGTGCCAAACTTTAGCATGAGCCTGTAAGGGGGAAAAAAGGATTTTACATTCAAGATCATTTGATCTGACCTAAACACTGACCTACTTTTTGCAACTAAATTTGAATAATAGCTGTTCAACAAAATTGTATTAATTTATCATCAAAACATTTATGTGCTGCCACATTATTCTAATGTGGCCAGGGCCTTCATAATCAGTAGTACTAGCCAAAGTAACTTCAACTATACATATTTTACATTCTTCACCTTAGCGTCAGCATCTCTGTTAAGTGTGATGTGTTTTAGTGATATGTTTTCTTTTCTCATGTTATTAAATAAATGTTGATACTAAACTGCCACAAATGGTGTACATAGCACAGTTGTGATGGTGTGTGTGATAGTGCTGGAATTAAGAGGTGGTCGGCCTACCTTAATGATGTGATGGGCAGCCCGGTATGCTCCGGTTCCTCTCGTCCTCAGTCCAGGAGCATGCTCACCTGTTTCATAGCCTTCCACTGCTACGGACTGGAGATGATTTTTTTTTTTTTTTTGGCACGTCAGACTTTATACAGTAGAATTGTAGAATACGGATGAATGCATACTAAGCATACCCATGGATTGCTGAACGTAATCCAGTATTTGACTCGGTTGCCAAATCGTTCAAAGCACAGGTTGGCAAAGTCATTGAAATGTGCGACCATGCTTATATTCTGCCACCCACCATATCTCTCTTGTAAGACCTAGAAAAGATGAGAGAACCCAATGAAAAGTACATTTATTCCGCATAAAATAGTGTGCTCAGTTAATATTTTGTGTGCACCAACCTGCGGGAGATCCCAATGATATAAAGTCACAATGGGAGTGATCTTGCTGCCCAGCAGGTGATCAATCAGATCATCATAGTACTGAACTCCTTTTTCATTAATATGATCGGCTGTGAAGTGAATTAAAAATATGCACATTCATCACATGATCTTCACAAAGTACACCCGCACAATCAAATTGTTCTATTTTGCATTCTTTTAAGGTCAACTTTGCCGTCGCCACATCTGCTGTACTTGTGGTGTGTGTGTTGTGATGGAGAAGAAAGGAAATTATAGGCAGTTGTTTTTTTGGGGTTTTTTTTTGTACCACCAGTTTCGCTTCTATGAAAGGGCATTGATTTGAGGAAACACCATACTATGCACTACTCAGGTAGCTAAACGAGGCAACAAAAATATTAGAACGAGTCTACGTGTAATTCAGTTGTTCCTCACACTTTATGCCTGTGGGAATGAGCCGAGGCCAGGAGATGGAGAAGCGATAGTGGTTCAACTTGAGCTCTCTCATCAGTCCCACGTCATCCTGCCAAACATAAAAAAAAATGTTGACCTTTAGGTGAACTGCATCATATTCTCTGGATCCTCCTACCTTGACTTTGTAGTAACCCTCACAAGAGGAATCCCCAGTGTCATTTTGTAGAATTTTGCCCCTCTTGTGGCTGAACACGTCCCAGATACTCAATCCTTTTCCATCCTTATCCCAGGCTCCTTCTGTTTGATAGGCTGAACTGCCGGCACCCCACGAAAATCCTGACAGACAAATCGGCATCGAGCATTCGTCACACAAAGTCTGCTTATAATATTCCAGACAGGGAAGACATGTTTTGAAAGAGGGATAATAGAGGCCAAATTCATAAAGCTGGAAAACCCATTGCTGAACAGAGAAGGGGCCTTACGACATCACCGATCTCACACTTACAATCCTGTCCTTTCATCCATTCGACGGAAACTCCTTCCTAGTGGTCCCTTCTCAAGGCTTCTTTCCCCCCAAACGGGATTTTGAGTTTTTCCTTGCCCAAATGCGGTGGGGGGTAAATTAGGGGCTGTCTTCAATCATTGACAACTGTGGATCTTGCAAGTCTTTTGAGACTCCTTGGTTATAAACATAATAATCATTAATGTGCCTCACTTCTACCCTCAACAAACAGCATGGCCTCCTTGACTGTTGGGTAACTCGATGATCATTTTGCAACTGAATGTAGAATTAATGAGGGAGTTTCCACCCAACAACCCTGGTGGACAGACATTGGCATCTCAGCCAGGCGGCTGAAGTGCGCTCCCCTTTTTGCATTCCAGAAGAGAAATTCCATACGTGCTGTGGTGCATCCCTTTAAGTTGGACCATACATTGTTGAGTTTTCCACACAAACATAAGCAAGTGCATCCAAAATAAGTCTTGTTGCATGGATTGATAAAGCCTGCTTGGATGAGAGGCGAAACATCAGAAGAAAAACAGAACGGTCACTTTTCAATCGATTCAATGCCCTGAAAACGCAGAAAATGATTACCAATTTGTAGTCCCACTTCTTCTCCAACGAATGCCAAAATAAATAAAACAAATAAAAAATAAGAAGCCCAATGTATATTGTCTACTTATCGTTGAAATACCATTGGTACAGTATGTTGGGATCAGGCACGGTGGAACAGCTGTAGAGTGTTGGTCTCACAGTTCTGAGGACTGGGGGTTCAAATCCCGGAGTTTGCATGTTCTCCCCGTGCTTGCGTGGGTTTTCTCCAGGCACTCTAGTTTCCTCCCACATCCCCAAAGCCACGCATTACTTGGGGGCTCTAAATTGCCCCTAGGTGTGATTGTGTGTGTGATTGATTGTTTGTCTCTATGTGCCCTGAGAATGGTTGGCAATCAGTTCAGGGTGTACCCCGCTTCCTGACCGATGACACTTGGGGTTGGCTCCATCACTCCCGTGACCCTTGTGAGGATAAGCTGCTCAGAAAATGGATGGATGGATGTTGGGA
This sequence comes from Syngnathoides biaculeatus, assembly GCF_019802595.1. Classification (NCBI taxonomy): domain Eukaryota; kingdom Metazoa; phylum Chordata; class Actinopteri; order Syngnathiformes; family Syngnathidae; genus Syngnathoides; species Syngnathoides biaculeatus. The sequence continues at coordinate 33,518,852 of NC_084645.1, forward strand.
TCATCTTACCAGTTGGAAAAGTGCCATAATAGAAGGAGCCGTGGTCGTTCTTTGTCCAGTCGAAGTCCTCATTCGAAGACACACACAGCACCAACACAAGCACATGGCACACACTGAGCGCACACCCAGACCACATTGTATTCGTCAGCCTGGAGCACACTTAGGGTCTGGTTCTCCTCCACCTCTGTCCACAAAGTGCACAATACATGAACTGTACTGCAATGTACAACATATGAGAGAATGTATACATTTGGACACAGAACACAATCAAGTGAAGTGGCCATAGAATGGTATAGAAGCATGTGATGGTCAGTGAGGGGTCCCTCATCCCAAACGCACAACTACACGGCCCATTCAAACCCGATGGGCTGTGAAGCCATTTTGCTGAGGTGACAGAACTCGCACAACTATGATTTCACGACTCTAAGCAAAAACATCATGTTGGAAATAAAAGTGATAATCATCTTTTTTCCTCACCCTACAGATATGATTAGTGCAATGTATTTTATTGAATATGGTGCTACCTGTACTTGTTTTGGTACAGATTACCGCATATGTTCAACAAAATAATTTTAGCACATACCTTTTGAATTATTACAGCTCACCACAACACCCTGGATTACTTTAAAAATGTAACTTTTTTATAACTATCCACTACTACATTGCACATATTCATATTTCTTCCTTCTAGCTTCTATTGTATATTTTAAAATAGGCATTAATACTTCAACCACGATACAGAATTAAGTGAAATGCAACCATTTAAGACTACTTAAAAATAACTTCCTTTCTTCACATTTTAATGTCAATACAGTACACTTTTCTTACACAAAAAATATATACAATGTATGTGTTTTGCCTTGGAGAAATTACACATCTCCGCTCATGTTTCTTCCCCCTTTTAAAGCGACACGTGCCAGCGTTGAATGCGATCCAATCCGAGTACCTGAGTATTTTATGAAGAGGTCATTTGTAGATGTGTGCTCAGTCCTGTTCCAGTGCAAATGGAGTGATTTCCCCAGGACCGTGGCCCACCAAATGAGAAAGTGCGTGCAGACGTATAGAGGAAAGCTCCACTCTTGTGGCCTGCGTCCTGCAGCAGTGGACACGTGTGAAGCGCCGGTACCGCTATGACTGTCAAAGCCGGTCCTATTGTGAAGTTCGCTGCATTGTTGTAGCTGTTAGGAAAATGCTGAATGGTTTGTTGGCAGAAAGTGTTTACACTGCATAACGCATTGGCCTAGCGTACAGGAAGAATTAAAACATCGCCATTGGGGCTGTATTGAACTTACACAGAAAAAAAATAGAGCAAGCGTGGTTTTACAGATTATTTAATATGAAAATCATTTACTATCATAGTTGTCACTGCTGTGTAATTCAGATCAGCAATACATGTAAAAACAAAAGGGTCTTTGAGAACATAAAAACACATACAAAACATTATTTTGTGCTTATGGTATTTTTCATACGGCCAGCCATATGTTTTCATGCTGAGAGGCACATCTTAATATTTAATTTGTGGTTTTCAGTCAAAGTAATGCATCTAATAGGCAAATTAATAGAAAAAAAGCACCTATGCATTTCCGGCTATTTTAGTGTGACTAAATTTGAAACACGCACAATTTATTGGATTGAAATCCTAATGCCTGGTAAAAACCAGATAATGGAGAAGATACTATGAGCACCACACATGAACCCAACAAGCCACAGATTCAGTGACAATAACTTAAGCTTCTCAAATGAAAATACTACACCGGTGAACACATACATATATATCTTGTTGGATTGATTAAATACTGAATACTGATTCAGCATTAAGGAAAATAAGCAGCTCAGTAATCATCTTCTTCTTCATCCCTATCAAGCACAAACCCAAACTCATTATCATCTTCATTTCCCTCTTCCTTGTCATCATCTTCATCCTCTTCCTCCTCCTCCTCCATCTCATAATCAGCAGCAGTGTTCAGCAGAAGCTTAGTGCAGTTAATCTTGTTCTCATCGTCGAGGTTGACATCCTGAAGATATAAAAACCGAGTTAACTACCATTGAAAAAACAAGATATTTGATACAGTTTTTGCATGTCAATAGATTTTGCATGGCATCTGGCAACGAGACAATCTCTCATTATGATACCTCAATTTCAGGAGATGTGCATTCCGGTGCGCCTTCCTCCGTTTGAGCGCGAATGATTGATCTCAAGGCACCTTCTTCAAACTAAGACAGATTGAACATATGACATTATGATACAGACCACAAATAAAACTTTGTATTTGACTCTCACCTTTAACCTGTTCAGCTGGTCCTGTAGCATAATTTTGATTTTGAGGAGAGTTTCCTCTTCCTTCTTCAACTCCTTCAGACGGCTGTGCATCTTTACTGGTTTTACACCGGCATTCCACAAACTGAAATTGAATTTAGATGACATTAGATTCAACTGTGTTTATAGTATACTGTATTATGCATTTATATGTCAGAAAGCAACGCAATGTAGACTGCATTTAACCAGAAGAGCATAAACAGGAATTTAACAGACCATAAAATATATTCTGCAAGTAAGGCATGAGACTGTATATAAAAATGTACCAGGACTGGTGTCATAAAGTCTGTATTTCAAATCCCAACTATGAGTTTTGCCCTTCAATGTGGGCCATCACATCTAACAAGAAATCCTACTCCATTTGCTTCATTAAACACTTAAGAAAGACCAAGAGTTCGAACAGGACAACTAGTGGCTGCTTCACAATGAAAATGTGCCCGCTAGCAATGCACTAAACATCTGACAGTTCCTGGCTATGAACAGGTATCATGATTCAGGAATATAGTATGATAACTATGAGTACACTATTCACTCTGTGCATTGTACTATCCGTAAATTTAAACAGAATACAAGTGTACAGCGGAACAATATTTACAATAAACTTAAAGTATGACTTAATGGGAGTGAAGATTGAAGAATACAAAATGAATACATACAATTTCGTTGTTTTTTTTTCTTCACACGCTCGCAAGTAAAATTCTGGATAAAGGTATTGTGTAACCATTATGTTGTTTTGTATCCCTTTTGTGCTGGAACGGTTTTACTGTGTCACATTGTGATTTCTAAACCGTCACTATGGTTTCTTTGTATCCTGATGGATATTTATTGAGAATTACAGCCGTTCATTCGAACTGAAAATTTTAAAGGGGAGTAACAGAAAAAATAGGCGATCGAGTGAAACGGTAGCTAAATAATGAAGAAGAATGAAAACAACCCCCCAGATATATATAACTATCGCCGTAAAAATGTTGAGAAAAGCAAAGCTTTACATAACTAGTACAATGGGACATTAGATTAGAGTGTTGTATGTAGCATAACCTTTAGCACCATTAAATTTCAACACAAAGATGAACCCACGGTCTCAAGTATAACAATTATAAGGTTTCCCCAAAATGAGATGAAATGGAAACAATACCTGTTCCGAATGAATGATAGCTCGCAAAAAAACGGCTTATTTCCCAAATTAGAATACGAACATTATCTCTTTTGACAATCGTTTTTACACTTGCTTATTATCGTCGGAATAGGCGACAGAAAAAAATAACAACCTGTGGTTCGTAGCCTTTGTTTTGAAAATAGCATTCGAATGACAAGCCTTCATGCGCAAAACTCCCTATTTCCTGTTTACTTCCTGTATTCACGCGTCATCTCCGTTTATTCGCAACGTAAACCACAGGAGTTTTAACTGTCCCCTCCGGACACAGAAGTTTGTTTAAATGCCATCTTTAATTTTCGAGACGATACAAGGTTCCTTATTAGGAATTTTGTTGAAGCTAAATGTTACGACAATCCAAACGGAATTAACGCGGCATCAGTTCGTCTTGACATTTGGCGACATCTTCTGGCAAGTAGCACCTAGTACAAAAATCCTTTTGAAACAAATTCCATTTTCTTTTTCTTTTTTTTTTTTTTATCACGCGACGAAAGCTTCACATTTATTGCACATGGCAATTAAAACTCAATGAAACCACGTCATACATGGGTGAGAGACATAAATGTCACTCGCACTGTAGTAAACAGTAGGTTAGGTTGACCAAAAAAACAATGGAGCAGTTTTTGCACAGGACTTAATTGCCAATGTACGTCCATGTTACCCAAAATATTTGAAGTGTCAAGGGATAACATTATAGCATAAAGCAGGCTAATTTGTAACGAATGTACAGTGTCATAATTGTAACCCTCGTAAAATGCAAGGGTCACACTGTTAGACGTCAACTTGGCTTCAGAAAGTAAGGTGTGCAAGCTAATGCTAATTAAACTTTATTGCGCTGTATGCCTAGTTGTGACTGTGCTAATTGTCTTTCCTTCTCAGGACTTCAAGTAAATGCAATGCCAATACTTTTTTTTTGTGGCGCACAACGTATAATAATATAATTTTCACCCCCTTCCTCCTCAGGCCTGCACCATATGCAAATATTTGTCAGCCTTCATCCTCCATTTCATCGAAAGAGAACAAGTGCAAAGGTAATAAATCCCAGATGGCACTCTTTGATGTGAACACGGCCTGAAATGACTCTTAATTAGTCACAAAAAATGCTTGAGGAGCTGAGCCCATTAGGTTCTTTATATGACTCCTTGGTTAAATCCATCCAGATGTGAAGATTAATAATCACAGCGCACACACAGACACAATATATATATACATCGCGCGCGCACACACACACACACACACACACACATATATATATATATATATATATATATATATAATATATATATATATATATATATATATACACATCCATCTTCTTTGCCGCTTATCCTCACGAGGATCGCAGGGAGCCACGTTCACTTGGAAGTAGCTAATGCGACACAGTTATCCCCCCACACACAGTTTCTTTCATCTTGTCATCATGTACATTGTTCTGCTCCTCTGACAGTTCCTTCTCCAATCGAAGCGAGGCTTAATGGCAGCTAAATTCCTGGCTCATCTGCCCTATATGAGATTATGAGCCACTGTTTGTAATGCTTGCGGAGGGTTTGAAGGTGCTCCCACAATCTGTGGAATGCCGGCCTTGCTGGGTGTGTTGGAAGAGGGGCCTCCCAAAAGGAGAGGAGGAATGGAGGCGGAAGGGACATATACGAGAGGGGGGTGACCTTTGAAGAGCAGTTGGCCCAGTAAAACAAAGCGTAAGAGTGGAAAGTGGAGGGATGAAGAGAGACCAAAGATGATTTTCCAGTGAAAGATTATACCCACGTAGGGTAGCAAAGGGTCAGAGAAGTCATGAGGTTGTTTTGTTTGAGACCCTCACATTTCTGTTTCAAAACCAAAACGTCCATTATGACAGCATTGCTGTAAGAATTGCAGCTTTCTTCACAAACAAGTGCGTTATTGATTGCTGTGATTTGCTTAAGTTCAGGTGAAGGGAAGCGAAGGGGCGACTGCTCCAGGATGTTCTCTCTTAAGCGTTCCAATGATGAGGACAGGGGCCTTGGGCGTCAGTGAAAGGAAAGACTTGTGATTCTGGAGCCTTTGTTTCCAAGGAACTGCCTCAGCCTTTACATATCCGTTTCCGAACTCCCACACACATACAGTATATTCGTGCATATCTGCACGCACACACTTTTGACCAATGTATCAAGGTTGTCTTCACTCTCAGGATCACCTACGAGAGACATGACATGGACATGGGGGCATACGTTGCTGCCGAATAACGAAGACATGCTAAGGTGAAGAAATGTCCTTAAAACCATAATATTAGAGTCATTTAAAGTCAAGAAGGGGAAACAAAAAGCGTGCCAGGTGTTCTTTGTCCAATCTAATGAGAATGTATCCATCCATCCATCCATCCATCCATCCATCCATCCACCCACCCTGGGGGTTGGGGGAGGGTCACCAGTATTGTTTTCTTGATCACCTTTTTTGCCGGTGCATCAAATTATGGTGTTAGTTTTAGTGTGGCAATTCTCAGAACATATCTGAGGTGTTCTGGGATCTGTAGGATGTTTTGTTGGTGTTCATCACACTAAATATCTGTCACACACACACGTCGAGCCAAACACCACCAGCACGTGTCATCGTCTGGATTTTTGGGAATTCGTCTGTGGCTAATGAAGCATGTAACTCATCCACTTCGAGAGTTGAACTTCTCCTTTAACATTGATTGATCACATTGGAGATCAATCAGTTCCATCTTCAACTCTCGTGGCGCTGTTTCAGGATCTTGTGTGATCGAATCTTGGATGGCAGTTTGTCAGATAAATCTGTTTTGCTGAGTCTGCATATTGGATTTTAATTGATGAGCCGTAACCATCAATTCCTGTGTGTATTGGCTCTTCGCACAATCAGCACGCTTAGTTGAAAAGTGACGACTGATGTTATATTCTTGTAAAACCACAATGGTTTCTTAACAAATTAGACATACTGCCTTTGACCCGACTTCAGTGAAAAAGTATTTAGTCGTCCATTCTATATTAACACTCAACACTCACAATTGAATTATCTTTTCTTTGGCCCACTCTTAGCTGAAGAACGGTTCAGAGTACTATAACAGAGTTAAAAAAAAAAAAAAAAGAACTGCCGAAATGATGTCGACGTTTCACTGTACCTACTGTGCTACCTGGTGGAACCATTGGGCATTACAGGATAAAATTAAATTGAATGCAGTCATTTTTTATATGATTTGGGTGATTCTGTTCCAATCTTTGGTGAGCCAGATTGAAATGATCAACAGATCTAATGTGGCCCGTGCGTTTGTCCATCCCTGGAACCATTGGTCTGTATGATTGACCAATGGTTCTTAACCTTGTTGGAGGTATTGAACCCCATAAGAGTCATATGCGCATATGGTTTATTTCAAATTCAAAACAGGTAGCCCTATTGATATCACTTGCTTTGACATTGACAAAAAATGCAAACCTGATTAAAATGGGTCGGGGCATGAGCAATCTCACATTTATTTCAATTACTATGCATTCCCTTTTATTGGGAATGTTACCCTCACCAACTTGGTTGCCCCAAAGCGACTTCATGCTGCTACCATGCGCTGGTGTAGCTAGTCTTCTATTCCGATCTAGTATTGCTGTTAGCACTCTGAAATTATGTTGCCAATCCCTCTCCTATTTGATGCGCTGTTTGACACCACAGTGACGGTGCTCTCACGATGAACAAATCAAAACTGCATTTTGTCAACACGTCATTCTGTCGTTGCATCTTGCAGCCCATGCACAATGAATGGGCTTGGAGACATCATCGTTGCATGATAATGGGTTGTTTTGACGTGACGTCACCTGTTGTGCTGCCTCAAACGGCGGCCATTTTCAATCCCTGAGCTCCGTTACTCATACGTAGGCAAGGTGGACGACATGTTTCTAACTACATTTATTGAAGACGTGACCCACAGCTCATCAAGCCTAGACTGTCTATTCGGCTACCTGGCATACACACTTGGGACTCAGGACTGCGTCATAAAGGCGCAGTCTTGTGCTCTTGATCTTTTACTCTATGTGACAGAATTCACAAAGGAGGAGCACTTACCTGTATGCTATATGCAGAATAAACAAATCCAGTATTTCACAAAATTCTCGAATCTTTCAAGTGACTGACAAAAAAGGATCTTAACTGTAATGTCGGCCTTCTGAAAAGAGTATCGATTAATCTTGTTAGCTTAGCTTGGTGACACATCAGCACGATGGAGGTTGAGATGGGGCAGCGTGATAGCAGCGTCAGGCAAACAAAGCCAAGTGTCCGTGAAGCACAGAGACACAGAAAGTCCAACGTCTTTCGTCAGAAGCATTAGACGATGTCCCCGCTTACACAGCTGGACTTGTGTACCGGATCATGAGGCTTTGAAGAGCGCACCGACTAGTAATGCTGGAAAAAGCTTCAGCAAATTGGCGAGAGTTGTCGAAAAAAAGTCAGAAGAAGGCTCTCTGATGGTTGGCAAGACCTCTCTTGTATACTTGAGTTCCGAGACGAGGGTGAAACACAACAGCACAAACAGTAATGGAGAGAATTCCAGAGACTTCCACACTGGTACGGGTTAGGTAGAGAGGTTAAATGGCGGCGCGCAGTGGTGTATGGGTAGTTCCGCAAAAAATGTGACGTCAGTGAAAACAACCCATAGTTTTAATCATAGATCAGCACTGAGGTGTGTTTCATGGGGTGTTTGTTGTTTTATCTATCAGCACTATGTACGGAAGCGTGTGTGTGTATATGTATGTGTGCACGTGTTTAGCGACTGTCCATTAGCCTATGGCTTTGATATTTTCATTTAGCAAGTGTAGTTACTCCAAAATAAACTGCATAACCTCATTTGTTTTGCACCAGTATGTTGTCATTTGAAAAGCACACCACAGAAAAACATTGAAAATAAAGAAGTGTTCCATGTTCAGATGTGACTTATTTATGTGGGATTAATTGAAGCTGCGTATCTGCAAAGGCATGACTGTACTGTTTAAAGTGGAAAAGATCTTGCAAAATGTTTTGATCTCACGGAAGTGGGAAAGTTGGTGTGTGTTTTGAGAAAAAGACAAATGGCTGGAAAACTGAACAGAGGCCGAACGTGTTGGCAGATCCAGGATGTGAGGCGGTCCAATGTAACCGCAGCAAAAAAGACTGAGGCTGGGCTGAAATGGAATGACTGGCTTCTTGCTGCAGGCAGGGGAATGCCACGGGTCACGGCATGAGTATTTGGCCCTGATATGATGTGGTTTGCTCAGGCAGTCATTTGGAACCAGAGCTGCAATGAAGTCCCCCCTATCTCAACTAAAATTTGCAAACTAATTGACCACCCTTACAGAGGGTTCATGTTCCACTGGCTTTTCCCCATGGACTAAGCAAGAATACCTCCACCAGAACAAGACTGTAGCATGATTAATGACTTTCCTCTCTTGTCCTCTTGCACATATTGTAGCCCTCACCAAGATGGTTCTTTGACGGATTCTTCACCTTCCTTGATACCCCAAGGCAAACATGCTTGAAACGTCAGACCAGGCAGTAGAAAATTATTATTTATTCTCCTGTTGACTTTCTATAACTGTTTTATCTTTCATTGTATTATAGAAACACCTAATTGCCTCCCACGTAAAGTGATGAAAGATGCTTTGGAATGGAGAAAGATAAATTCCTTTGGTTCATTTTACCTCCAACTGAAAGAGTGAAATGAATATAAGACACGTTTTGGTGCATGGAACAATTCAAGTGGGCTCTCTGCAGTACAGTTAGAACACTAAACCCTGATTTGCCATTTATTTTGATGCAGTCTATTCTGTCGACCAATGAATGAACAGTGTGTTTAGCACCACGAGTTGCTCACATATGGGTTGATATTTTGGGAACGTTTACAAGTGAAAATGAAATAAATGTGTACCAGACGGAATCGAGCTGTACTACTTGGTGAAAACAGGACAACATACATATGTTCAGTTCAAGAGAAATCAAGGAAGTTTTGTGATGAAGACAAAGGCAGAAGCATTGTCGGATTGTTCAAAATTGTTCTTGAATCTACTTTTGAAACATGAACATAATGCAACTGTCCAGAATGTCCACAAGAAAACATTCAGTTCTGCATAATTTTCCTGCAACTGTGCCACTACTTAGTGTGAGAAGAAAGTGTCATTTGATCTACAGCAAATACTGACTACAAAGATATTTGAATATTCCTCACATTCTTCTCTTAAGACTATGTTAGATTGGTGTGAATTCTCTTCTGGATTGTCAGTACTTCTGGTACTCGTGGCCTTGAATAAAAGTCAGTAACCGTAAGCAACATTAAATTATTAAAGATTGGAAGTGTGACAATGGCAAATCTTGATCTACAGCTAGGCAATTAATTGACAGTGTCAGGCTGATTTTTTTTTTTTTTTTTTTTATTCAGTAGTTCAGGGGTGCCCAGACTTTTTCACCCCAAGATCTACTTTTCAAGCAGTCAGCCACTCACGATCAGGATGTCTTTTTTTTTTTCTTTTCTTTTTTTTTAGAATGACCAATAATGAAATAGAATGACCAAGTCACAAAGAGCTACCCACTACAAAAATGCAAAACATATTTATTTTAAAGTATACTGCGGATTCTTTATGTGTAAATGTATGTTTGTGTGCCTTGAATAATCGCATGAGCCAATATTGCACGACACAACCTAACTATGAAGATTTTTTTGTAACTATCTGAGTTCACTTTTGATACAGTGCATCATAATCAATTAAACACTGAAAAACAGTGTGTGAACACAGAGAATATGCAGGTGTACATTAAGCGTTCAGTTTGCGCTTATGTCGGACATGGCAAGAGTCTGTTTTTGGTGCTTAGCAGATAGGATGTGCTGTGGTACATTTGCCAAGTCCAGAAGTGTAAAGAGTTTATTTCAACAGACAACTGTGACAAAGGCAACCTATGCTAATGGTGGCGCAAAGCTGAGAGGACTCATTGGTTGGAGGAATGTGTGGACACGGTGACAAAACCATTTATTTACACGCACTTCCCACTGTGAGGTCTCACACCAGCAGCCCAAGTAGAAAATGCAGAGAAGACACAACTGTGTGTGAACGCTGTAGTGTGAGTGCCGCTCCCTTTGATCGCCCCGACGTGAGAGGGGTCCTGATCTCCCGGTACACCGCCCATCTTGTCCGATATCCTGAGTGTACAAAGTGAGATATTCCAGGCATGCGAGCTGCCAGTGACTAATGACTTTTTAACATTTTCAACTTTCCCGTGCTTTGGGCCTCTTGGCATGATAGATCAAGTTTTCCTCTTACGGTCGTGCTTCAGCAACCGGGTCAACACCACACAATAGTTTCTCTTGGATTTGTTTGGATTATTATTTTATGTTTGTGAGCCCCCGGGGTTGCGGCTGTGATGAATTTCATTTTGACTCCTTACACTTGGAACGCCGACATCGCTGTGTCGACGATGTGTCATCAGTTTATTACTGATTGGATTAAATTAACTTGATTACAGATCCTAGACACACTAATAAAAAGTTGGTTGATTCAAACCATAATCTCTAGGCATAAATACCATCTATTGCTGCCAGATTAGCGCATATATCAGATAATATTGTTGCTTTTGATTGTATTCCAACTTGTCGCAATTTTTTTTTAATGTGGTTAGATAAAATCTTCCCTCTCATTTCACAGTTTAAGTCTAAAGTTCTGTTCTGTTTTTTTTTTTTTTTTTTTTTAATCTTAAAAGAACCTCAGTGGTTTCTTGTTTGGTTGAACAAGCTGTCCCATAACTGATGTCATTCCGATATTTCTTGATCACATCCCACATGCCACATGGCTAATTTGTTTGGACTTCATAAAGCTCATCAAAATTCAATTGAGTCAGGAAACTTGTGCTGACTGCTAAAGAAGTATTCTTGACAGCTAATAACCCCTGGGAGTTCAATAAGAATACTCTTATTAAAAGTAGTGTCTCTCTATAGCAAATTATTTTCATGTGTAACTTTCACCAACGCACATTGGACTGATTAAAAAGGACAATTAAAAGGAAATTAGACTTTTTTGAAGTGTTGTTTTTCTTACACATTTTTGAAAGTGTTAGCTCCTTTAAAATAAAATATAAATTATTTTCTCAAACCTTTGTTTTTTCCTGACTTTTATTAGTCTGATGAATTATTACGAGTCAGAGTAATTACTAACCGCTGGGATACAAAAACCATGTATTTTTATACCCTAATACTGTGGTGCCTTGAGGTATGAGTGACACAATTTACACGTTTTTCAGGATATGAGCCGTCATTTGTTTTTTTTTTTCTCTATTTTTTTTCTTTGATTTGTGAGAAAAAAATGAGAGATGCAATCACTGTATGGGCACTGAACTCACCTCACTTCACAACAACTGGCAGCTTGGAAGGTACATAATGAACAATATTTTCCTGATTTAAAAACACGCTCCCAAAATTTTGAGTTTTGAGGGGCAGGCTCGCACAGATTAAATTTCTATTCATTTATTGGAGAAAGATGACTTAAAGTACAAATGTTTTGAGTTAGTCGCAAGGCCTAGGAACATATTAAAATTGTCTCACAAGACACGTGTCACATTGTTCTGCATCAACTGAATTGTGTTATCAAAAATTCCACTGCATCTAGTAAACGTGATTTTTTTTTTTTTTTGGGGGGGTAGAATCTGATTTAACATTCAAGAATATATTCAAGGAACTGAAACAATTTAGTTCTTGCAATCTGAAATATAAATTGATGGCATAATCCAACTAAAAATGAGAAGGGAATTAAGTTTTGCTTATCGAAATGGACTCGGCTACATGTGCTATACGAAGGGCAGATGAGTACATCCAACTTTCTGTGTTGACACACACTTGAAGTGGTCTATCATGACTCCGGGTTACAGTGTCGGGCCCGGCAGAAAGTGTTGCTAGGCAACAGGGTGGACAACTTGGCGTAATGAGCGCAGGGCTCAGGACCTGTCTGCTCAGTGTTCCAGGCCTTGACGAGAACAGACAGGCTGGCCCGGGACGGCCTGCGTGGAGCTGCCACCACGGCCACCTGCTCACAGCAATCATCACCAGCGCTCTGGCGAGCCACCGATTCAGCATACAGCCCCAATTAAGAGCTCTGCATGTCCCCCTTCAGCCAGCCATCACGAACACTACAGCGAGTCTGACAAGGCTGCCTTTTTTCCCCTGAACAATCTCTAATTAACAACATTGGTAGTGGGGAAGTTGGGTTGCTGAAGAGGCCGGCCCTTTGCTCGGGTAATCAGCTTAAATACAAGTTTATTTCCTGGCCCCTGTCCCTCACTGCTTCCAGCAGCGATTGCATTTTTTTTTTGTATCTGTTTAACTCCAATTTCCTCTCACTGCTAATGTGTCTTGCAGACACACTGTCACTTCCACTTGAGGCGACCTTGGCTGATCTTATGATCTGACAGCTTCTGTGCAGTGATGAAAGTTGATTTAGAGCAGCGACATGGTTCGTTCATGAAAATAAATTCAATGTTTTGGCCTTTCATTCAGGATAGAGGTCCGTGTTGTCAAACCCAAATGTAGTTTGAGAGGTAACCTCCTTACCAGAGCAGGATTGAGGGTGTTTCATCTGAGGTCAGAAAAGGCAGTGGAATTTCCTTTCATTGGGGAAGTGTTATTGTTGGAGAGCTGGATTGAGACCGTGCAAGCGAGATGAAAAGTCTTTAGTCCTGATGCACGACTGCCACAACTGATTGTATGGAATTATGTCTAATTGTGTGTCTTGACAAATTCAAACAAATGACATCTTGGCTTTTGGACCAGACGTGACAAATATCAGTGGAGCTGATACTGTATCCGTGTTATTATAGAATAGAATTTGCCGCTGCATTTTTCATCCCAACACTGAGACTGTATTTTCTGGTTTACGCAAAGTCGAAAATGCTTTTCCATCGTTCCATTTTCCATGGCTTCTTGTAATTATTAACATTTGTTTGTAATGATAGATCAGCCGTGGCAAACTCAATGACTCTTGTGGTCTACTTTCTGAACACATTACATTTCTTTGATCAGTCCCCCCAGCTCCTTTCAAGATACAATTTTGCATATGATTAAGTTATTGATGTTATTGCTAATTTAGTGTAACTTTCTTAGGATGTAATACTTAATAATAATAATAATAATACTATTTGATAATATAAAAGGCTTTGCCCCTCTGTTTCTGCTAGTGAAACGAGTGTCTTTGAGTTTTAAAGATTGGTAGTGTGGTTCAGATTTTCTAGGCTTTTCTCATTTTCATTTTCCAAGCTGCTTATGTTTCGATCTATGGATAGCTGACACGGGGATAATTCACAGATTTAGCAGCAGAGGGTGCCATTCATCACAAACACGTGAAACTTGGGGGGGGGGGGGGGCTTGAACACAAATAGCAAGTACCCTGGCAGCATGGACTGTCGGTATGATTGTGAGCGTGAATGATTAATTGTTTCTATGTCTCCTGGGATTGGCTGGCAATCAGTTCAGGGTGTACCCCGCCTTGTGCCCGAAGTTAGCTGGGCTAGACTCCATCACTCCCGTGACACTTCGAGGATAGCGTGTTTGTTTTCAAGAATGATGTGCTCACAATATTTGGGGATAATTTTTTAACATCCAAAATGAATCTATAAGGTGATTTGGAACATTTATAGCCAAAAAACAGGTCTGTACACATTTTGAATTGACGGTCTCCAATGAAAATTCTGTTGCATTTAAGTTGTATGCAGTGCTGGATGCACTGTATGTAGACCGAGGTGTTGGTCGCCAGCTTTCGGCAGCTAATCCAGAGGAAGCCACTTGAGGAGTTCCTGGAAACACCTCTCAGATGAGACACAATGCAAACACAACATTTCCTGTCCCAGTGAAGCACAAAACCAGGTAGCCTGTTCAGAGCTTGCATCATTTATGTTCCATTCCTTAAAATTACCTTGTATACTATATTATGCTGCACAGAAATGGAATAAGTTGCCAACAGAGGTGAGGTCAGCCCCAAGTTTGAATGTTTTTAAATCCAAGTTGAAAACTCTTCTTTTTTTCTCATGCTTTTTAGGATATATCCACTTTTTGATCACAATGCTTGCACTGTATGCGGTTTTAATTATTATTTTTTAAATATTTTGTGTCATTTTTATTGTTTTTATGCAGTTTTAAATGTTTTTTATCTCTTCGTTTTCAAATGCCTTTAATCATGTAAAGCACATTGTGTTACATTGTGTATGAAATGCGCTATACAAATAAATTTGCTTTGCTGCTATTTTTGCGATCAGATGGCACACTTAAAAATCTTAAATTTCCTCCGAAATGAACAGAGCACTTTATAATATGGTGCGCCTGGAGTGCACCGATTTCTAAAATCTGTAAATATTTTTGTGTGACTACTTTAATAAAGCACAAGCAATGAAACTGGTTACAGAGAGTGTACATTTTACCATGCCTACGCTCAATAATACGGCGTTCCTTATGTATGTGTTAAATGCAAAACTAGCACCCGTAACTGAAACAAAACCTTTCAATATGACGTGCCTTATGGTCACGAAAATACGGAATGTTGACGTGTGAATGGGGTGCTCACGACACTTGTAGCATTTCATAGCTAAACATATTATTGAAGTTTCATTGACTATTGTTTTGATTTGGTTCTAGTTTTTGTGTGTGTGCGTTTTTGTTAAAGGAATTTAGGAGGCTGTGTTAGCTGAGTGAGGGTTGCTTTCATTGCCTGCCACGCATGGAAACTTTCACATTGCCCAGGACTCAATCTCAATCTGCACTAGTAGTGGCTCAGTGCAGGAGGTTCAACAAATACATACATGAGGAGATTTGGGCGTGGAGTTGAAAAGAGGGGGAGCTGTCCCGCACCAAACCGCTCTCTTCGCTTGCTTTCGGTCATAGGCTAATAAAGGGGAGGGTGTCAATCACCACCTCAAACCCCTGTGCTCTGGTAGTGCCTCAATGATTGATTGTTAGGAAAGTGCCCTTTTTTCCACTTTCTTGAATGATGAATATGTACAGGAGAATAGAGAGGTTGAATGCTGTTTCTCTCTCACACTTCTCCTGGTAAAATGTAAATTTACTTAAGGTTCATTTACTAACCAAGCAGTGCCATAGCTAAAACATAATGTGACCCTGTCGTCTGTTGATTTGTTGTTGTGAAATGGCAAATCGTATGGGTGATACTGTGTGTTAATTGACTGAGGAATCCTGTCAGTTTTCTCGTAGACTTCATGATAAAGCTGTAGTAGAGTGGTATCTTGAGATGCAAGGTTCATTTTTTCATTTGACTACGTTCATAAATCAAAACACGTTTCCGATCTAAATGAATGTAAATACCATTAATCTGTTCCAGCCCCCCCAAAAAATATATATATATTTTAATGAGGCAAAAACCCCACTCCATAATTTGATAAATGTAATTATGCTGTAAAATTAGAGACGGGGGCTCTGGAGAAACAACAGGAAACACAACTGGAGGTAGCAGAAATGAAGATGCTGAGGTTCTCGCTTGGTGTGAACAGGTTGGATAGGATACCAAATGAGTTCATTAGAGGAACACCCAAAGTTGGATGTTTTGGAGACAAGGTTAGAGAGAGCAGACTTTGGTGGTTTGGACATGTTCAGAAGTTGCCAGGCAAACAAGTATTACGAAGACCAAAAAAAAGGTTGACGGATGTTGTGAGGGAGGACATGAGGACTGTGGGTGTTAGAGAAGAGGATGCACGAGATAGGCTTAGATGGAAAAAGATGACACACTGTGACGACCCCTAATGGGACAAGCCGAAAGAAAAAGAAGAATTATGCTGTATAATCGATAAAGAGGGTGGAATGTAGAGCTGGGAGGAACAGTGTGTACATCCTCTCTGCGGTTCTCTCTGTGCAGCAACTTTTTTTCATGTGTGCGCGACAAGCTACGTAGAGGTGTGGCATGGGGCAATGCATGCATTGTCGACCGTGGGAGTAGAAAGTGGCCTTTAGTAGTAAGACACTTATAGCTACTTTATGTGTATTGGTATGTGTGGGTTATCTAAAGTGTAGTGGACCCCTACTGTTCATTGAGATCTTTGGGTAGTTGACAGCGGATTATAATTACGTTGAATAAACATTTTTTTTAAAACCCCAAAACTGCCCCACCCTCAAATGAAAATACAAAAAGAAATTTGATTTAAAAAAAAAAAATAGAAAAAAAGACAACAAATTGAAACGAAATCAGCAAATAGGTGAATCTGTGATTGCCAGAAAGCGAGTATGCGGGGCTCCACCACACCACCACACATTATATACAATGTAAACACATTTGGCAATTTTGTTAAAAATCAGTATTTGTGTACCATGCTTTATTTCTCTCTGTGAAGCCAGGCCTACCCCTCAGATTAAATTTCACTCAAGACTTTATTGAATGGTTTGTTGAGGTTTGTAATTTGCACCCTCTTCAGCATACGCAAAATAAATGAACACTAATTCTCTAATTAGTGGGGGTTTGTTGGTTAGGTATCTTTGGCCTTCAGGCCTGACGCTCTGTGAAAGACGTAGTCTGTGCCTTGACACTTTTTTTTTCATAAGAAGGGGGGGAAATGTTTGGTAGCATGTGGTTTACCGGGGTCTCTGAACAGTTTTATTTTTTTTCTTTCCATGAAGTCAAAGTAAAGCATTTGACATTTTAAGTTAAGCCCCGCTACTGATCTCTCCTCCTCAAAATCCCTGCCCCCTGGCTGGGATCTGCGTGTGAATTGTGAATCAAATGAGTGGCTTAAACTTGGCTCAGCTTCTCTCTCACTCTCATCCTCACTCTCTCCTGTCCTCTTTCCTCTCACCGGTCTCATTGTAGAACCAAATGCAAGTGCATAATAGCAAAATATACTGTAACATACAAAAACCTCCGCACCCACCCCCCGGCAAAGCCCTTGAAGTATGTCTATACCTCCTTTAACCAATGAGTATCTCACATGGGAGAATTGAGCAAAAATCACACACAAATCTATCATTTTGAATAAAAATAAAGTGACTGAAGGAAATTTGATTTTAGACATTGTTTTGGTCATACATTGTCTCTCCACTCTGAGGAAGCCACATTTTCCATGCCAGCCTTTTCGTTTGTACCAGAATCTGCATGTGTTTGTATAATTAAAAGTAAATGTAGACAAGTCAACTATGAATGAAACAGACCAGAAAGCGACTTACTGTGCTAATCTACTTAATAATGCTTAAAGCAAATCTTTCAACAAAGAAAGCAATACAAATACTAGTACTTTGTTTCCTTCAATCATTTTTGTCTGTTATTGAGCCAGAGGTCACTGGATGGTTTTAAAAAAATGTACTGTATTTACTTGGAAATATAGTAGAAGCGCCAAAAGTGGATTTGGAGGTCAAGCAAAACTTCCTGGAAAAACATGTCTCGAAATTCAAACAAAAATTTAGTTTAAGTGTCATCGTCACCCAATGTTACAGAACAGATAGCGTTCGACTTTGGAGCTTCTCCTATACGCATCAGTTACATTGATTTGTTGCTTCAACAAAGGAATGCGCTGTGGTTATTATGTAGTTTGAAGGTCAACTAAAACCCTTAGATGTGAAGTGAAGGACAGTGGCCTAGTGGTGTCAGTTTGTTATTGTACTGCATGCCTCACGGCTGCAGCATGTCACTTTCCATCACTTTCCCAGGTTAGCCCCTGAGAGGCTTTAGGCTGCCCTGCTGTTTACAATACCTCCCATTCAGCCCAGTGCTCCTCAATGAAATTTCTATTTATAGAGGCCGCTGGCGTGCGCAGAGTCATCCGCTTGTTCTGAATGAGGTCTGGTGGTTTTGACAAGGTTAGCTGGATTAAAGCAGTGATGGGAGGGGGTCTGAAGGACAGGTCACAGGGGCTGGTTGGGGGTTAGAAGGCCACCAGGTGGAGACTGGCAGGCCCGACTTTATTTGATGGTCAGCCTCGGCCCACTATTTAGTTAAATACTGAGCAGGTGATGAAGCAGTGTTAGCCAAATATTTACTCAATACCCAAACTCCAGTTTTATCCCTTTAATGTGGCCTCCGTGTCTGCACTTTACCAGCACTGACGCCAAATATGCGCAGATTTCACATCGAATGACGGGAAGCCAACATGAAACGAGACCTGTAAGAACCAACCAGCAGTGTCATGCACGTTGATGCAGTGGTTGCCACTTTTACAACGCTCCTTTTATCACCCCACCCATTCACTAAACCAATGGCTGAGGATAACATGGATATCCTCCCATAGCCGATCACAAACTCACTTATGCAAGTCAAATCCTGTAAAATATTTTGGACTCGGCCCATGGTGTTTTTAACCATGTTGAAATTACAATTAGTGATAGTAAAACAAATAATAGAACCATTTTGGTGAGAACCTTGTTTTGTGGGAAATGTTTTTGTTCAGTTCAATGACATAGAATGCGGGACTAAAGATTGGTAATTTCCTTGTAAGGTTTTTCTGACTGTATTTTTGTTTTGAGTCCTTGCTGTTTTCATCATAGTGGTGCTGCAGCCAACTTGTCGAGCTCTATTGTGCTGCTGGCCTTTCTTTGAACCTGAGTAGCTATAAACATAGCTAAGTGCTCTCCTGCAGAAGCAGGCCCGCAAGAGGACAATACTGTGACAGGAATTTGCTGTACACTGTCGCCAGCCACACGCTTAATTAAACTTGTGGAGCTAGGAGAGATGGGTATTAGTGGAGCAATGGAAAAAAATCTCACTTAAATACAACCTCTGACTTGAAACAGAGATTGCAACACTCCCGTTAAGTAAGCATACAGTTCTTGTTTACCCCCAAAATTATCAACACAGCACCTGAATTTGAATGCCTTTATACAGACACTGTTACGAGCACTGTATTCAGTGAATCGATGTAGCATTCTTCTTCTTTTCCTTACAGCTTGGCCCATTAGGAGTCACAACAGAATGTCATCCTTTTCCATGCTAGCTTATCTCCTGCATCCTCCTCTCTAACATCAACTGCCCTCATGTCTTCCCTCACAACATCCATCAAACTTCTCTTTGGCTTTCGTGTTGCTGTCTTGCCTGACAGCTGCACCCTCATCACACTTCGACCAATATACTGACTCTCACTCCTCTGGTCGTGTCCCATCAATCGAAGTCTACTCTCTCTAACTTTGTCTCCAAAACATGTAACCTTGGGCGCCGCTGTAATGAGCTCATTTCTAACCCTATCCAAACTGCTCACTCCTAGAGAGAACCTCAACATCTTCATTTCCACCACCTCCAGCTCTACTTCCTGTTGTCTCTTCAGTGCCACCGCCTCTAATCCGTACATCATGGCTGGCCTCACCACTCTTTCATAAACTTTTGCCCTTCATCCAATCAGACCCTCTTCTGTAACATAACACACCTGACAACTTCCTCCACCCATTCCAAGCTGCTTGGAACAATTTCTACACTTCCTTACCACATTCACAATTGCTCTGGACTGTTTAATCCAAGTATTTGAAGTCTTCTCCCTGTAGCCTCAATCTTCCCCCTGCACCTGTTTTGTTCATGCACATATTTTCTGTCTTACCTTGGATAATTTTCATTCTTCGCCTTTCCAGTGCATACCACCAGCTTTCTAACTGTTCTTCCGCCTGCTCCTTGCTCTACCTGCAGATCACAATGTCATCTGCAAACATCATGGTCCATGGGCATTCCAATCTAACCTCAGCCTATCTATCACCACTGCAAACAGAAACGGGCTCATGGCTGATCCCTGATGTGGTCCCACTTCCACCTTAAACTCCTCTGTCACACCTACAGCACAGCTCTGCACATCACCATTTTTCTTCACATCACCAGCACACTTTTTATCCATCCCTTTGACGTGATAGAATTCTGCAGAACAAGCTCTTAAAACTCCACAGCCACCTCTGTTATGCTTCCATACTGCCACAGGAATGTCATCAGGACCAATTGCCTTCAATTTTTTCTTCATCTCCTTTAGTGTTATACTAACTTCTGACTTCAAATTGATGTAGCAGTCTGTTTTGGATTCTTTTCTCCATTCTATTTACACATCGTAGTGATGCACAACAGTGTGGAATAATCATCACGGTTGTGTGATAACTTGTAAAAATAAGTACACCGGTGTCATTTTAGATTCAAGGGAACATCATTACCATCATTATCATCATCTGCCACCCAAGTTCTTCCAATTTACAGCCAATCCCTTGTCAGAGCCCTGTTCAGCCAAAAACCAAACAACAAGCTAAGCTTTCCCTCTCTTTTCATATCAAAATGGAGTCTCTTGCATAGCTTTGTAAGCTGCTGATTTTGTTTCAAAGATTTTTGGCTCGGTATCTCCCGAGTATCTCCCAGAAAAAAACATTGTCACTGTGTGGTCAGGATAAGCTGCATTGGGATAGAGCGCAAAGGAACGCCAGTGTGGTCATGTTTTGACAATTTAGAGTAGGCTAGAGAACAAAAACCCTCAAAGTCATCTAAACATAGGAAGTCCTAAACCTTCTAGGCTCTCACGGTCTTGACTGAGTTGCAAGATGATAAGCAGACGCTGCCTTAAAAAGAGGCATGCTGTGAGAAGTAGTGGACAGCTTTGAAAACTTGTAGACCTCTTTTAGATTTTGCTCCTTTTTTGAAGAACTGTTCACTTAAAGCCAAACTGCTGCTTGTATGAAGGTTTGCTGGCACCATACCTAATGCTTTGAACCAAACTTTTTTGCATGCAAGTCAAGGCAAAAAAAAAATTCGGAACCGCATACATATGAGGTCTAAACGTTTTCAAAGCTGTTAATAAACCAAGAGGATGTTCTGACCCTAAATTGTATCATTCTGTCTGGTAGAGGGAGTTTGCATTTTGGGTTTTCTCTGATCCGAGACGCCTTCATTCATGTGTTCAATGAATGCCTCCTCAACCCTGAAGACATTTTCCACTTTCTGATTTATGTAATAGCTGGGGCAGGGGGGACTTGGAGTAGCACAGTCAGCTTTGCACTGCTCATTAGCTCCAGCACCGCGGCCTGTGCTGTATTTAACTTAATAACGAGGCCAAATTAACAACAACACTGGCCTTGTTCCAGGTGCATTGTGGGCAAAGGTTTGGATGAGTGGCGCCGGGGGAACCTGGACTGGTGAGGGAAAAACTAACAACTAAAATCTTGTATTGTATAAGGAAGTGGAAAGCGATGCTCGCTCAAGGTGAATCCGCTTGATAGATCATGTTACATTCTGAACACTCATACAAATATAAATATTCTCTGTATACTAAACATAAAAACACATTAACTCACCATTTACTCTGACAGCTGTTACATAATATAATTTGCAGAGAGAGGAGGGGCTATACTCATCATATGCTATGATGTAATGTAATTTTTTGTACATACTCAATGTACCGTAACCATATCACATAGTACAATTTGTTCCATTTTTTTTATTGTATTTATTTCTATTCATACAATATACAGAAATCCTTTCACACATCATACTGAAACATGTTAATGTGTACTGAAATGTCATCTTGTCCATTTTGTACTGAGCAGTGAGGCGTCAGGTGAGTAGTGAGAGATGTGCACACATTTCCATCTTTTTGGAACAATTTCAATTTGTAGCTCTATGGTCATCCTCACATCCCACCTTTAATCTTTGCCACCACCTGTACCCTTCTGTGCTTTTCCTTTTGGCTTTCTTGTGAAATCATCAGAGTACACTTAATTTAATCTTACATTCTTAAACTCACAAGATTTGTGGTCATTTTGTGTGACTTTCGGTGCCTTATTCCAAAACATTTGAGCCGGTTTGCAAATTGCAAACCAGGAAGTGGCATAACTTGGAGGTTTGACTGTATCATATCCTTGGAAGTCTGTTTGTTTATAATAATTCTAATCATTCAGGACTGGAGCCATTGAAACATTTTTAAATGTAAAAAAAAAAAAAAATTGTAGTCCAAGTAGCATTACCTGAGCATCATCTCGCCGGAAGTTGCTTATTGCCCAGAATAAAGACAGGAGTGTTTGTACACCTGCTGGCCCTGGCAACCTATCATCTCAAACATCATTTGCAAGGCGGATGTTTGACTTGTCTCCTGCTACCATAGCGCTGACATGAACCCTGACCTTATGACTAATGCTCTCATTCATGCTCGCAATGTTGGGACAGGATGCTCTCCAATCAGACACCGTGTGAAGCTGGAGTTGTAGCAACGCCTCGGGACTGCCGATGCAATATCAATGCCAGAGGTAACAGAGTGATACGTGTGCCAGGATTTAACCTGGATTGTGTGTGTGTCTAGCTGTAATTTATTCTGACTCAACTAAATAACCATACAGGAAATGAGGTGACACTAATTCAATATCATGTGTAGAATAGGTGGTTTTAAACGGGAAATGCACTGGTTTGAATTAACAATGTATCCAATAGGTCATGTAATATGTACTCTATTTTGACAATGTGATGTTAAATCCTCTCTCATTTAAGTGTTTTGAGAAGATTTTTATCGACAGTTACGAATTTTCAGGGGGGCTGCCATTTTCTCGAGTCACATGACCTACATGCGCAGATGTGACGTGTTACGTGCCTCAACAAAGGCTCGATTACATGGGACACCATTTATGCCCTGCGCTGATTTCTCAGATTTATCCTCATCTGATGAACAAATAGCAGTATTGGTTGATCGGGAAGATAGAGGAATACTTCTGTACACAGCCGTGAGCTCGCTCCCCGAAGCCTGGAGGACGGTCGCCAGGGAGCGAGCTCATGGCTCCCCCGATCCCCGGAGCTGTGCCGCTCATGGCTGTGTATGAAAGTATATCAACCGAGCGGCTGAGGGGTTCACGGCTATGTATGGAAGTATTCCTCCGTCTTCCCGATCAACCGATACTGCTATTTCTTCATCAGATGAGGATAAATCCGAGAAATCAGCGCTATGCATAAATGGTGTCCCATGTCATTGAGCCTTTGTTGCAGCACATTACACATCACATCCGCGCACGTAGGTCATGTGACTTGCAAAGATGGCAGCACCCCTGAAAATTCGTAATTGTCAATAAAAATCTTCTCAAAACCATGTTATATGAGAGAGGATTTAACATCACATTGTCAAAATAGAGTACATATTACATGACCTACTGGATACATTGTTCATGCAAACCAGTGGATTTCCCCTTAAAAGTGGAAAATGTAGTAGTGACAATGAAATATTGAACTTTCATGTCACGTTTCATGTCTGATTTAAACATTTTCCAACTTTCTGAAACAGCAATAAACCAGGCACATTTGAGGTCATAGTACAATTTTTCCTTCTATTTTCTCCTATAGCTAATCCAAGCATTCAGGCTCTCAACATCGGCAATCAAGGGTACAAAACATTCACGTGAATAAATAATTCACAACTTGTAGAAAAGCACAAGTAATACTAAGTAACAACAACAAAATCAATCTGTTCTTTGGCTCCAGTGTCTGATTTTACTGGGTCAAAGACCTTTGCTTACTTTATCGTGTAGTGGGCACATTCAAAGCCTTCTCTGCTCGCCTAACCCTTATCAAAAGCAATGACCTGCACTTACAACTTACTGTATGTAAAATTATATGAACTGATTTGTATTAATTTCATAGCGTGTGTCTCTGCTGAGCAGCCTCCCGCCCACATCCGAAATGCTTTTTCCTGCCATGTGGTGAATTGTATGGGCCTGATTTACTAAGATCCCAAATAGCAGGCGCTAAATTGTGTGTTCACCCTAACAGATTCCACACGTTGCGAGTGGGAGAGTTGCGTGTGATCTTCTAAGATCCCAAATAGCAGTGACTAAATAGCGTGTGTATCCACAATAATGGATTGTACACACAGTTAACATGAGGTTTAAAAGTGGTGGAGACCACAGTATCTGAATAATTGTTTTTTTTTTCCCTATATACACACTAGCTCAGAACATAAAGGAGAGCACTGCAATGTGCAAAATTAAGTTTTGAAGTGATGTAATAAGAAGTAGATGAAGTAAACAAACTTTATTGAGTTACAGAAAACAAAATTATCGCAATGATCAATTTGGGTAAGCCAGTCACCACATAAAAGCCATGTGTTGTTTTTTTTTTTTTTTTTTTTTTTTTTTTTTAACTCTTCCTGAGCTGGAGGCCATTGGATGCTTCTGCCCATCCTGCGGGACAGTCAGTTTAAAACTCAGATAGCACACCAAGAAACCAGCATTCGATTTTCACTGTGGCCAAAAATGACTCCATGTCACCTCTGATTTTGACTGTGCTTCTTCGTCATAGTTCCACACAGAAGTGCTGCTGCATCTGCAATGCAGGCACGCTAATTAAATCAGCCACTGCAAATCATGTCAGGTGTGGTAAATCACATTCCGCATGCTAAATAATCCATGCATAATGAAGGACTTTGACTGTCATAATAAAACACTTAACATGATATGGAACAAAATTTGATGGACAAGGTCCCAACGTGGTCCTCACACATCAGATGCTCCATAGCCTCCTGCTTGAGGGGAGCGGATGGACGAAAGACTGTGGGGGATGGGTTGAGAGCCCTCTTTCTGGACCTGCTGGTGGTGGTGGGGAGTTGGGCGCCCACAATCTTCTGAGCTGCCTTTACAGTCCTTCGCAGTGCATTTCTCTCTGCAGCCGAGCAGCTGTTGTGCCATACTGTATGATGCTGGTGCTAAGGAATCCTCGCAGCATGAATGAAATATGTAACAATTTTGCCACTTTTGCAGCAGCAATGCACCCAGTTAGCAGAACATCTTCCACATCTATTTGAGCGAACAATCAAGTTTGCAAGTTTCTTGCACGTGAAAGTTTTTGTAAATCAGGCCACACGTCTGACAAATCGGCAAGTGAAATTAAGCCTTCCTATTTTTGTATTGTTGGTTCGCTAAATATTAATGAGAGAGGGGACACCATAATCAGTGTAGAATTTTTTTTTAATTTGGTGTCCAATAATTTAGTTTTGGCTTTTATTTTCAGACTACCCATCTATGCTTTTGTTCATTATATTTAACTCATGTCTTATTACCTTGATTCATTAATTCCTTTTATCATCATTTTTGACCTAACCTTGAATCTGAAGTGACATTGATTCATGTTCGTGATGTTTTTTTTTTTTGTAAAATGGCCACAATTACTTTGCAAAGAAATTCACCAGACCTCCACATTGTGACATTTTGAATGTTTGAGTCTAATATTCTCATTTCTCATATATAAATATATTTTTTTTTACTTTTAATGACTCAAACCAAAGCCTTTGGCTTGTAATTATGGCACTTTCGTCACTCTCCCTGCAACGCGCATGCGTGTGAGACTGTGGACTGTGTGTTTTTGTTTGGAGGTCACAGCTCCTAGTGTTTAGCGAAAGCAAACACACTGTCATTACTGGTATGATTATGGGGCACTTTGAGTTTAAGCAAATATTCTTGAGGCTTTATCCATTTTTATGTTTGCGCTAAATATAGGAAATGAGCACTGCACTTGACAAAAAGCGCACCAAGTCTGCTTTCATCACTGACTCGTCTTCATAGTTAACTCAAATATTAAGTGACCAGAACGGTGGGATTTTACAATGTAAAAGATATCACGTGTGCAGAAATTTAGGGCTATAGGAGGTAGAGTATGATAATCCGTTCATTTGGTTGGTTATATGCAGACAGATCATTTAACACTGTTAAGTTGTATCCATCCATTTTCTTTGCCGCTTATCCTCACGAGGGTCGCGGGCAGTGCTGGAGCCTATCCCAGCTGTCAGTGGGCAGGAGGCGGGGTACACCCTGAACTGGTTCCCAGCCAATCGCAGGGCACATCGAGACAAACAGCCGCACTTACAATCACACCTAGGGGCAATTTAGAGTTTCCAATTAAAGTTGCATGTTTTAGGGATGTGGGAGGAAACTGGAGTGCCCGGAGAGAACCCACGCAGGCACGCGGAAAATATGCAAACTCCACACAAGCGGCACCGGGATCGAACCCAGGTCCTCAGAACTCTGAGGCCAACGCTTTACCAGCTGAAGCAGTGTGCCACTTTTGCAAATTTTGCATATGCTGCAGTCATTCCAGAACAATGTTCTACTTTCACACTAGATGAAAATCAAGTTTTTCTGGATGGAAATTTTGATGCAATGCTTGGCTGTGTAGGATCACATTTCTAAAAGACTCACATCTGCCATCCTCCACGCTGATGGTAAGATAGCCAATAATTACTGCTCAAGATTGTGTGTGTGTGTGTGTGCTCAAGATTGTGCGTGTGTGTGTGTTTGCACGCACGCACACAGGCAACTGATGACAAAATGCATTCCTGCGTGTCTGGTTTGTGATCACATGCACTTCTGTGGCAAGATTGTACTCTTATCTGAAGTTCATCTGGAGCATGCCTGACTCCTTTAGCAGGATTAGATTCAAATTAAGTGGAGCACTTACATGACTTACTTCACTGTCGAGGCAGGTCACTCATCTTTTGTTGGGGGATCTTTTTGAAAATAAAATGTTCACGAGAGGAGAGCAGTGACACGTTACAGAACGCCCGCTAGCGTCGAGGGGGTGTGACCTGATGGCAACACTTGTCTCACCAAATTACAGGCTCTCTTGTGGATGTTACTGTGATCTCTGCTATCTGGCATTCCCACTGAAGTTAAAGCAGAAGGGGGGAACAACTTGACCAAAAAGACATCTGTGTACCGAAAAAAAAAAAAAAAAAAGAAAAGAAAAACACGCTCAAATTCAACAAACCTAGCACTGGTTTGTACGGTAGCCCCAAAGTACAACAGGAAATTACTAAACACAGTGCATGTTTACAAAAAAAAAAAAGAAAACATGACAGCAATTAACTAATTACAATGACAACTTAAACACAACAAACAATAACAAATAACTAATCACAACGATTGTGCCTTGTGAACTCGCGAACACTTTGGGGTGTAGATGGCTTTTTGCCCAAAATCGGCTGGGATAAACTCCAGCACTCCTGCGATGCTTGCGAGGATAAGCGGCTTGGAAAATGGATGGAAGGATGATCACGACCACAACTAAATGTAACAACTTTAGCCGAGCTTCGGCGGCGGCGGAGGCCTTGAGCCTAGCTTCGGCATCCTGGGCTAACTCCCTCCGCCGCCTGGAAGCTCGGCTCCCAGCCCACCGCCGGAGCTCGCTCGTCAGACTCCGCGTCATTCCCGTCCGAAGAACCATCCGGATACTGGATAGATATACTTGGGAATGAATCACAACATTCAAATAAGTATGGACATGCTGTCAACACTTTTTAAAGAGATTAGGCTGCACATACGTTTTTTTCCATCTTGTCCAATCACCAATGAGTCTTATTTGTCACACTGGGGTAAACAGATAGGGGAGAAACCACTTTGTGTACAGACACAACAAAACTACGTACATCTTTTTATCTCTTTGATTGAAATACAAATGCATATTGAATTACTGACGGCTGTGCACAGTGTACTGAATTTCTGTTTGGTTCTGCCCCTTCTGGCCTAAATTGCTACATAGCTGTGGCACTAGTGGAATATTACCAATGGAAACTCCAACCGGGATGAAAATGTTTTCAGATTTACTGTTTCTGGCACTGGTGCAAATGTCATGTAGCACCGAGTACAGAAGCAGGAGCTCAGCTATAGGGGAAAAGAAGTCATGTTCTAAGACTGAAGTTATAATTCAACATCCATATACAGTAATTTGGAGCGACATATGGAATGCTGTGAAGTTATCCTATGGTTACTTATCATTTTGCGTGACAATTGCTGGTGATTAATCACATGCCGTTGACATACTATACTATGTGTGATCTTCTCTGTAAGCCAATGAACTGTCAGTGAAGCATCCCCTCACCTCTGTCTGTTGTTGCTGCCATGACAACCATATAAACAATCCCATAAAGTCAAATCTTAATTCCTACCGGAAATACACTGGTCAGTGTCAACATGGTGAGAATTACATTTGTCCATACAGTACATTAAACTCACTGAGCACCTCATTGCTGCTTTATGATTTTCACATTTGGGTAAAATGTATTCTTTACTGCCATCTCTTATATTGTCATCCATCCATCCTCTTTGCCGCTTATCCCCACGAGGGTCACGGGGAGTGCTGTAACCTATCCCAGCTGTCAACGGGCAGGAGGCAGGGTTCACCCTGAACTGGTTGCCAGCCAATCGCAGGGCACACACAGAGACAAACAACCGCACTCACAATCACACCTAGGGGCAAGTTAGAGTGTCCAACTAATGTTGCATGTTTTTGGGATGTGGAAGGAAACCGGAGTGCCCGGAGAAAACCCACACAGCCACAGGGAAAACATGCAAACTGCACACAGGCAGGGCCGGGATTGAACCCGGGTCCTCAGAGCTGTGAGGCCAACGCTTTACCAGCTGATCCACAGTGCCACCCTATTGTCCTCGAGTAATATCAAAATTTCTTGACTATTGTTGTTATTTTCATAATTTTTTTCTTATCATAGTCTATTTTACAGTTTCATATAATGTTAGTTTGCTTTTCGTATTTTTTATATTTATGTTCTTCACCTGCGCCCTGCGACTGACTGACTGACCACTTCACGGTTTAGTCCGCCCTAAAATATATCTACAGTCTAACTTCTTTTTCTTTTCAAGAATTTTGTAACACTTTAGATAACCAAAGAGGTTTTCCTCATGTTTTATATGCAATGCCTTTTTTTTATAATGATATAATATAGTCAAGAAGATAGATAAGCAATTTCCTTCCACATCCCATTCCTTATACTGTAAACCACCTCGCAATTTGGTGACATCAGTTTCCTTTCTCTGCTGTATTATTTTCTTTTCTTGTTATTTTTTATTGACTGTTCCTGTCGTGCCGGCACAGTGGACATCTGGTTTGCACACATGGCTCACAGTTTTGAGGAGAATTATTTAAATCCTGGCCTCACCTATCTGGGGTTTGCTTGTTCTTCTCGTGCCCTAAGTGGGTTTTCGTCCCACATCCCAAAAACACGCATGGTAGGCTAAATTGCATTTAGTTGTGAATGTGAGTCTGAAGTGTGAATGTTTGTTTCTGTGTCTTCCGATTGGCTGGCGATCAAGCTTACACTATGCATTTATTTGATGACGTCCACAATATTGTTTATATCGTTGGGGTTCAATAAATCAGGATTGAAATTCCCACATGTAAGAACTTTTTTTTTAACCCAATGTACACAACATACCTTCCATGGATGCAAAGATAAAAAAACAAATAGTTCTCATAGTATTGGAATAATGTAATTCAAAGATTCAATATCATAACAATGTGATAGCATAACCTCTCGAACCACAGTCTGGATAGTTAACATCCATCCATTTTCTTTTTGCCGCTTATCCTCACGACGGTTGCGGAGAGTGCTGGAGCCTATAGCAGCTGTCAACGGGCAGGAGGTGGGGTACACCATGAAGTGGTTGCCAGCCAATCACAGGGCACATGGAAACAGACAACAGTTCCACTCACAATCACACCGAGGGCAATTTAGAGTGTCCAATTAATGTTGCATGTTTTGGAGATGTGGGAGGAAACCGGAGTGCCCAGAGAAAACCCATGCAGGCACGGGGAGAACATGCAAACTCCACACAGGTGGGTCCGGGATTGAACCTGGGTCCTCAGAACTGTGAGGCCAACGCTTTACCAGCTGATCCACCGTGCCTCCCGGATAGTTAAGATCTTTTATATTTTCCTTATTAACTGAGTAAATATTTGTTGTGTTTTTTTCCTCCTAATTTCACTTTCTGTCCTGGTTATCTTCTCAAACCCAAGTATATTCTTTTTTTCATTTTTCTTTTATTTCTGTCTGGCTCTAATCATTCATGCTCAATAGATAATAAATGTATTTCTACTGTCGTGAACGTTGAGTGTAGTAAAAACATAAAGATTCCTAGTACAGGCACATGTGGGTATAATTTCCATTGAACTGAAGAAATGACTGTTTCTGTGTGTCATGCGTGTGAATGTTACTCCCTACGGGCGATGGAGCTGGGGGGGCGGGGGTGAGGGGCTCCCTTCATGGTGACGCAGTGCTGAGCTGTTTGGGTTCAAGCTTGTCCTAGGAGCCGTCTACCATCTCCTTGCTTCCTTATCTTAATGACCATTAACCGCTTCTGCTTTGTGTCAGCTTGAAGGAAGGGACAGGAAGAGGGAGAAAATAAAATGTAAGAGGAGTCCAAAGAGCCATAGAGATAGTGTAGAGGGAGAGAGGCAACTGGAGGGAAAGGGGTGGGGGGTGGAGAGAGGGAAAGAGGATAGAAAATTCCGCATGGCTGATAAGCAGGAGAAGGAGATCCAGTTTACTGCACAGATAGGGGAGGAATGTGCGCCCAGATGATGATGACTGGGTCCATGTCCACAATGCCCCGATCTTGGCCTGCCAAGACACATCACCCCTGATTGCGTACATGCTCCTCGAAGCTACTGACTTCCCAAAAGAAGAATACTTCATCCGTTGTGCGATTTCATGACTGTGCATGTGCAGCCCTGACTTGCTTCTGCACTATAATATCATGCACCCATAATTACCTATATTACTACCACAGTGTGGTAAACTGCAGCCAAGAGCACTCTACCAGCAGACTCGGTATGTGCAACTACAGTACTACATATTGTGGTGTACAGTGTGTGTATATATATATATATATATATATATATATATATATAATATTCATATATGCCCGTTGTCTAATTTTAGTGTGGTGAGTAGATGCCACAAACTATAGGGCTCAATGCCCCTTCCCCTTGAAAACACACAATTTCACGTGAATTATTGGTCAGCTACAATAGCTACAACAGTGACATGAGAGGAAATGGAATCCAGCCCAGACTCCATGGAGCATGGCCAGGTAGTCAGAAAGGGCATTTAAGCGGTACAACTGAGCTCCCAGCGTTTTAATTTACAATAAATCACAGTGCATAGATGGCTCCTAAAAAGGCCTGCACAGACACTGTCTGTAGGTCAGAGACGGAGAGAAAGAGCAGATTGGGTTAGTGGGAGCCAGGGCTGAATGAGGATCAGACTCCCACTCAGCTTGTCTCCAGAGGAAATCAAACAAGCCCGTGTGGTTCATTATTTCGTCAGTCGACTCAGCAGCAGAGAGCACTGGCGACACGGCCATTTATTTCAAGTCTCCACTGACCTCATTTAACAAGTCCAATCAGAGGAGCCGGTTGGCAGGTGTGTTGTTAAGTATTCACTCCTGACTTTGCTCCTCGAAAAGTCAAGGTCTCTGTTGTTTGAGTCCCGAAAAGCGCTCCCGATTTTTTTTTTTTTTTTATAATTCTATCTTGAATGGACCACTACTTCGGTTAACGTGCATTGTGGGCGAACAACTCGGTTGGCAGGGAGAAGCTGCAACCTCACGTGGAGCAATATGCAACCTGTGAAAGGCAATTGGCTCACCTCTTTACGATTTGTACAGTTGCCATACAGGTTTACAACCCAGTCATGTTCCTTTACTTTGTATTTTTATGACTATTGGATTTGTTTTTTGTGTGTGTTGCTTTGTATTTATTACAGTTCCTCAATTTATATATTTTACACAAATTTGGCATTCATGTGCATAGGGAAGTACAAATTTTATTGCACAGAGGTAACATACATGTTTCCCTTCTTCTGTTTATATGGTAATAACGCTTCAGATCTTAAGCATTTGTAACTGGGAAAAGTGTCAGGAATAGAATTTAAAAGTTGCAATCCTTTGGTGTGGATTGAGGAGTTGATATTTTGGCACCTCATTGCTTGGGGTCAACAATACAGAGTAATAGTGAGTGTGGTAAAGAAGTGAAGAAACGGGTCCAAGCAGGGTGGAACAGTTGGCGGAAGGTGTCTGGTGTTCTATGTGACAGAAGAGTATCCGCCAGGATGAAGGGCAAAGTTTATAAAACAGTGGTGAGGCTGGGCATCATGTATGGATTAGAGACGGTAGCTCTGAAGAAACAACAGGAAGCAGAACTGGAGGTAGAAGAAAGGAAGATGCTGAGGTTCTCACTTGGTCTGAACAGGTTGGATAGGATTAGAAATGAGCTCATTAGAGGAACAGCCAAAGTTGGATGTTTTGGAGACAAGGTTAGAGAGAGCAGACTTCGATGGTTTGGACATGTCCAGAGGCGAAAGAGGGAATATATTGGTTGAAGGGTGCTGAGGATAGAGCTGCCAGGGAAAAGAGCGAGAGGAAGACCAAAGTAAAGGTTGATGGATGTTGTGAGGGAGGACATGAGGACAGTGGGTGTTAGAGAGGAGGATGCACGAGATAGGCTTAGATGGAAAAAGATAACACGCTGTGGCGATCCCTACCTAACTGGACAAGCCAAAAGGAAAAGAAGAAGATTGTTTGAGTCACTGTTGTGTAAATGAAACAGTACAGCCCAAAATCAAAATGGTACCCTTTATTCATAAGTAGCATCTTCCATCATCGTCCATGAACCTGTAAGAAAGGAAACATGATGCATCGGAAATCATGGAAATTGAAGTACAGTATCCCAGGGGTGTGCAACACTATGAATGAGTGGTTAGCGCTTTCTTCCTCACAGTTTTGAAGCTTCCAGTTTGAATCCTGGCAGAGGTCTTCCCTTTGTGGAGTTTACATGATCCCCCCCCCCCACCACATTCCAAAAACCTGCTCCTTAGGTTAGGTGACTGCTCCCAATTTAATGCTTGTTAGTCTATATGTGCCCCGCTTTTGGCTGCAGACCAGTCCAGGGTGTATCCCGCCTCTTGCTCAATGTCAGCTAGGGATAGGCTCCAGTTTATTTTGGCAATTGTTGCATAACCCCGCAAACAAAACAGCAACCAAGATTAAAACCAGCGTGAAAACTGGGAGGAGAAACTGTCACCCTACTTATACAAATGGTGTCTAACTAGTCGGCAAGCTCAGACACCAGTCTCCACAAAATCATCAGGGTCTGATGAAGCAGATACTACTGGCTGCAGTCATTGCTTCACAGTCTGCCGTAGGCTGTGACTCGATGGGTGGAGTGGAGTGTTGCTGATAAGTGTATGTGGCGGGTGTATCCAAGGATGGCGAGAGAGCTTGTATTCTGTTATGGGAAACAGGCAAGAAATATTATATCAGCTGGTGTGTAGAAGACAAAGTGGCACCAGTAGGGCACCACCCTGGCAGAGAGCTGACTAGAGACATGGGTCATAAATGTTATCACCCAGCGTCCGGTGACACACTAACTTTATCATGCTCGTTAAGTTCGGGCCCATTGTGTTGCTTCGTCTGGGCTGAATCAGACTCCGCACGAGTTTGCACGAAATAGAGAACCAGTTTGACAATGTTCGGCATTGTTTGGAAAGTATGCAATCAAACAAAACAGAATCCAAACAGGTTTATGTTCATGTGGTGAGGAAAGGTACTGGGAGCTGTGGCAATGTATATTTGGACTGCTGTAACATGCACACTTGTGGAGAGCCCCCCCCAAAAAAACCTCCCTTACTCTGAATAGATTTGGCTGCCACATTTCCTCATTGCCGGTGACTTTAGCAATCTTGCTACTAGTACCCATAGTTTTTTCCTCCACGTTAACTGGCCCATCAATCATGCAACAGTGCAAAGGTGGTTGGAGTAGCCAAATATTGTACTCAAGTAAGAGTACTGTTATTTGACAATGATGTGACTCGAGTAAAAGTAAAAAAAAAAATACTTGAATAACTGTTAAAAGTTTGCAGTGAAGAAAACTAATCAAGTACAAAGTAGATGTTGAGGAAAGTGTTTTTTTTTAAACAGAGCATGAACATCAGTAAAATAAAAATAATAAAATAAATTGTGAATGTGCAAATTCTGATATTAGTCTGTGTGTGTGTGTGTGTGTGTGGTGTGTGTGTGTGTGTGTGTGTGTGTTGTGTGTGTGTGTGTGTGTGTGAGACTGAGAGAGATGGGGGGGGAGAGAGAGAGACATAGTGAAAGAGAGAGATAGAGACAGAGAGAGATATTAGCACATACCGCAAGAGATCCATGTTGTGCAGTTCCATCTATTTTCTGAGCCGCTTATCCTCACAAGGGTCACGGGAGTGCCTATCCTGAACTGATTGCCAGCCAGAGAAACAAACACTCACAATCACACTTGTGGGCAATTAACTTACTATGTATGTTTTTGGGATGTGCGAGGAACTCGGAGGGCCCGGAGAAAATCCCCACAGGCACAGGTAGAACATGCAAACTCCACACAGGTGGGGCAGGGATTGAACCCCAAGCCTCAGAACTGTGAAGCAGACGCTCAAACTAGTCTTACCACCGTGCTGCCATGTTGTACTTGTTGAATGTGATAAAATAGTCCTAATGTGGGCTAATACAGTGTGCACAGTCAAAACAAAAAACATCTGCTATCTTACCTAAAGGTGTTTTCTCAAGTTAGATGTGAGCCGCGATAATTTGGACAGACAGTGCCAGACAAATACTACAATACATGAAAGCTTTTTCTTTGTCTAAATGTAAACACGAGTTGGGTGGCGTTGCCTTCAATGGTAACAACAAACTTCACAACATAGTCACCACGTGGGCACGTTGATTCCCTGGGCTGGCTTAGCCTTTTTGATACATATTCTCGGGAATCCCAAAAAAATGTGCGGTCATATGACTTTTTTTGTGACATTTAAGTTGAGTTCCCCAGTTAAAATTCCAATTTGGTCTCATCTGACCACAAAACTTTCTCCCATGACTCCTCTGGGCGCTTAAATTGCATTGGACCAAATGGCGCCCAATGCACAAGTCGAAGTCGGAGTTTAAAGTGACGAGCTGTGCGAAATAGTTGATAAATAAACAATAATTGATAAATAAAAGTAGCGAGAACCATTTATGTCTTTGTAACCGAATAAAAGTGCAGTTTCTTCTTAACATAAATACATGAATAAAAATAAAAAGTATGCAGTTTTCAAACTACTTTGACAAGTACAAGTTATTCCAAATTCTTACTACTTGAGTAAATGTAACAGAGTAACTGGAGCGTGTTACTACCCACCTCTGCTAATCACATTTTAGTAATGTTTTTCAGACATAAAATAACCCAGATGAAATGACAATTTCTAACTATTGGCAGTATTTCGAGTGTTGTATAAGTGAGGGTGTGACAAAAATGTCTGTCATCCATTTGAAATATAGCGTAATGCATTCCAGTACCTAGTGTAATATATGATTCGGGCTATCTAGGCTGTAACAATATTTTATAGCGGCTCCTTCCTGGTGCACCGATGAGAATTCCCATATGTGAGGAAGCGCTTCCCACAGAGACGGTTGCCTTTAATGTGCCTCGCCAGATGTCTTGAATATTTCCAGGCACCTTGTTAAAATACAAAGAAGCACCTAATCACATTGTTATAGTCGAGGGCTTGGAGAATGGTTTTTATTTTTCATGAAAAAGGAGGATGGTTGGTCCACAATGGTGTTGTCAACTGCCACTTTCATCACAAAGTGCTGTGGACTAAACTTGGTATGCATTGCATGCAGAGTTCTAATATTTATTCCTGAATGGTATTTGTATTCTTCAGTGTTCTGTTGTATCCTGTGCATCATTATGTAATGTGTGGTTGGGCTGGGGGGTGGACTTGACAATTTTTCTGTTGATAGCAAAAATTCAAGGGGGGGGCATGGAAAGTCAATTTCCCAAATATGGGGCATGCCCAAAAAAGTAGAAAAGCACTGTGGTAAGGTGACTCCACTCCATGCTGCAGGGCTTGGAATCTATAATTGCAGACACTGTAAATCTCTTCATAGTGTTGAAAATTTGACTCAATGTGTGCATAAATCACCGCGACACCTGGGTGTGTTTAAGAAAGGTGTTATGGTGTCATAATATTATCTCGGTAGAAATTTTATGTCAGGCCTCTTAAAAAGCATCTCAAAGCCTGGCACACAACAAGGACATTGTTGAATAATTGTTGCAAAATGCTGTCATTTCTCAATTACTCTTTGGTGAATTGCTTCAAGGCATATAGCTTCAAAACTTTTTTTTTTTTTTTAATGTGATCCAAGGGTGAGGTAACTTCAACACGGTCTCAGTTGGATTATTGAAACTACAATGCCTCCCAAGCACATGCATTCCAAACAACACACTATTAAACACCTCCTCCAAGCCCAGGATCAGAGTGACATCTTGTTCTTCATTCCTTTGGTGTGCCATAAAAGAGTGTTGGTATTAGTCCTCATTCATATTTGTGACTGTTTCTGTCGTGGAAAAAAAAAAAAAAGCACTTTCGATCATGATTGTGTAACTCTCCAGCACGGGAGGCAACGATATTGAAAACAGATGTGGCCCCTTTGGAATATGGGTGGGGTAGTCATGGAAGAGGAGGTGGGAGTGCTGGGGTTTTCATGGGTTCCGAGCAAGACATTCCTGCATTATTGATGGTTGATGCTCTGGTTTGTTTGGGCTCGCAATATGATTGTAAGAGTTCTAAGAACCAGGCAGAAAAATTACAGTGGGCGGCTGCTGTTGTAGGCCAAGGATTTGTAGGAAATGACAAGTCTTTCATTTATCACGATATAGGTGTAGTTCCAACCTTCTAAAGCCATTTAAGACTTTGGTGAAAGGTCTGTTTGACATTGAGCTTCATTATACCTTACATTTTAGTGTCAATATAATCTATAGTTGATGTACATGTATATATACAGTAAGTGCATAAAAGACCACCTGACCTCTGTATCCCTGTGGAAACAATGGTGTTTGAGATGTTTTCAAGTGTGAGGGAGGGAAAGAAGAAAAACGTCTTTGTGAAAGTCGGAATGCAAAGCATTCCCCACAATGCCGCATTGCTGCAATTACTCCAGCAACTGGTGCTGGGCCAAGACAATGAGACGACAGCTTGTGGTGTCGAGCAGGAGAGCAGTTCAACTCCCATCTTTCCTTTTCCTTTACTTGCTTGTTGTAAAACTACCTATCCATTTTGTGTAGTATCCAGAGCTTAATATTAACCCATTTGCTCACCGGACACTGCGGCTGGTGGTTTCCCAGATTTACGAGCCACTCAGCATTTTTACTAGCCACAATTCTGTTGTTGGATACTAAAGGGTAAGTGTAAACAACTTCCACATTTGGTAAAATGCGTCAAAACACTTGAGAAAACTATATGTAGTAAAGTTATTCTCTTCTCACTGGTTCCAGAAAAGTGGACTGTCTTCACATCTAACACTAAGAAGTCGTGGTTTGAAATCATGCATGGCACTGAAGGTTCCCCTGCTTCAACCAGTACATGTCAAGGCCCGTCTTAAGTTTGCCAATGACCATTTGGATGATACAGAGGAGTCATGGGAGAAAGTTTTGTGGTCAGATGAGACCAAAATGGAATTTTGGAGTCATAATTCCACTAACCGTGTTTGGAGGAAGACGAATGATGAGTTCCATCCCAAAAACACCATCCCTACTGTGAAGCACGGGGTGGTAGCATCATGCTTTGGAGGTGTTTTTCTGCTCATGGGACAGGATGACTCTCTCACTGTGGAGATGGGCCTATGATGAAAATTTCAGACCCATCCATTATTTCCAAGTGGGAGAATTTGCAATATAGCAGGGTGTTCAGATACGTCCAACATTTTCTTCACTTTAAGCACCCAACGCAACCCTTCCGGTTATTTTGTTATTGTTCAATAACTGTTGGTTTATTTATTCCAAAGTTGTGAGGAACTGTCATGTTGTGGTTGACGAGTTGCTTCATTGTCACACTTGTGCAAGTTTGTGGGCAGAGTGTGCTACTGCTCCCCAACCATCCAAGCCGCTTATCTGTTCAAAGTAAAGCTGTTCTTTATCAATGCAGCGGTACCTCTTTCACGTCTTTACAACTCACCGCCGCCACAGTATAAAATTAAACCTCCCACAGTGGGTAGTGGGAGTCGTCGTGTTATCTGCAACTGGTGAAATCCAATCACATGTGGCAGGCTGGCAGGCGTTAAATGTCAAGCCCTGGTGGTACCACTGTGTGGAGGCCTTCCATAGTTTATCATGAATATACTTTACACAATTAAATCAGAATTCATGTCAGCCATGAAAACAGATAATTACACAGCGGGTCTTACCTGCCATTGCAAATTGGAGGCTTTTTCTTTTTCAAAACACTCTTTTACTATAGAGAAATTCCATTGTGTGAGAAAAACCTCTGAGGGATGTGTATATCGCTTTTGTTCTTCTCCCCCTCTTGAATGATAGTTTTCATTCTCACTTGCTGATTCATTGGCACAGTTATGCATTGTGAAGAGGGACCAAAAAGAAAAGAGGTGAGATTAGTCTGGGAGGAAGAAGTAAAGGTAGTGGGAAGGCCAGTGCTGCCAGAGTGTCTGCCTCCCCCTGCCTTTTCCACTGCTTCAGAGAGCCGCCTGCCCTCTCACTACTGTAATGAACTGACTCCGCAACGGCAAAGAAATGGCTAAACAAAGCGCCGTTTATCTTGCAGACTGTTTTCACTGCACA
Organism: Syngnathoides biaculeatus; assembly: GCF_019802595.1. NCBI lineage: Eukaryota > Metazoa > Chordata > Actinopteri > Syngnathiformes > Syngnathidae > Syngnathoides > Syngnathoides biaculeatus. The sequence continues at coordinate 33,557,649 of NC_084645.1, forward strand.
TCCCTGCCACTCGACTGTGGCACCACTTAAATCTGCATGGCTCTACAAAGAAAGAGTCTGCAGACCTGCTCATAACAACAGTCTGCATGGAGGTGCCTGGGGCGCAGATCAATGAGCGACAGTGTCCCGACCCTATTAGGTGATTGAACCCTAACAGCACCCACAGCAACTCCCAAGTCCGGGCTGCAGTGTGTGCTGAGCTCTGTGACATCAGTACACCATTATTGGTTGCTATGCAAGCATATCTCGGCGCGTTTTGTTTTCCTCGATAAACTCAGTGACAAGGTATGCTCGGTGTTACCCTTACGCATTCACAAAGCCATGTCTCCGTGCAGCACATGGTGGCGGAAGGTCCAAAGACTTAATTGGTCTTCGTGAGAAGATTAATCCCGTCCATTTTGTTGGGTAGGGAGCAAAGGTTTGCGAGATAAATCCACATAGACAGTACTAGAGAGCACATGATCGAGGTGACAACACTGGTTAGATGCCATCTTGAATACACGAGACATGAGACCATTGATCTTCAGATGAGCAGATTATGTTTCCTTTAATCAATATTAATGGGAGTCAACCTTAATGGTTGTCATGCCTATATTGTACAATTATACAGTCTGACTGCTCTAAAATTGTTGTAGGAACATTAGGATAGTGTAAATATATGTAACCACCTCATTCCTACATTAACCTTGGTGTACACTTCTGACTGCCATGGTACCATTTTAACAATAAACCCGAATCAGGCTTGCATTCCGACAACCAAAAGTGTAGGTGGGATGGCAATACCGCGACAGCTACAGCTATTTATATATATATATATATATATACTCAGATGCCATATCATTCCAACACAGTCTACCCCATCAAATAAATCAATAAATAGGCTATACAAATGTTGCCTGTTGATATGATCTCCGAAAAAAACACCCCTACCTGTGATTAAAATGGAAAATTGTTGACTATCAGATTTGGGACCTGAAGAATCTATTTTGGCTGCCTCTTATATATGTTTCCATTAATGGTTTCCTGGTAATGGCATATAAGAGACCTCCAGGGACACCTAGCATGTGCTGGAGAGTGGATTACTGATACATCTTGCAGTTGTCTTGGGAACACCTCGCCCATGCGGAATTTCAGGCAGTGGCGAGCGACAGCGGGGGCTGACCGAGCCTATTGATGCTGCTGCCTTCAATAGCCGCATAAGTGACGAGTGCTGTAAAAACGAAAACACATTCATGGGCAAACTAGCAATTATTACTTGTGCCAATTGATCCTCCTTACTATCAAGCCCAAACAGTGGGTTTAGGGCTAGTGCATAGCTAATCATATTTTTACATTAGGTACATCGTGTGCAAGTTTAGTTTCACAGTAGGGATGGTGTTCTTGGGATGGAACTCATCATTCGTCTTCCTCCAAACAACTCCAAACCAATGGTCTATGGCAAACTTAAGATGGGCCTTGACATGTGCTGGTTTAAGCAGGGGAACCTTCTGTGCCATGCATGATTTGAATCCATGACGTCTTAGTGTATTACCAACAGTTGCCTTGGAAACGGTGGTCCCAGCTCTTTTCAGGTCATTGACCAAGTCCTGTCGTGTAGTTCTGGGCTGATTCCTCATCTTTCTAAGGATCATTGAGACCCTGCGAGGTGATATCTTGCATGGGGCTCCACTCCAATTGAGATTGACCGTCATGTTTAGCTTCTTCCATTTTCTAATGATTGCTCCAACAGTGGACCTTTTTTCACCAACCTGCTTGGCAATTTCTCTGTAGCCCTTTCCAGCTGTGTGGAGTTGTACAATTTTGTCTCTGGTGTCTTTGGACAGCTCTTTGGTCTTGGCCATGTTACAAGTTTGAGTCTTACTGATTGTATGGGGTGGACAGGTGTTTTTTTGTGCAGCTGACGACCTCACACAAGTGCATCTGATTCAGGATAACACATGGAGTGGAGGTGAACTTTTAAAGACAGACTAACAGGTCTTTGAGGGTCAGACTTCTCGTTGATAGACGTGTTCAAATACTTAGTTCTAGCTGTATCACACAAATAAATTGTTGAAAAAAAAATCATTCATTGTGATTTCTGGCTTTTTCTTTTTAGATTATCTCTCACAGTGGACATTCACCTCCATTGAAAATTTCAGACCTCTCCATGATTTCTAAGTGGGAGAACTTGCAATAAAGCAGGGTGTTCAAATACTTATTTTGTTCCCTGTAATTCTGACTTTGTAAGCATTCTTTCTCTCCATTGTGCACACACACACACACACACACACACACGCACATGCATGTACTGAATTTTCCCAGTCTTATCTGCAGGCGGAGGAGCGTAGACTGCCGCATGTACAGACAGTGCTCTCTCCGTGGGCCAAATCTTTATGTACAAGGAAAGTACAATCTAGTTATTAAGAAATTATATCAGTTTCAGGCATTCTAACCCTGAGCTGAAAACCCTGAACACGTTGGATTTGTTAAGAACAAATTTCTTTTACTTTCCTAATCCTGAACAAATCAAGGTTAAAGCCATGGCTTTGCCCCACATGGTTTCTTTCCCGAGCAGTTTAACTGTGAAGGATTAATAAAAGTAGTGCATGAAAGAAAATATTTACGGGCAATTATACAAGTACTTTCTTTTCATTTAGGCTTTCTAAGAAATATGTTTGGTTCATGGTTACAAGCATCATCTCATACTCCCTGTAGATCATGGGGACTGGGGTGTGGGGTCAGATTGACGGATAGGAGTACCTGAAGAGACAACACTGCGCTTTACGCAAGAATTATCAGGTCAAAGGTCTTTTGGAAGCAAAGCTGGCTGACCTTTGAATAGGACAAACAGCTCAGTTACATTTAACTCAGCATCGCACTGGCTGTAGTGTAAGATCTCAGCCTACATTTTGCTGACCCGTCCCAAGTGCTCACCACAAGAGAGGTCAGCGAGATTCCTTGTCACGTTGCCTGACGTTGTGCCTAACATAGTGGGGGTTCTTCGATACTTCCTAGTGTCCGACTACGTTGACCTATCAGCACCACTTGATGAAATAGATGTTTGGGATTCTCAAAGTGTTGCGGTCTCAAGTCTCCGTCGTTGCCGCATATGATCACCTTATCTGACCTTTGGGGCCAAGAACAGTAACATTCATATGGTACTGCTTCCTGTTTGGAAATATTTACGAGTCACAGCATAATGCATCCTCCAATATTCAGTTCATCCTAAACGAGCTGAGATTTGTTTCGAGTATTTGAAAGTCTATGGGTTTAAAGGCCCAAGATAATAAATTTTCTGAAAGCACTTAAGTCAAACCCCGTCTGTAAACACAGCACGGGATGAGAACCAGTCACTTCTTTCACTAAAGGGAGCCATGGAAGAGAATTTACTGTTTAAAAAGCAGACAAATAGTCTGTGATCATTGCTTGATGAATAATGAATACTTTCTCATAGATGACTCTGTTAAGTAGACTCGGTGGTCATTAATCATTTTTGTCTTTGTGGGGCTGTGCAGACTAATATTAGTAGGCCTGTATCCTGCCACAAGCTACCGCTGTTCTATGTAGGCCCTGCACAATTTTATCTTTGCCTTACAAGAGATTATATTCTCTTTGTTTGTGTATTATTGAGGAAAAATGGCAGTCCAACATTTTCTTGTCACATTCTGTCTCCTCATTTATCTCTGGGAGAGTTTACAGTATGCTGCAGCCTAAAGTCTTCCATTGTTCACTTGGACTATAAACATGTAAATTATCCCCCAGGGCAAATGCTATTGCACCTACAGTAAGCCCGTGTTTCAGCTGTCATTGTATATGACACGTTACATTCATACCAATGTGTCACAATCATACCGTGTTAAATCGGCAGATGAGAGGTTTCCTTGTCTAATCTTAAAAGCTGCTTTTCATCAAGAATGATTGGGGGGGGGGAACAGTCGAATAAATTAACAAATACGGTAAGGTAGAAGAGAGAATGATTGGGTTTGAAAAGGATAAGCGTGGCAACAGGACAGCAAATCCACCGACTAGAAGTTAAGTGGAGTGCGAAGAAGCGAATAAGGGGGGGGGGGGGGAACATCGCTGAATCAGCCAGCAAACCTGTCAGTGGAAGGGCCTCTCGCCATGTGCCAGGGGCTCCAGCGCTGTGGCTACATAATGAAGGCTTGTCTGAGTTCTCGTTCAAACATCACAGAGAGCGCTTGGAAAAACAGTGCCCCACGGGCTAGTTTTATTAACCCGGCTAGGATTCCCAGCCTTCAAGTCACTTCTATAAGGTTTATATGCCTCACGTGGACACATAAACACTCATCCTCTGCCAGCTAAAAAACAAGACAAAACTGCACACTCGCCCGGTGTAAGTAAATTAGAAAACCTTCAATGAATAAGATGGAATTGCACACACTTCCCATTTTTTTCACTTTAGGATACTTCTGTCCTGTGCACAGGCTGCTCTGCACTCTGTCTTTTCTCCCGCTACCGATGTGTCATAACGCCTGTTGATTGATGGCCACGTGAGATGCACTAGGGAGGATATCTGACTCAGGATTTTCCGATAATGGGATTTGAAGCATGCTTTTAAAAGATAGTGGTTTGGATAGTGCCGCTTCTGTACCTAAATGCCATAGTATTCGACAGCAGTGTGCATTTTCCTTGCATATTGCTGGAATTATGATTCTAGTTCTAACTGATGAACTTGGACAATTGAAACCAACATTTTGGAAGTGTTTGGAGTGGACCATTCCAACCTGTCAATCACTTGTACAATTAAAGCCAATCAGATAGCTGCATTGTCTTAACCCCTGGCTTGAAACGCCCCTCTCGCTATACTGTCCCCAAGCATTGCTGGTTGTCAGTAGCGTGCGCTTGGAAAAGTTAATGCTGCTTGGAGAACGTGCAATTGTGATGAAAGATATCCTGCTCGGTTACAAAGGGCCTGGTTGATTCATTTTCCAAAGCCTAAAACACAGTTGACGAAATGTCTATGATGCCTTAAGGCTCGAAGAAGATTGCACGTACAACTAAATGTGGACAATATCAACAAACACAAGGCTGTATATTCGTTGGTAAGTGAGGGAGAAGTATCTTCTCTGAGTTTGACTGAATTATTATCAGTGCTTTATACAGTGCAGGAGAACAACTTTCACTTTGTTAGTGTATCACTGACCTGCTGAATGAAGTGTGTCATGTTTTATGCCGAAGAGTCTGATTAGTGACACGTAAATGCGGGGTTTAGTGATACTAAATGTGTGATGTCATGCAAGAGAAATGTTCATTTGTCTGTTTGTATCACATCGGACTTTTAAGACAGAGCATTGGGTTCAATTATGACCCAAGTCAAATGAATACACCCACTCACTTATAAAGACTACAATGATATTACTCGTGATAATTCCAAGTAAAAAATACTCACCCAGCTTTACATGCGCAGTACGATTCCAGAATTTTATCCTGTTGGATTTCAATATGAAGTTTGTGAGACAGCAAACATTTTTGCATTGATCGCCAACATTTCGCTGTAACTCTGACGTTGCGTCCTGCTTCGCCCAAAATCTTAATTCTGTGTACATATCCTTGCGTGAAATAGTTGAGACCTCTCTGTAGAACTCTCTTGGATAAGTCTGACGCGTTTGGCAAAAAACATACCGCAATATTATCTGGAATACGCGGTAGAGAATCGACTTCAAACATGTTCTCTTCAGTCGCCAATTTGGAAGCTTGTGGGACATGGCTAAGGGGTCAGAGCTTAAGATCGCCATCGGAAAGCTCCAATGTATTTTAAAAATACATAATGTTTCAAGTCACAGTTTTCCAAGAATACTTGGATCAGTACCAACCAGCACAAAGTACAGTATACTACACCTGGAGATGTCCTGTAATGAGTTTTCATGAGTGGCCGACGGTCGACTCTGGTTTTTTGGCAGTTCAAAATTTTAATCACCGGTGCACAGCATCGCAAAGTTGCAGGTGTAATAGATGTAAAAATGCACGTTTAAAGACACAAAAAAGTGCATTTTTGGGATTCAAACTTCTGACCCAGCCTCCCCCGTGACGCTGTGACTCTGCCAAGCTAGTCAGATACGGTATGTACAATACAGTGGACCCCTGCTGCTCAGTAGGGAAGATGAGGATCGAGCCTGACTGTGAAGAGTGAAAATCTGGATATAATTGATGGCCATTGTAAATGCCTTCAAAATAATAAAAAAAAACATTTTAACCCCCCAAATTCTTGAATAAGCAGTTTTATATCGTCAGTACGCGTTTTCCATGAAAAAGAGCAGTTGGTGTCACCCACCCACCTCCCAAGAAATCGAAAAAAATATTGAAAATAAATTGGAAAGAAAACATAAATAAATGAATATCCAGTGGACCACTAAATACATACAGTATATTGTTTTATGACAATACTGTATTTAGGTTTCAATTCAGTGAAGAAAATGATTATTTGAACACCATGCTATATTGCAAGTTCGCCCACTTAGAAATCGTAGAGGGGTCTGAAATTTTCATCGTATGTGCATGTCCGCTGTGAGAAAGATAATCTAAAAAGAAAAATCCAGAAATCACAATGTGTGATTTTTTTTTTTTTTTTTTTTAACACATGCATATGAATGTGATAAAAACTGACAGCGCGAGGCAGCCTCTAAAATATCACCATTCTCTCCCTTATTCTCATCTGTTTGCTGTCTTTGTGGCAATCAGCTTCATCCTCGACAGGCATGCGATAGTTTTCAAATAACGTAATACAGTACAATAAACACAAGGTGGTGTCTCAAAATCCGACAGAGGGTTCCATTTTTCTGTGGAAGTGTCCAGGCAGATTTGTAGATATGATTTTTTTCTTCCCCCAAATAATCTATTTTAGTTGAGTTTGGCACAGAGTTGCCTTTCTTGATCACCTCATGTTGCTCACATTTCCACCAAGGGGTGTGGTTTGGGATGCATCGTGAAATGTACCCAAGTGATAGTTACAGTAGATACCGTCCCACTTTTCAGTACTTTTTTTGTTGGAAAATGTGCTATAAAAACAGGATATCATAGCTGGTTGATGAAACTAGAGACTGCAGTCTGTTGGGTGGTCACTTTAAAGCCAATAAAATAATAATTAGCGGCCACCATTCAATTTTAATGCTTATCCCTGTTTGTCTATCTTGACAAACCATAATGTGGCAAGTTGAATTGACCCCTACTGCTTGTTGGCTTCGGTTACCTTGGACTTTGTCTGTGCTAGCGTTTAGACAGGAAAGGCCAAAAGCAGCAGATAAAAGTATCCTCGTTTTTTCCCAGGGTTTCCTGTATGAGGCCATCCATTCCCTGGACTTGCACAAATCCCCTTAAAACCTCTGGAGCCAGTCTGGGTGTATCAGGCCCCTGGATCTGCTGTGTGCAGGGGTGGGTGGTGGCCTGTGGTCCGGAGCCGGTCAGGGGGAGAGGACAGCTACTGTGAGGGCGCCGAGAGAGTGGGGAGTCACTCAGCCGCAGAAACTCTGTTTGTGTATGGAGTGCAGTGCTCTTATCTCCCGCCTGTACTGACGCCACGCTCTTCCTGTTTCAAATCTTTAACGCACATTTTCTCTTCACTCTTGCCTCTGTCTCCAGCTAGTCGTGTTGTTTTTATGGCATTGTTGTTCTTTTTAATAGAGATTAGATAGAGTTACTCTGGTGACACAAAACACAGAGGTATTACTGGTTTAACAGCACATGGGCTTGATAACAAAGCTCGTTAGTTCAACGGTATTAGCCCGCTTTGGCTGCAATTAAACAATTTTTAATCTTATAATCTAATATGAGGGCGGCACGGTGGATCAGCTGGTAAAGCATTGGCCTCACAGTTCTGAGGACTTGGGTTCAATCCCGGCCCGTGTGTGTGGAGTTTGGATTTTCTCCCCGTGCCTGTGTGGGTTTTCTGGTTTCCTCCCACATCCCAAAAACCTGCAACATTAATTGGACACTCTAAATTGCCCCTAAGTGTGATTGTGAGTGCGACTGTTGTCTGTCTTTGTGTGCCCTGCGATTGGCTGGCAGCTGGGATAGGCTCCAGCACTCCCCGCGACCCTCGTGAGGATAAGCAGCTAAAAAAATGGATGGATGGAAGGATAATCTAATATGAAATCTTAAATCAGATAATTTTTTTGACAATCGCATGCTGTGTTGCAAGTCAAAACAACAGCTTTTGATATAATGCCAAAATGCATCTCCATCCATCCATTTTCTTAGCCGCCAATCCTCACAAGGGTCGCAGGTGTGCTGGAGCCTATGGATGGATGGATAGATGGATGGATGGTTGGATGGATGGATAGATATTGTTAATAGGACTATCACTACTGATATTTAGTATTGATCTAAGATACATTTACAAGCTGTCATCCTCCTTTTGTAGTACAATTGTGAACAGTCTATATAAACGTGTTTTTAATTTGGATGCAATACAATAATTACAAAAATTATTTTCACTGTGTACATTAAAAAATGCCAGCACAGTAAAGTCGACTGTATACATAAAAAAGCATCAAATTTACTACATGAGTCCCTTAAACAGAGTTAGTTAGATGGCTGTAATAACTGTTAGGGCAGTTATTTGAGGTCCTCAGACATCTCAATTTTGGAGCCATCTACAGTTTTTGATGGAACCCAACAGGCCTCCTTTATAGTTCTGTGGGGAGTTAACACGTCATGCAAGATTGCGGCGTCTTTCATGCTGTCATTATCTAGCCTTTTTAGTAAACACAGTGATTAAACACTCTCTAAGTGAGAAGCAGTGAGGGGCCCAGCAGCGTCATAATCGAATAAAACGGTATTAGGTACTTTTTGTCAATACACAGGGGAGTCCTCATTTTATGATGATCCCATCATCTGACAGTTTGAGGTTATGAAGGCCCATGCCGTATGAAACCTTACTATACGCGCTCAGATAGCTGTGTCGACTATTTTCCATTTGATTGTCTTGATTTCTAGTCTACAAGTGTTTTTCATACAAAACATTATTGTATTTGTGATTTTATGACTGCATTGACAAAGGTGACAGAAATCCGTCATAAACAGATGAACACATGACCCGCGACCAAACCCTTTCAGTTGTCAGACTGTTGAATATGTCTTCAAGCAATCTGCTTTTTTTATTAGTGTAGTTTTAATGCCCAACTATATTTACATTGCAGATTGGTGGAAGAGCAAATCATTAATCAATCATCTGTTGATCTAGGTTTCAGTACTTGAATTACATCTAAGAGATTAGTCAGAAAATTGTAATAGAGGTCAAGTATTTGCTATCTAAATTACATCTGTTGAACAAATAAACAACGCTAAACCTAATCCTACCAGCATTGGCCGAGTACCACAATTATAATATAGGTATTAACATGCTGGCACGGTGGATCAGCTGGTAAAGTGTTGGCCTCACAGTTCTAAGGACACGGGTTCAATCCCGGCCCCGCCTGTGTGGAGTTTGTATGTTCTCCCCGTGCCTGTGTAGGTTTTCTCCGGGCACCCCGGTTTCCTCCCACATCCCAAAAACATGCAACATTAATTGGACACTCTAAATTGCCCCAAGGTGTCAGTGTGGCTGTTTGTCTGTATGTGTCCTGCGATTGACTGGCAACCAGTTCAGCGCTCGTTGACAGCCGGGATAGGCTCTAGCACTCCCCGCGAACCTCATGAGGATAAGTGGCAAAAGAAATTGGATGGATGGATGGAGGGATGGTATTGACATTGCAGTATATATTGCTGGTGTCGAGCAGACTCCTCGCATCTCCAAAATCGCTACTTTTCAGCAAATGAATAAAAACTGCATTTTGCTTGAGTTTCATTCATCGACAGTGAAGTACCCCAACCAGACAAAAAGCCTTTAGTACATCACAAAAGCAAACGACTGTGCTTTCATCTCTTTCTCAAAGGTGCTGGAGTGAGTGAGGCAATCAGCGAAAGCCGTTCCTGCCACACAGGAGTATTACAAGCCATCTTAAACTGAACAAACAAAACAGGCTTACTCAAATGTATGTAATTCAGATATTTTTACTTATTTCTAAAAACATCCAGAGTTTTAATCTTGACGTGACATCATGCTGCACAGCACACCTCCCACAGAGTGAGGAAAGATGCGTAGTTTGACAGTACTTCTCAGACAGTTGAGCATTCAAGATTTGCCTTCGAATGATTTTCAACACTGTTAATTGGTTAATCTTCTTCTTCTTTTCCTTTCGGCTTGTCCCAATTAGGTGTCGCCACAGCGTGTCTTCTTTTTCCATCTCAGCCTATCTCGTAGATCTTCCTCTCTTAACACCCTCAGTTTTCAGGTCCTCCCTGACTACATCCATCAACCTTTTCTTTGGTCTTCCTCTCGCTCTTTTGCCTGGCAGCTCCATCCTCAGCACCCTTACACCAATATACTCACTCTCTCGCCTCTGGACATGTCCAAACCATCGAAGTCTGCTCTCTCTAACCTTGTCTTCAAAACATCCAACTTTGGCTGTCCCTCTAATGAGCTCATTTCTAATCCTATCCAACCTGCTCACTCCGAGTGAGAACGTCAACATCTTCATTTCTACTACCTCCAGTTCTGCTTCCTGTTGTTTCTTCAGAGCCACCGTCCAAACCATCGACTTTAAATGAGTTGATATTGTATAAAAATAACGAGGACGTCGGAACAGACCAATATTATCAATCTGTTAAAATATGAACTTGAACGTATTTGAACATGTGGTTTCCGTTCCCCAGCATCGATATATAAAATCGATTTGGAATCATAGAGCATTGCGGTGTAGGTTGTAGGTCAGGTAGCTAAAATTTTGAGAATCGATTTCTTTTCAAAATGCAGATTAGGCAAAAATGACTCGCCATACATGAAGTGCCCCCCCTTTCCAAAAAAACCCCTCACAGCAATATTATCGCTCTTCAATAAATTCCTTTAAAATTGTGGTGTACCGAATAATGTGGATAGGCGGTGTATTGTCCCTGTAAAAGCGCAAACGGGCTTCAGTTAGACAACTACTTTCTTTCCGAGGAAGTGTTAGGTCATCAATCACATTGAGAGGCATTGTATAAGATGTAATGTGCGATACGGTGCTCTGCACGCTGTAAAGTAATACAATGAGGAAATGTGTCATATAACAAAAACATGCAGTAAATATTGCCTCACACCCATTCTATTGCCCAGTTTACATTCAAAACAAGTTTGGTAACTATTGAAGTGTTTGTTTTTTTCTGGCTTTTCAAAAACATTCATCTTAAATACATAAACACCGACAGATTTCCCCTACTTGTTATTTTGTAGGCCCACAACCAGTCGTCCTCTCCCAGTCTGCCTGCCCGGCTGGCTGGCTGGATGGCTGATTTTGATGGCGCCAAGCGTTGTGAAAATCTGCTGTAATCAGGAACAGCGAGGGGCAGTCTCTATCACATAGGGTTTCTTTCCCTTTCCTTTGTTTTCCACAGATTTCCTTCCTCGTTTTCTTAGATATTGTCTCCCCACTGATGCAAGTCCAAACAGAGGCATATTTAGAAAGTAAACAGATGAATGAGGGGAGGTTCTGTGCCTGGCGTCCATGGACTCGGGCGCAGAGCGGCGACGTCTCGCATCCACCCACCCTGGTCTGACACAGCCTGTAAATATACCGCATGACAAATGGTATGGCGCGCCGGCAGTTTCCCAACCAAGTTCTGGCAATCCGGCCTTGATGCCCTAAAGACTAGTCCACAGTCCGCGTTTGATTCATTGTTTATTGGACAAAAAGTGGTGGAAACAAGAATACTAACAACCTTGAGGGGGTAATATGTTGGGAAACCTCCTGGTTTCTGGCTCTTTGTTATATACTGAAATGATATACTGTATACTGTACGTCCATATCGCCCTCGCATGTCCACTTGCTCATACTCACCAGTGGTCAAATTTCTTCTTCTTAAAATGCACACCTTCTTTGTCGTCGTCTCCCTAACATTTAAATAACTCGAAGGAAGAGCATATTTGCAACGATGCATACTTATATGCTCACTGGCCAGTACCTCACACGTGCTCGGTGTAAGAGCAAAATCAAACACTTCACAAAGTCAGAAAGGTTTTAGAAAGCGATCTGCACTATTGGCGTTGAGATTTTTTTATTAATAATTAGCCCCTCTCTCATGATGCTAAATTGGGAAGAGCATCTCAGTATGTGCAATTTTACACCTTTGCTAACTACGACCAATATAATAAACAATGGAAATCTTCTCCGACACTATCATATAAAAGAACATTTTACCCACATTATTTTTTTTTATATACATACTGTATTACCTTAGTTGTTTTGTTATTTTGTAACCAGTGGAAGTGTTCAAGCTAATCAAAAGGGTACATCTTGGGTCAGTTCTTGGACCCCTCCTGGTCACCCTGTACATGCTACCTTTGGGTCAAATTCTTCAGAACTTTAATTTTGACTATCATACCATAGCTGTGCAAATGACACACCGTCATATCTAGCAGTGTCTCCAGATGACTACAGTTGAATTGAGGTGTTTCTAAAACAAATGGATGAGCCAAAATGTAATTTAAAAATTCAATGAAACCAATCACAACAACCACAACAAAACTGAGATAATTATTTTTGCCAATAAAGAAAAGAGGATTGCCGTTAGTAAATACCGAGAGTCACTCTCTTTAAAAGAACAAAGACAAGTGCGAAACCTTGGTGTAGTGATAAATTACGACCTGACTTTCAACAGTCATATCAAATCAATTACTAAATGTGCCTTTTACATATCCAGAGTGAAGGATTGCATGTCCCAAGCAGACCAAGAGAAGCTCATACATGCTTTTGTCTCAAGTAGACTTGACTCTTCTAATGATCGTCTGGCTGGACTCCCCAAAAAAAGCATTAAAAAGCTGCAAATAATTAAGAATGCTACAGCTCAGGTCAGGTTCTGGCCAGAATAAAGATGTCAAAGCATATTATTCTAATTCTAAAAACATTACACTGGCTCCCAGTCAACTTTAGAATAGATTTTTAAATGTCTCCTACTGGTTTATAAATCATTAAATGGTTTAAATCCTGAATACATAAAAGAAACGCGAATGCAATACAATCTCAATAGAGTTCAGAATCGAGAGACTCAGGTCAAATAGTGGAGCACCGAGTCCAAAGCAAATATGGTGAAGCAGCATTTAGTTAGCTATTATGCTGCATACAGATGGAATAAATTGCTAAAAGAAATGATGTCGGCCCCAAGTCTGAATGTTTTCAAATCCAGATTAAAAACTGTATGTGGGTTTCACCGTAAATTGTTTTAATTGTACTTTTTTTTTCATTTTCTAAAATGTTAATATGCTTCCCCCTCATGTTTTATATGCTTTCAATCACGTAAAGTGCATTGAGTGACACTGTATGAAACACACTGTGTAAATAAATTTGGTTTGCTTTGTAAGGGGGAAGATGATGAGTCCGGGGATTTTATAGGGAAATGTTTTTGGGGACTTCTCTGAACAAACGTGCAAATGTCCACCCACTTTGAAGCTTATCCTTTCTTTCAACATTTCCTTCCCACGTCTCTTTGAGGACCAGTGACTTAGGTCGCAGTGCACCGCCTATTTTGAGCCCTGAGCAGGCTCTATGGCGCAAGGTCACACAGGGAGACTATGAGCGCCAGACTGGCAGGCGATTCCTGGTTTCCTCCAAGATGTAGGGTCAATTAATAGTTAGGAGTCATTCCCCTTAAAGAGTTTTACCAAATACTTTTGTACCCTGAGCACACACCAATTTCAATGTTTTGGAGCATTATCAAGATGACATTTTATGACATCTGTTTTTCATCAACTCTTCTCTCACCTTTCAGCAAACATGATACCATCTTCATATTTGATTTCAGTTATAGTTGACGGTGTTTGTTTCAGCGCATTAGTATGGAAATTGTAGCTCAGTTCACCATGCACAGGACCTGTGCCCTATATTGATACAGCGTACCTCTTTAGTTGGCGGTGTCTTGAAATCTATTTGGCACATCGAGCCTCTATCGCCACCCCGAAACAAAAGTGACTAAGATGAAATCACAAGAATGTTGATTTGGCTACAGCAGGTTATGATTCTTAAATACTCGCTTTTTTTCATTTCCATAGTACCTGGACTGGTACAGTAACTGTAGAAAATGTGTCTTTGACAAGCCTTTTCTCACAAACCTGAACATTTGTGTTGTTATCTAAAACTCTGATAGACCTCAAGTCAACAAATCAAACAATTTGTTGTTCAAGCCAAAGTTACAAATCTTTTTCATCTCCCATGGACTTGCGGGAAAAAAAAAGACTTCCAATTTCTTACAATGTTTTTTTATCCATAGTAAAATATTTGCCACACCACATGAAGTCACATATCTTTAATGTGAATTTCAGATACAGGTATGTCAGGATTCTTCAGAACTTCCATCTCTGTTTTTAATAATGTTTTCTTCATATGGTTCATTTACTCACTTGACCTCATGATGCCTTGCCAAGCCCAAGTCCAGGTCCATTCATCTTACAGTGGAACTTCTCATTTTTAATGCATGATTCAGTGCCTCCTGTTCGTCCATGTTATAGACATTGCATGGAGCCTAGCAGTAGAAGTTGAGCATTAGCCATGGTAATTAGCTTTCCCATGTATGACCAAAGCAGACGCTGCGGTTGTGCGAAGTGGAAACTCTGCTGTGCGGAGAAAAATGGGGTCGCTTAGCCGACCCCAGCAGGGCTTAAATCATCGAACATAGAGAGCGAACACTCAAATTAATTCTTGTCGTCTGGATGATCTGTATCTGAAGACATTTGGGGGGGGGGTGTAGTTGAGTGGAAGAGAAGGAAGGCTTGAGCTCAAGGAGCGAAACAAATGCAAGACTCTACGGGCTGACTGTTTGGCCTTGTGGCTTACTATGAAGACATAATTGTTACCACCACCTCGATGATATCAAAAAGGACCCACTGTCCAGAACTGTCAGTGGTCAGTTGGGGAACAATGTGCTTTTAGGGTCGGTATCACTAAGTATCTGCCGCCTTTCTCGCATATTTCTAATCTATACCATTAAGAGCAATGACATGCTCTTCCTGAAAATGCTCCGTCTGAGCTGGTTTGCTTTGACTGTCGGTGCCTGCGGCTCTCGGACTTGAGGCCCTTGTCTATTTCAGGAGGTCATTTGGAGCCGGACACTCTGTCTCCCCATCGCAGCCAGTCTCCTGATATCGCTATCTACTGCCGGCTTTTAACAGGGAGTAACGGCAATTTATTTGAGTGACGCCAAGCTAGGCAGTTATCAGGACCTCAACACCAGATTAGCTGCTCAGTCTCCTAATGAGCATCCTTGAACAGGGAAATGGAGGGGAGGGTATCAGAGAACAACACCATTATTCATGGTGGTGTCAAGACAGGAAGTACGCCTTGGAATCCATCACATGGGCAGAATAAGGAATCATTTTTTCCATTTTGAGTTAAATGAACCAACAGTAGTCTCAAAATTGATGGCTTGATAATGTAATTAAATAGATTTTAATAGGTTCTACATTGTGTTTTAGCATTAATTTCACGGAAGGCAGAATTGTTTAGCTGTTTCTAAAACGTGGCATCTAACTCTGTGTTTATATTTACTTTGACAGAAACTTCGACTGGGACTGGTATGAAACTTTAAAAAAATATATATATGGTCACTATCTGCCAAAAATTACTACTTCTGGTAACTTAAAAAAAACTCTTAAGTCTGCGCACTATTATCACAAGCCACTACTGTACAAATGAGGCCAGTCACTGAACTTTTAGTATGAAAACAAAACTTTTCTGCTTTGCATGGAAATTTATGACATACAAGAATGCAGCTATTTACTGCATTTTCTCATCTCCACTTTGACTTTGCAAGGTTTGTCAAAGGAATAAAAATAACAAATAATCATAAATAACCCTCTCCTAAGTGAGTGAATGACTCAACTTGTACAGCTACTCACTGCTGGTAAGTGCGGCGTCTCATTTCCAAACTGCTTCCTGAGGCCTGCTTGGCCCTGGCCATTGTAAATTGTGTCAAAAAATCATAAATTGTGTCAATGAGGAGGTGAAGTCATACTTGGCACAATAGTTCACTCAGGAATTTAGGACGATTAGATTTACAAGCGCCTAAGAAAATGTACAATGGCTCATACTAAGTGTCTTGGCTCGCCCCACCCTCCCCATCTTCATGCAACGCACGACTCGTGAGGAATTGAGCAGTAAAGACCAACATTAAAAGGCTCTTGCGGCACAAAAAAAAACGAAACCAGTAATGTGGGTATTCAAACATGATGAAAGGCTTGTTTTTGTTAAAACATTCATGATGCCTGCTGGTAAAAACATGGGCATTTGGTTGCTCATGCACAACAAAATTTGGATTTAATGACTTTTGACTAATCAGGATGTGGATACTTCAAACTTTACAGAGCATTTGCACGGGAGTGCAAAGCCAGCGTGAGTGTGTTACAGTATATCTTCCTGAGGTGTGAAAATGTGCTTTTGGTGCCAGTTGGTTTTGGCTCCAAAGCTCATCAGTAGGAACAGTATTTTCATTTTTACAGCATGCCACGAAGGGCAAGAGTTCACCGATCATGAATGTTTGTGCACACATTTGTGACACATTCGGGCAGTTAAACAGAGCTGAGTGCAAATAAGCGGCCAGGTAAAATTCTATAATATTAGCATCATCTTCACAATATGAAAATTGAATGGTGCAATTGCCCCTTAATCTGCATGCACTCACAACCGCCTGTGAAATAAGTGTGCAACATTACCAAACATTTAAAATGGCCTCCGTTGCAGTTGTATGTCCTTGCGTACTTTGAATACCACAACCAAAATTGCAGAATCTTATAATTTCATTTTGTATCATTTCAATTTGAGGACTCATATTATCAAAAATGCTTGTTTCAATGAGGTTTATTAACCTGAGTTCTGTGGGAGTTGTTTAGTTAGGAGAGGCCCACGTACATGTAA